>NW_026889781.1:5192500-5620000 GCF_033153115.1 Saccostrea echinata
CTGAATTCTAGTTCTAATTTCCTGAGAGCTTTGAATCTTCTTAGAGGAGATGAGTGGGGATAATACAAACATACAAGTTTACAGTTTGAATACTTAGACATGAATAAATAAAACGCCATGTCGATATCTCGTGTTACCTTGGTGTTACCTTGTCGAATGTAAGCTTGTCTTTATCACTGCCCAAGCTCTAAAAATACCATGCATGTGAAATGGTTCAGGGTTTACAGACCTTCTAGAATTCTGGCTGTCTGAATGTCTAGATTCCTCATCACTAGTGAATCAAAGCTTGAGTAATGAATTTATAATGAGGGAGGCAGTTTGCTCGACTATCTATATTCAGCAGGCCGAAATACACTTTGTTTAAAGACCTTCTCTTGGTGGTAAAATATATGTAAAGTGACTATATTATCAAAGACCCCATATATATCAAAACAAATATATTGTTGAATTTAAGGATTTAATAAGAGTTGGCAGGTATTGTCCACAGTGGTCATAAATTTACAACAGCGGGGCAGCCGACAAACTGGCATGCCCCCAACATCAACATTATGCTGTGCCCTCCCTAACGGGAAGAGTAGCACGCTGGGTTGACCTCAATCGTGCTACGGACACAATTCAACACAAAATTTACAAATATCTTTACATTACCTAATTTTGCTTTATATTTTATGTTAAATAGTTTTGCTTTATATTTACTCAAATCTCATTTAAAGTCAACCTCACATATATCAATATTTCACAATCACATATATAAATTCAACATCAACCAACAAACTCAATAATATGAACAGTTCCATGGTTAAATTGAAGGTGACGATTTCGCCATCAAGACCACTGTGAAGCTGACTATTTTCATAACTCTACCAAAGGGATGCCGAATGGAAAACAGGAAAATCCCCTATCAACCTCATTGGTTTTCTTCCCAGCTAACTGCTGAAAAGAGAAAACAAAAAACCAAAAGCAGCAAACGATTCCAAAATGCATTTCTGTTACTACGTAATTGTTTAAATATTGCTCTACACATGTTTTATCTTATGGAAATCCTATAAAGGGGAAAATTGGAAACATATTTGCCTGGCTATAAAAAGGGGGTTGGACAGGGTGGGTATTTAAAATTTGCAAAATTGAAATCAGACACTTTTATCATCCACCTCTCACCTTCACTGATGCATCAAAAAAAGGGGAGATAACTCCAAAAAAGTGTGGCTAAGTATCCGCACTATAATGGATGGATAACAAAATTCCGACTAGTTAATATTTAAGATCTATTGGTGTTAATACATTACTACTTATGGTCCTAACAGGGTAAAGCTTTGATAAGGATGCATATTACGAGACAAGCTCAGATATGCATTATTATCAAAGACCCCATATATATCAAAACAAATATATTGTTGAATTTAAGGATTTAATAAGAGTTGGCAGGTATTGTCCACAGTGGTCATAAATTTACAACAGCGGGCCAGCCGGCAAACTGGCATGCCCCCAACATCAACATTATGCTTTGCCCTCCCTAACGGGAAGAGTAGCACGCTGGGTTGACCTCAATCGTGCTACGAACACAATTCAACACAAAATTTACAAATATCTTTACATTACCTAATTTTGCTTTATATTTTATGTTAAATAGTTTTGCTTTACATTTACTCAAATCTTATTTAAAGTCAACTTCACATATATCAATATTTCACAATCACATATATAAATTCAACATCAACCAACAAACTCAATAATATGAACAGTTCCATGGTTAAATTGAAGGTGACGATTTCGCCACATGGGCACCGCAGGTGCTCACCGCCACCTGGTGGGGGTAGGCAACTTCAATTTAACCAACCACTGTGGACCTGCTACTTAAAGAACCCCCCTATGCCCAACCTACTGGAAAAATAACTCCTCCATTATCATTGACAAAATACTCCATTGCCCCCTGTAAATTATTTAGATAAATGTATTTTCCCAGACTGGAAAGATGAACACCATCCTGACTATACAATTGCTTTGATTTTCCCACAAACTGGGGATGTCTATCAAGTCCCCCCCCCCCCCCCACAACCCAGTATTTCCTTAGCAGCTGCTCTGTTTATTCTGTTCCGAGCCTGTTCCATTGCCCTGCTATTTTCCGAGTAACGCCAAGCTATTCTAGGCAATAGAAAGGACCAAATTAATTTGTTGTTCGGAAAAATCGATGCTATTAATCTCAAATCCCATCTTACCCTATTTAAAAGCTTTTCAGTTTTGATTTGTCCTATATCGCTAGCACCGCAGTGGATAACTATAGCATTTGGAGGACTCTCAAACTGTGCTATCCACCTGAGTTTGCAAGCAAGATCAACAAATCGCAATCCCCTATATCCCTGCCACCATATGTCAATCCCTCTTGTCTGAAGTCCTAGGCCCTGCCCCCCCCCCCCCCCCCCCCCGCTCTGCTAATGGCTGATATTCCCGCATTTCGGACAATTGAAGAACCTACAATCCATACAGAACTTCTTGCTCCTGTAAAAGTTTATAATTTTATTAGCTTTTTTGTGATTTGTGAGGGCAAGTAAGGGGAGATCTGATATAGGTTTGAAAGGCACTAGACCTCCATCTCCCTGCAATCTTTATTTCTTCATCTGATAGACTTTTTTCTGCTGCAGCTGTAGCTGCCCCAATTCTAAAGGAATGAGATGTATATAATTTATTATTGTAACCTAACACTGCCAAAGCCTGATGAAAATTGATACCTAAATTGAAAATTGAAAACTTTCCGCCAAAGTGACAAAATAGTGGGTCAGGTATTTTTGGACGCATGTTTAAATAATTTTTCATGCACTGTACTGGGCATATAATACCCCCATGAACATTCAAAACAAGAGTTACTCCCGTGCCAATCTGATCAGTCTTAGAATACCTTAACAAGATCTGCAATTTATCACCTTGAATTTGGACATCCTGGATTCCTAATACAGTTTCAGAGTTATTCCCCTTAGATAAAGTTAGCTCCCCCACCCTAAGAAAGGCAAAATATGCTAAAGTGTAAGCTGCTGAAAACAAAGCAACCTCATAGTTGTTATGACATATATTAGCTAAAACATGAATCAATTGTGCAAGCATATGCTCGGTCAATGGTAGTCTCCCATCTGCCCTGTTTTTTCTACGCTTAAAACCCTGAAGGAGTTTTGTTACAAGAAATCTATTTGTTGTATCCACTAACTCCTCAATTTTGCATTTGTACCCAATAGCTGAAATGTAAGCTCGGGCTGTTGCATCAGAATATCTATTTAAAGACAGGTATGCTATAAAGTTTACTAAATGCTCAGTAGGGGGAGGCCAACTAACTGGCAACTGGGTTTGAACTCTAAATTTTTCAAAGGCAGAAATTCCTGTGATATATGAAGAAGTAGTATTGCTGAATGTGCTGCATTTAACAATCGAGTGGCCTCACTTCTGAGAACATCATGTGAAACATCGCTGGAATTGGATCTGGGTCCCTTCTGGCTCCTGGAGCAAGGTGTCGAAAACGATCCCACTGCTCGCGAGAAATTGCATCAGCTATACTGTTATCTTAACCTGCTATATGCTTAGCTTTAAATACTATGTTATATTTCATGACAAGTAAAACCAGTTTCCTAAACAAATACATTATCCTTTTTGACTTTGGAGACTGCGAATTTAGGATGGCAACTAAAGCTATATTATCAGTTTGAAATTGCACCTTTTTCCCACTTAAACACTCATGCACCCCACACCATCAGTGACAGCTAGGCACCAATTCTAAGAATGCAATAACCTTATTATAGACCGATTTTCCCAACTACTTGGCCATTGGTAATACATCCACTTCCCCAAAAATAAGATCCACATTCCAATCTGATTGAACCCGCACTATCCGTATATAATTGAAGAATCCTGGAATTTGTCCATTCCTTTTGAGGGAAATAAGATATTCCATTAAAATCATTCAAAAAACTTAACCACATTTCCAGGTCCTGTTTTAGGGCAGCATTAATACGAATAAAATGCTCGGGATTTGAAATACCTATCAGTGCATCATAAAACCTTCTGTTGAAAGCTCTACCACCCCTGATTGCTTTGCTAAAGAAGTTAAGTTTTCCTACTAATGATTCAAAGCTACGAGCCTTAACCTTTTTCCTATCAAGAAGTGCTTCCAGTAAACCCTTCAATTCTATAATTTTCTCTCTAGGAATTCTTGCACACATCTGAACTGTGTCTATCTCTATGCCTAAAAATATTAGACAGGTGACAGGACCCTGAGTTTTCTCTACCGCCAAAGGAACCCCGAATTCTGTGCAAATTGACTGAAATGAGCTCATTAAATTAAAACACTTTCCTGAACCTTTACTTCCTGCAAAAATGAAATCATCTAGATAATGGGATAAAGTAGGTAAACCTGACTTTGCAACTGTAGCCCACTGCAAGAATGTAGAAAACTTTTCAAAGATAGCACAAGATAATGAACATCCCATTGGCAGAAATTTATCGATATAATATTTTCCGTCAAATTTGAAACCCAACAACTTGAATTCCACAGGATAAATAGTAAGCAATCTGAATGCATTTTTAATATCTACCTTGCCTAGTTCAGCACCCTCACCTAACTCTGAAATTATTTCAACCACAGAATCAAAAGAAGAGTATTTACTGAGCATAAATCAGGATCTATAAATGCATTGATACCAAGAGAAGGAGGGTAAGACAGATACGTTATCATCCTCCAACCTCCACTTGATTTTGGTACTAAACCTACTGGGGAAATATGTAAATTGAGCATTGGTGGCCTAGAAAATGGACCCATAACTCGACCCTCTCTGATTTCCTTGGTAATCTTCTCTTCTAATTGAACTTTGTGTTGATTTGCTGACACTAGATTATTTGAAAAACTAAATATCCTTGGCCCCGTATAATTTAATCTAAATCCTTTTGATAAGCCATCGATTAACTCCCTAACTCTTTGTCTTATTGGGTATTTGTGTAAATACCTAGATATCCTATCAACCCTTATTGGTGAATGACCTAGGTCCCAAATTCCTATGCCCTGGGAATCGCATAAGTGGTCTTGTAATGGTGGAGGGTGCTCGTAATCCCCCTTGTCTTGCCCCTTGAGAGAAGCCGTATCCTGATGGGCGAAGCTGCCGCTGGCTTAAATATGACATATTTCTTTGCGGATTAGTAGAGATTGAACAATTAAACATAGGGCGCTGACGCCCACATTCTAAACATGCATGCAAATATGGACATGGCCTTCTAATGCAATATCCCTGAAAATTGAAATCATAACATTTGTTTGTCCCATACTGCCCCGAAATTGAAATCATAACATTTGTTTGCCCCATACTGCCCCGAAATTGAAGAGTATCACGAGTCCCCACCATATAGATCACCCAAAGCTCAGAATCTACTACTGCCCATGACCTACAATGTAGCTGGGTCCATAGCCATCTTCAACCTAAATTGTTCATCATATTGCCTCCATCCGATTGATCTCCCTGCCCCAATTCTAGTGTCATACATGTATTTCAAAATATCTTGACTTTTCCCATTGTGCACTGCAGTAAAGATACTCCTATAAATTAAAAATGCATCAGTTCATTTCTCTATTGATACAATTTTTATGCTGGTTTTTGATCTTGAACACAACTGACCATCACTCCCTATGACAAAAACTCTGTCACTTGCACTATCCTCAATGTTAGAATTTTTCAGTAATAGGGCCAAATCAATATATTTACCTTCAATTATTTTCTGCCTAATTGATGAATTGACATTGTGACCCAGAGAGAACTGCACTGAATTTATTTGGGTTGGAATGCAGCCTTCCGTGTTAGTAATTGCCCCGATTACATTACCTGGGGGGGGGGGGGTCTAATGAATCTGAATTGACAGTGCTGGCTGTGCTTGCTGAGGGTGCATGATGTTCGTGAAGTGAAGCGGTTGCCGCCGGCACTACAGGGACTTGGACTTCTGGAACGGCTTCTGCTGATGAAGGCGAACTTGTGCCCTCACGGTTCCCTTCCTTCCTCCGACGCTTCGGCCTTGCCACCTCTACTTGACCTCTTTTGACCTTCGGCATTTCCGCTCAAAAATATAAGATTTTCATACTCTATAAACATTCAAACTTTCATTATTAAAGTTAAATAAATTAAATATATACTTGCAAATATGGCAATGATATACCCTACAGACGCATGAAATTCCAATTAGTCTCGACACGTTTTTTTTTCTCTGGTGTGCGTGTGTGAAAAAAAAAAAAATTATCTCAATCGAACTAAAACATCACCATCGAGCGAAGTAAATGCTAACACTTCAATCAAAATTAATCAGATCAACAAAACAAATTATTTTTTTAAACGTTAGTGGTGATAAATTATTTAAAATTTGCAAAATTGAAATCAGACACTTTTATCACCCACCTCTCACCTTCACTGATGCATGAAAAAGGGGAGATAAGTCCCAAAAAGTGTTTCTAAGTACCCGCACTATAATGGATGGATAACAACATTCCGGCTATTTAATATTTAAGATTTATTGGTGTTAGTACATCATTACTTATGGACCTAACAGGGTAAAGCTTTGATAAGGATGCATATTACGAGACAAGCTCAAATATGCATTATCATGTTTATGTGGAATGATAGCTTGACAATGAAGTTTCTTCAAAAAAGATGTAGGATCTCCAGTGATATTTTATAATATTTATTTATCAAAACGGATTCAAGGAAGTAATACATTCTTTTGTGAGTGGAGACCGATCCTTCATATAAGACCGTATAAACCGGGGTCCCCTGTCGCAGTAGGTGCTTGCATGAAAAGGATCCCTTACTGCTCCAAGGCCGTTAGTGCCGAGTATAAGTCTAAATTTGCAGTCCTCCACCGGTAAGTCGGGGCGTCTCAATATGAGTACAAAATTCTCGAAGGGTCGTCAAACAAAAACGGTTTCTGTTAAAAAAGAGTAAGGACGCCTCTAATCGTGTATGAATTTTAACTGTTAGTCCCATATGCATGTAGTATTTCAGTAGAATACCTAACAGATAGTCAGGTTTTATCCACAGGTGCTTGAGGACAGGACCCCCCCCCCCCCCGCCCACTCCATCGATATAGACCCTCGGGCCTTTTCGACTTTTCTCTCATAAATTAGCTTTCATTGACATATTTGTGATATAATCTATACCAACAATTCGAAAAATTACCTAAAACAAACATTTTATAAAATCTACCACACTCTATATATATATAAATCAACAAGGCTGCCAACTTCGTCAAAGCTTATTCAACGGAAGTAATGAGGAGAGGACTATTACCCATTTCCTCCATATAACCAAATATGAGTGCAAGGTATAAACACTGGACACATTCTTGTTTTTTTTTTTGTACGAATTTTTACTCAAATAAATATTTTTTCTAAAATTTTCTAGATTTTATGCGAAATATCTAGAAAAAAGAAGGTATTTAAATAAATTGCATTTTTAAAAGGGGCATAACTCTCAAAACGAAAATCAGGTAGTTGAAAAATAGTTAGAAACATTTCATTTACACTAGTGGTTTAGAAGTCTATGCTTCCAATACATTTGAAATATATTAATTTTTTAAAGTGTATCCCACCCAAATTTCTTCAAATGCTTATTTCAGAACAGTGTTTCAGACTTTCTGCAGAACTGTATATTTGGGTAGAAAGTCGTATCCTCATCACTTCCGTTGAATAAGCTTTGATCGGTTTAAACACGCTAACATCCTTGTGGAAAATTGGCCGAAGCGACTGTTGAAGTGCCTAAACCTTTATGAGAGTTGGTGATTAATGAAAAGAATATTTAACCTACGACATGAGTTGTTGATTTTAGGGCTATGTAGATTTATGAGACAATTCAACAAAAAATCCTCGGCAGTCCCTCTCAGTTTGCAGACGAAGTTGGCAACCTTTTTAATTTATATATATATGTAGGGTAGGGTAGTAATTTTTATAAAATTTTTGTTTAAGTCAATTTTCCGAATTGATTATATAGAGATTATATCATAAATGAGTCATCCATATATACTACATGACAAAAAAGTCGAACAGGTCCGGGGGTCTATATCGGGGGGAGGGGGGGGGGGGTCCTGTCCTCGAGCACCTATATATAGGGTAGGGTAGTAATTTTTATAAAATTTTAGTTTAAGTCAATTTTCCAAATTGATTATATAGAGTTTATATCATAAATGAGTCATCCATATATAATTCATGACAAAAAAGTCGAACAGGTCCGGGGGTCTATATCGGGGGGGGGGGGGGTCCTGTCCTCGAGCACCTGTGGTTTTATCAAGGGAATATTTTCAAGGAAATATCCTTTAAACTGTGCCGATAGATTCAGCACGTGCCTCTTCTAGTTTTTGAAGGTTTTGTTTTTCAAGTACTAACAAGAACCAGTTTTCTACCTTTTTTTGATTGGATGCTACTTGTGCCCATTAACGATTCAAAGCCTTGTTGTGTTTAAATTCGACTTAATCAATAACTGAACTGATGCGCAAGTTTTTTTGTGTTTTATATTTTTTAAAAGGAAATAAGTACGTTTTTCGTGAAAGAGAAAAGCTGCGCCCCAATTTTCATTCTCTTGTTTTGAAATATATGTCCATCAGTGGCCCTTTTCACAATAAAATCTTACGACTAAAATGAAAATTTGACAACTCTGTAATGCTTTGTTAAATAAAGGTATTTATTTTTTTTTCTAAAATATTATTTACAATGTAATCTAATGTAATAGAAATATCATATTTTTTGTGACATACATGTACTACAGCTCAGTTGCTTGTTGGAGATTTGGAAATTTTTTGTCTTAGTCGTAAGATTTTTTGTTGATTAAATTATCTATCTTTAGTTCAAACAACATTGCTTGTAAATACTTGTTCTAAATACTAAATACTTATACTAATCCATTTCTGAAATAAGATCAGGAATTAGGCCATCTTTAAAAAAAGTTTTCTTGCCCTCTGAAATTAAATTGTTAGTAATTGGATGAGAAATTGAGAAATGAATAAAAAAAAAAAAAAAAATTATCCTGGAGGATAAGAAAGAGTTGGGCCGTTTTTAGGCAGTCGGTCGGGAGAGGGCAAACAAACAATTTATTTAAAGATTGCCTTACGCTTTCACATGTATGAAACTCCGTAGCATATCTATTATCGGGAAAGTTTTATTCAATGAAACTCTTGACTAGCTCTGTTTGCTTCAACATTTTTATCCAACTGTCAACCTCCCCAGTAAATCTTAATCAAATCTTTGACATAAGGAGAAGCTGGTATACATGTATCAGCCCAATAAGTGTAAAAGATTTCATTTTCTGGAAACGGAATATTATATTCCGAAATATTCTTCAGGTGTGAAAAATGTCATGTCCTCTATATTGATACTTACATAAAAATGAGTAGATTCTTTTATTTATTGTTCTGGCCTTTAATAAGTGCCTGAGTGAATATAAGGACAAAGTGATAGATATTGCCTGACAAGGAACAGTTATGCACACAAGATAGATCATTTAATATATTTCATTACACCTTGGTGGGAACGAGCTTCTTTTCTTCCATCCACACCGTGTACTGTAACGTTGTAGGCTGAATTAAAAAAAAATAGTTCCACAGTGAGGAGTGCATCCCTTTTATTCATAGGGTGTCGATGGGTAAATTTAAACAATAGTTTATGACATATTCGCACGGAATTGTTGTTAGATGCGTTATAAAGAATGGAATAAGTGCAAACGTCATTTTTGTCATATGAAAATAACATGAACACTCACAAATGTGTAATAAACTAACAAAAGTGTCATAGGAAAAAGCTCAATAAATTGACACACCTGTATATTAAGGATGAATAGCACAAACTCTTTTTTTTAAAGTCAGTAATATATCTTATAAATTCATTTTCATACATGTAAAAATTGAATTGAATAATGTTGGCCAGAGTAGATGACAATTGGTGGGAAAATTGCAGTCAAAATACAACTAAACAATAGATTGTATTTGCAGACAAGATAAATATAGCACAATACTGACATTGAACGAGATAGTTGAAAACTCTGTAACATCAATGTTGTTGTCAGTAGTCTGTCTCTGTTTAAAAATTGAACGATTCAGAACATGCTCTTGAGTAACGAATCATTTGAGAGGCATGAACACCATATGCAGATAATTGTAAATAATTAAAACAACATAGGAGTAATAGACAATGGGGAAGCAGGAGGTACATGTATGAAATTGAACTTTTAGTGTGCAGTGCATAGAGAGATCATAAACAAACTTCCCTTTCTCTGAACGCCTTGTTATTTTCATAATCACTGTATAACTTTGGATGTGAAAGGAAAATGACTCATATTCCTAATATTTATTATTCATGCAAAAGAGATATATGTACACACAAGTCGCTGTAATGAAAGAAAAAAAAATGATTAAATTTTCTACTTACTGAAATTCATGTTCATTTCCTCCACTTGATACATATATAAAACGAATTTCTGAACCTTCGTGATATGATTTGGTTGCTCAGTAAAAATATTTGCAATGTATCTATTCTACATACAACACTGTTTGTAAAATAATACTAGCTTTATATCTATTATTTTCCATCACTTAATATACCGGTATAACTTTATATTTAAAGTGTACCTATCAGGATCAGGACCGAAAATAACATTTCTACATGAAATTCTATCTATTTGATATATAGAAATAGCAGAAATTGAAATATATCAATATTTTAATTTCAAGGAAAATGTAATATGATGCGGTTTTTTTTTTCAAATTTTTAATTATCTTTCTATGATAAGCTTATTTTCCCGATATCCATAATTCAAGGAGGAAAAGTGAATATGACGAAATGCAGAATTGCAATTTCTTACCTTTAAAAAATCCTGTAAACATTCATCTTGAACACGATGCAATCTTATTGTTTCGACCCATATATTAAATTCTCATTCAAATAATAATACTACTTAGTGAAAGTGATATGGTAAGTTCGCAGGTGTGTTAAGGAAGCACTAAGATAATCTGACTTGACTAAATCAGTGATACAATATGACGTCATAGTAGGTGAGATGACGTCAATTTTAGAACACAAGTTTTCTTAATATTGTTATTGTAGGAATGACTCTAATTCCTGGCCATATTATTCGAGTATAACCTGAATTGGGTCAGTTTACGCTTTATAATCCGCGAAGCGGATTATAAAACAGCGTCATTCCTTACAATTTGATTTTAAAATCATTAAATAACTATGGGTGTAATATTTCGTTGCTTTTTATTAGTTCAAATTTGCCGCTCAATAATACAACCGTAGTAATGGAAGTAACGGAAGTGATGGGAAGCGAGGGGAGGTAAAAACTGATACATAGGCCTAGCAGGCTTGTTGTTTGTTTACATGTGGTAAGATCGAATTATTGTTTGAAGTTAAGGGTACATTTATTAAATCTGGAATTTTCCATGGATCCTGAGGACTGGAAATGAGGGGATTGTATGGATACAGATGATTCAGCTGGTTGTCGGGGGGGGGGGGGGGTCCCCATACTAAACCAGGTTATACAGAAATAATTTGTGTTCCTTTTTGGATATTAACCAATCAGAGGCTAGAATACAAACAGAATTAAATTATTTAGAGATACATTTTAACTCCTGAAAATGAATAGAAACTTTCAAATATAAACAAAAATAAAATGTTTTTATTTTGTTATGCTGTATCTGTCACTTGAATTAAAATCTCCGTATGATTACGTCATAACTGTTCAACAAGTAACTTGAGAATTGATCATGTTGTGTAACGAGAATTTGGCTAAGACGGCATGTAAAAAGATACGTAAAAGGGAGTTGAGAAGCAAATACCGTAAATATTGTGTGTGATTCATGTGAAGTTAAAGTTTGTTAAACGGGTATGCTAATTTATTTTCATCGATTATATCTTCTATTGAAGACAGTCACCTATTCAGGTATCCCGGTCGGCCTTTCCTCTGTCATTCGTGACAATAATAATGCAAAAGAACAACACTAAGCTGGATACTTTAAAACATAAGATTTGCACATATCGAAAGCTTGTGTTCTGTCATACTTGAAAAGTGCTGCTAAAATCGTGAGGTAAACATGGTTTGAAAAAATATCTCGGGTTATATGTGTATAATGCAAAACATCGGATATTAAGGTCTCGTGCGAATATGTGGAATAATTATTTTCCGGACCAAACAGTGGGATTCTAGCAGCACTTTTTAGGCATAAGTGATGTTTTTCAACTATATTATTTACTGAAAGAAATCATTAAACCCCGGGGTAGTGTTGTTCTGTTAACATTTTTATTAAGGAATATTTTGCTATTAGTAGCAGTCACGTGATGACGTCGTGGTGGTGCACTTCTTGGCCTCAGACACTCTGTTGTCTTTTTGCAATAGTCGATAATAGTTTACGTTTTATCGGCGATTTTGATAAATAATCAAACTTAATTTTCTTTAAAAAGTCTAAATTTCCCGAGAAATGAATTGTATTCTTCCTTAACATACCCGCGTTATTTTGGATACCTTCCTGTATATTAAAGTTGACACAATAGGTAATTCAAGTGATAATATATAAAAACGGATATTGTTTTCGTATATGGAAGGGAATTACCGCCAAAAGTCTATTTATCTTGCTTTTATTCTTATTCTGTCTTCTTCTTTATTCTTTGTTATTTTTGTAACTATATGTCACTTTATTGCTTTCATATTCGTCTTTATTACATTTCACTATGAACTTTTTCATTCTTCATTTTGTCCTCACTTCTATGTTTCTTTATTCTTGTAAATTCGTTCTTCTTTCTTTTAAATTTATAGTTTCTTTAATAAATAATTATGATCATCTCCATTACAAATGTAAATTCAGTCACGCAAACCATGCATGAAGCGCATTCAACGAAGACGAATACAAGTAGTGTGAATTTAATGCGGCATTATAACGCTAGTTGGCAGGGTGTTCGCTGCGAGTGTTGGTAAAATAAGGTACGCAAACCCGGCCCGAGGTTATTCGAGATTTTTCAAATTTCTGCCTTAATACTTTATCAATCGAACCCAAATTTTCAAATATGTATGTTATAGGTTCAGACATGTACCCGGTGTCATTCCCCCTGAAGGCTGCCTAGATGGTAAGACTCTCCCCCGAAAACTAGCTATATAGTGAGACTTCTCCAGGGGAAAGTCTCACTATATAGTCAGTCTTCCCCCTTCATAGCGAAACTATCCCCTTTAATTTAGTTTCCGAATATTTTTTTTTAATGTAAAACAATGTTTTTATACTAACGTTTTCAGTGTTTGGATAGAAGTTATCCGTCCTATATGGATGAATAAATAAATATATGAATAAATAATTAAAACATTTTAATAGTAATTTTTATAATTAAAACTTCTTAACAATGCAGGTAAACATAGGTAAACTGCACGTTTCTACGGGTAATGACCTCTTTACTGTTAAACTAATTATGTCTTTTTTCTTTTGATAAGAATCGTCTCGGAACAGTACTATAATCTGCTGTGCACGATAAATTTTTAATGCGCACTTTTATATTGATTCATTTGAAACTATTCATCTTTTTTTTTATATATAAGATTACCTAAATATGCAATATATACATCGTCGATGTAAATAAAATCGAAACTGACCAAACACGGAAGGGGAAGTCCCACTATGGTCGTTTAGGGCGGAAGGCTCACTATATAGTCATTGCCCCCCACCCCCCCCCCCCCCCCGAAGGGAAGTCTCACTATATAGCCAGACTTCCGGGGGGAAGACTCACTATGGGGTAAGTCTCACTATATGACACCGGTAGCGGGGGGGGGGGGGGGGCTGGCCACCAAACACTTTTCTAGCCATAACTTTTGACTACTGAAAATGTTCAATGAAAGTCTGGTTGACCCCCTCCCACTTTTGTTGTAGTTTAGTCAAATAAGGGCCATGTACGTAGTGACGTATGAGTAAAATTTGGTACTGAAAGAAGTTGGACCCCCCTCCCCCCAAATAGAATTTTCGAGTTTGAAGAATTTTTCTCTTTTTTATTTTGTTTGTTTGTTGTTTTTTTTTTGGTTGGTTTGTTTGTTTGTTTGTTTGTTTTTTGTTTGTTTTGTTTGTTTGTTTGTTTGTTTTTGCTTTTCAAGATTTTTAGGTAAGTTATTTTTTTTCTCTGGCTACCCCTTTCAAAAACAATGCCACGTCTCTAAGTTTTATCTGTATTCGCTGTAAAAATTGCCAATATTTATATTCATGTATTTATATTTTGAAAATCTCAATATTTTAGATTATTTTTGGCGATTTTTGATTTCCGATTTGCTAAGATGGGTAGACAATATCAAGCTGACATTTTACGTATTTTTTGCCTAACGAGACATTGACAAAATAATTTTTTGAGTTATTCTGATGTCAAACACTGTGTGCTTACTAGAGATATTTATTTCTTTATTGAAAAGTGCCATTTCTATACAAAAAATTAATACATATTTTCATAAAAACCGGGGGAAATTTCTAGTATGCCCCGGTCTAGCCTGGTTCCGGCCACGCCTACCCATGACGTTCCGCACTACTTTGCAGAGCATTATGGGTTGGCCGAAACCAGACTAGCCCAGCGGTCCCCAGAATCAAGCGACTGCGCATGAACAGTTATTATCCTGAAATAAAGAAATGTCAGTTCAGTGGAAGAATATATAGGGGTCCTGAAAAAACAACTCAATTTATAAGGGTATACTAGTAATTATCAATATATATATATATATATATATATATATATATATATATATATATATATATATATATATATATATATATATATATATATATATATATATATATATATATATATATATCAATAAAACTGAAATTCAATCATCCAACAAATAACTTGAATAGAGTTACTTATTTTTTTCAGGTGACAGAAAATACACAATTATTTTCGAGTTTTCATCATTGGTCCGGTTTTAATGACCCAGATTTTCTTAAAATGTGTTATTTAAAGCAACAAAAGCACATTTGAAAGAAGAAATGCTTATAAATAGTTAAAATATAATATTAAGCATCAGAATGATTTATAAATTTATTAGCTTTTTGTCAAAAAAAAAAAAAAAAAAAAAAAAAAAAAAAAAAAAAAAAAAAAAAACACTAAATGTCAGCTTGATACTGCCTTCCAAAAACTTGGAAATCAAATAATTCTCTTCGAGAAAATCTAAAATATTGAGCATTTCGGGGCAATTTTACCGCGTATACAAATAAACCTATAACTAACATAACTTGAAAATTTGGGTTCGATTGATAAAGTATTAAAGTAGAAAAATCTCGAAAAACCTCGGCACGGGTTTGCGTACCTTATTTTACCAACACTCGCAGCGAACACCCTGCCACCTAGCGTTATAATACCGCATTAAATTCACACTACTTGTATGAATTCGTCTTCTTTAAATGCGCTTCATGGTTTGTGTGACTGAATTTACATTTGTAATAGAGTTTATCATAATTATTTATTAAAGAAACTGTATCAATTTAAAGAAAGAAGAACGAATTTACAAGAATAAAGAAACATAGAAGTAAGGACAAAATGAAGAATGAAAAAAGTTCAAAGTGAAATGTAATAAAGACGAATATGAAAACAATAAAGTGACATATATTTACAATAATAACAAAGAATAAAGAAGTAGGCAGAATAAGAATAAAAGCAAGATAAATAGACTTTTGGCGGTAATTCCCTTCCATATTCGTAATAAATTTAGGAAAGAATCATAAGACTTTATCCTTGACTTAGCTGCAGAACTAGCTCTCCGAAAAGAAATATTGACAGAAGAGCTACAGTCCACCCACAAAAAAGCTGTATATTTACTGCGCAGAAAAAGTTGCACTCGGTTCTGGATCTATCTCTCCAAATTCTTACCTCAATTGCCAAAAAAAAAAAGTCGATTTCAAAAAAAATCATCAGACACCTATCAACTACTCTTGTAGTTGACATCTGCTCGAAGCGCGTTGGGACGAATTGTACTGCCACCAAAAATAGTCGTATGAATAGGCGAAATTTTGGATCGTCTCCATTTCAGGCCCAGGAGGGATATCAACAACGGTCATAGGAAATATTTTAATGTGGAAATAGTGAAAGAATATGTTAGGATAACAAGGTTAGTAATATTTTGAGATTGCAGCTTCAATATACGGAGTAAAAATAAATCTAAAAACCGCGCACTTTTTTGTGCACAATAAATATACACCATTTTTCAATGCATGGTACTGTAGACCTCTGGTCGTCCTTCCCATTTTTTTTTCAGACCAGCGAGATACAGATCTGAAGCTACCCTTGACTAAGCCTCTCTCTCTCTCTCTCTCTCTCTCTCTCTCTCTCTCTCTCTCTATATATATATATATATATATATATATATTTGACATTCAGTAGCGTCTATATCAATTCATAAGTTCGTTTGTATTGAATACGAGGGTTGATTCAAGAGTAATGTCACTGTTGCTATAGAATCTTTAATAACAGGAAATTACCAACAAAATATAAAAAATTATTATAATGATTATCGCCCTTATACAAATATCAACTATCACGTTTGCAAATCTGGTGTCATTAAAGTTGTTTTCATCGGAATCAGTGTAAAGAAAAAATATGCACAATACGAAGATCTTCCCCGAGAGAATTCTTTACACCACACCTATATGGGACTTCATTAATCTTCTGGAAGTTGAAAATGCGAAGAACTGTAGAATAATTACCAGAAAACGCCTGGATATTGGTTGGCATCCCATCGCTTGCCTGGCAAAAAAAAAAAAAAAAAAAAAAAAAAAAAAAAAAAAAAACTCATTACTGAATTGAAGACGACAAACTTCATGTTTAAAAAAAGCAGATTTTTTTAATACACATTATTCATGTATTGACTGGATTTGATAGAATCATGCGTTTTGTTGGCTCTGAGATCCATTTGTTTAAATGAGACCGTAAGGTCAAAGGTTACTAATTGGTTCGATGGTTTGCCAAAACACAGTCTACTCAAGTACCCAGTCAATATGTATTCTTTGATACCTTTAACTTTGTACTATTCAGTCAATGTCGAACAACAACAAATCCTAATAGATGCAGTTTCTTGAGTTGTGTCGCCTAAGCCAAGGATTAACGAAGGATTACTGTGACGTAAAAAAAATCTTATTTTGTTGGAGAAAAAAATTGTGGGGAAGTTTTATTTACGAAACATGTTTTTAAAGGACTGGGACATAAGAATAAACTTTAAGATTGCATAAAAAGATGTTTTAAGTTATATCGATGTAAGATGTTAAGAGGAAATTGTCCTCTGTTGTATTGTAAGAAAGGTAAAGCTTACATGTTTATTCATACCAAAAAAAAAAAAAAACCAAACAAACAAACAAACAAACAAAAGCAAAAAACAAAACAAAACAAAACAAAAAAAAAAAAAAACAAAAAAAACAAAAAAAAACAAAAAAAAAAAAAATAAAAAAAAAAAAAAACACACACACACACACACACTTACAATATGTTATCAACAGATTGCAGGGTAAACTTATGCATTTTTATCACCACTTTTTTTTTTTTTTTTTTTTTGGAAAAATGACATAAGTAAGACATAAGTAAGGAAGCATTCAATCTAAATAAGAGTTGATAGTCGTTCGCAGTAATGAATGAAAAATAGTATAAGATATACAATAAATTAGAAAAAAAAAAAAATGCACGGCAGTACCTGTACCAACACGTCCCAATTGATTAGGTTGTACTTTGGGTAGCTGATCACGTGACAGGTGGCCGTAACATTGTCGCCATAATGAACGGTTTTTGGTACAATATCGATTGATATGATATGTGGTGGCCCTCCCGCTAAATAAAAATAAAATAGTCCAAAAATATATCAGTGTTTTTTGTTTTGTTTTGTTTTTTTAAAATAAGAGTATTGCAAAAATATATCCTGTTCAAAAACTATACTGATTTAGTGTTTAAAAATGTAATAGTGTTAAGCAACTATATTAGATTTACAAGCTATAAGCGTTAAACAAATATATGTGTTCACAAGACGTATCAGTATTTAACAAATGCATCTGTGTTAATTACATTTCATAAGTTTAAATGTTAACATTAACTTTTAATTAAACACTTATATTAGCCTTTCTTAATATCACATATTTGTTAATCAAAAGGAAAACATTTCTGAAGATGAAAGATGCAAAATGCTTTCAAACTCGGGGAAGATTGTTCCGACTCCCAAATTTAGCAACATGAACAAAACAAGTTTAGTCTATAATTATATATAATTCGTTATCATAAGAGAAAAAAGGAAAGAACATGCATCGAGTTATAGCTTCTAAACGCAAGAAAACTTACCTATGGTAGTTGCTGGTGTAGTCTTTGAAGAGGTCGTTGTTGTTGATAAGGCTTTTGTGGGAATTTTGGCCGATTGACCAGCGGGAATATTCAAGTTGAATATATGATTTACAAATTGCTGGCCATCGGACGCCACGCATAGATACTGACCGGAATCAGAATCGTTGAAGTTTGAAATAACAAGAGTTGTATCATCATTTATTGTGTGAGAATGTGTTGGAAGTGCCCCTAGAGGCTGAAATAAATAGGAGTAATATTATTGAAGTCGAGAGAAGCCATTTACCATAAGCAGTAATTTTCTTTTTTAATACATATAACATTTAGTTTGTGATTCTGGTTCTCATAAGTTACGTAATGAATTAATTAAAACCAGATTTTTTTTTTCATAATTAATATGTATAATGAGTTAAAAAATTATCTTAGTTAGATAATTAACAAATGCATGTACATGTATTCTATATAAGAATTACAGCTATATGAATTTTGAATTCTTTTTTAATTTACAAAACTATTTGTTCAAATTACAGATCATGACATAAAGTTGTTTTCATGTATTATGGTTAAATCCATAGCTATAGGTAAAATACATAACTCTAGCTTAAAGTTTGATTTCAGATATAAAAAAAGGTCGAATTTACTCTAGGTAAATGCTTATCCCTTACAATTTTCATTAATTTCCAAATGATTAGTAGTTATCCAAAGTTATTCAAAACTTACCCTGATCCATGAAATATGAGGATGATTTCCGCCACTCACTATGCAACTCAGATGAACTTCTGATCCCTTCGTAATGTGACTGGGTTGATCAATGTAAAGGATTTTCAACTTATCTATAGAATCAAATAAATAAAACAATATATTTATTGTGTTTTGACCCGCTTTCTTTCAATGCTAGTATTTAATAGAAGACAAATTCTACAACTTCATCCTTTTCCAAATACTTTAGGTCTTTCTTTATCACAAGTAGTCTTTATAAATTAAAAAAAAACAGTATGAAGACAACGAAGAGTGATCGATCTCAAAAAAATCTACAAAAATACACATCTGTGAACAGGGCAAAAACAAAAAACAACAAAAAAAAACAAACAAACAAACAAAAAAACCCATAACAAAAAAAAAAAACAAAACAAAACAAAAGCAAAAACAAAAACAAAAAAACAAAAACAAAAAAAAAAACAGACCCCCGGAAATTCCAGAGGTTGGATCAGGTGCCTAAGATAACAAGCATTCTGAGAGTATTGCATTCAGCAATACTAGTCCCCTACCGACAAGTGTAATCTGGTTCCCGTAAAAAATTGAAAATGCCATAATTCCGTTAAAAATCATTGAAGCGGAACGAAATGCAAGCTTGATCTATAAGTAATCAAGGTTAAGTCACACACCAAAAAACAGCTCAATATCTGCAAGCGTTTAGAAAAAGATCGCGGAAAATCCTTAAAAATTGAAAAGGTAGTAATTCCGTCAAAAATCAATGAAGCGGAACGAAATGCAAACTTGGTCTGTAACTCATCAAGATACACTCACATACCAAAAATCAGCTCAATATCTGCAAGCGTTTAAGAAAAAAGTGTGGAAAACCAAGTGGGACAGACTGATGGATCTGTCTCCAACTTCCAATATATCCAAATATATGTTTTAATTATGTTTCTTCATCAAAGGATAGAGGCCTGAAGGAAACATAGACACAGATTAGAAGTGAATGAAAATGATGGCTTAAGAAATCTCCGTCAATCATATCCAATCTAAAGAGGAAGTATTATGACGGAAGATCTACTCATTACTAGTAATGTGTTTCTAGTTTAAAATCACTGTTCTTTATCTAGTGTATTCAAATAGAATAGTTACAATTAAAGGCTATGTGTTTTAACATCGATCTCTTCTGAAAGATGAACACAAAATACAGCATATAAAATGCCAAAATATGAACCCCATCTTAATATTTGTACAAACTATAACAAATTAACAAGGTGTTTTGTTATGGACAGAAAAAAAAGGTATACTGCAAAATTTGAAAACTTAAATTATACTTAACATTTTTAATGAAGCTTTTTCTTGCCAGTACCAATATTCTCAAAATTCAGAATACAATGAAAACTGTCTAGTCCGAAACCTGTGTAGTGCGTTTCACTGTAAAATCCGACCTTTATCTTCATTCCCATTTCACTATTTCTCCTGTTATTTACGCCGTGGAATCCGATATCCTGTCTATTCCGATAAAAATACTCGTCGGATTAGACAGGTTTCACTGTATTTTCAAAAATATATATCAAATTGACAAATAGTACCTTTCCTATTTACTATAGAAAAACATCACCTTTTGAAAAAAACTCAACTAATGCTTGAAGGATACCAAGCCATCTCATTAAGGGAGAGATAAGGGTGATAACTCTCAGTTGGATAAATGACTACTATATTCCTTTATATTATTTTCAAGACTACTTCTATCAAAGTTTGCCCCTTGGGTATCCTGCTATTGTGTGGAATTAAATTATAAATCAGGTTTCTTTCGGAAAATCATTAGCATTAAAGCAGAATTTCATATGAGTGAAAAAAAGAGATGAAAAACCTTAAGAATAGGGTAATGTAATTATAATTTTTGAGGAATTTTTGCAACAAACCCATCCCTTACATAAAGAAATCTACCATGTAAATCTTACCTGGCTGATGACAAGAATTTTTGTCACAGGGTATATTTAATTTGCTATCATTCGAGCAGCACTGAAAACAGGTAGATGATGATCGGCGTCCAATCAGATTTCCAATTATTGGTAAATCGGTCGTGACGGCATTAGAGATATGACAAGTCTATTGCAAAAATTAATTATGAATAGATAGATAGATAGATAGATAGACAGATAGATAGATTGCACAGAAAAAAATCACTTTATAAGAATACCAACTTCCGGCCCAACTCGGGGTTGAACTCTCGACCTACGGAATCTCTCTCTTAGCAGGGCAAGAACAGAGCGCTAGACCGCTCGGCTATCTAGGCAAATCATAAAACTTGCTTTCGATGCCGATGGAATTCTCGAGACGCCAACCTGCATTGAACGGTCATTGAGAATGCAAGTGGGATAGGCTCTAAATTCGCTCTTGAGTACATCTGGGAGGACAAATAAAGAATTCTGTAGACACGTTTTTTTCTTAGATTTCTTTATGTGTATTTGAAGTTTTGACTCTAAATAGGACAAAAAAATGTTTGAATAGATAATCAAGTCAAAAATAAATATTTTATTAATGTTTGAAATATGTGTCACGTAACACATGACAGACATATAACGTAACATGACAGACGTATGATAAAACTTGACATGATTAAATTACATTTCTGATGCTTAACAATACAAATAATCTGTAAAAAATAAAATTAAACAATTCCTTAAACAACGTAGAAGAAAAAAGATTTTTAAGCTACTTTTGATGCACAAACTGATGATCGTAACACTGACAGACTCCTTTACTTAGCCAGCCAAATAAACCATAAACTTTCATTATTTTATCAAAAAGATAATGTTGCCGTAAGAAATGGACATTATTCAAATTTTGATTCCTTATAGATTTTAAATTTGAATTTTTAAAAAATAAATCTCTGCTATACGCTTTGTAACATACAAAATTTCCACCATGTCTGTCATGTTACGATATTTCTTGAGCAATACTTGTTTGAAATGAGCCAATAAAATTTATCATTCAAAGCTTATCTTTTATTCTTGGAAATTATAATACACAAGACATTATTATTTATGAAAATACTAATGAAATTTTAAAAAATAAATTATTTCATATAGATCAAACCTATATCGTAACATGTACGGATGCACGTAACCCTGACAGACTCGTTTTTAAAACTGCAAGAAAACAACTACAAAATTGTATTGTTTAAGTTATAAAGACAAATTTTGCCTTATGATACACTAATATTCTTAAATAAAAATACTTTTTGGTTTAATTCACTGAACGTATAAATCTGAATGCACCCGTTTGTTTCACGTAACATGAACAGACATTCGTTTTGTCCGTCACCGTTATGATAGTATTCAGGCAATGTCTGTCAATTGGTGCGTTATGTAAGAAATGTCAAATTTTAAGTGTTTATGTAGTGATGAAGAGCGTGCAAGTTCATATTTAAAAAAAAAAATCCAAAATACACCTACCAGCTGACAATATTTGATGATATGTGTTTAAAATCTAGGATAAAGACAACTTATATTTTCATGAACGTAACATACTTTGTGTAACGTAACACTTGACAGACAAACGTTCGTGGCTTCTCGGGCTCTCTCTGTAGCTCTTCTTATCGAAATGTAAACACATTTGCATAGAACACTGGAGAAAATTTAAATATTCATAGCCTTTAAGTCAAATGTATTTAAGAAGAAGCATCTCCGAGCTCCATTCTTAAAATAGAACGTAACGCCCACTTGCCATGACAGACACAGGAAGCATCCCACAGATTTGTTAATTTCTAAGCACACGTGCTTTTCTGTTGAATCTGCGATCACTTAATTGATAAACAGGTAAATTTTCTATCAGTAGACAAGAAAGATAAAATAGTTTGCATAAACAATGGCCCATTTTATAACAATGTACCCTGTGTATTGAGTCTGACAGACGTTACGTTCAAAATATGAGAAGAAATAAATTCCTATTTTTCTTTTATTTTAGACATAATGTGCATTAAAATACTTTTGTATGTTAATTTTATCCTTCCTAAACAGTATTGAATGAAGATATTCTGTGTACAAAGTATCATCGCCGTATATTTGACTTTTATTTTGACATGGTTGAAAATGTCCCCCTACACATGCGTAATTCTAGTGGAATTATCAAATTCATTTCAAGAAAAAAAAGTAAGTTGATGAAAAAATCTGCTTATTTTATCTTTTTTATAT
This sequence comes from Saccostrea echinata, assembly GCF_033153115.1. Lineage (NCBI taxonomy): Eukaryota > Metazoa > Mollusca > Bivalvia > Ostreida > Ostreidae > Saccostrea > Saccostrea echinata. The sequence continues at coordinate 5,215,718 of NW_026889781.1, forward strand.
ATTTGCAATATACTTTTCAATATAAAACATTTCTTATTTCAATTTTTTAAATAATTTATTTTATATTCCTCTTGTTAAAATCATAGGTCAAGATGTACTCTAGAGCGAATTTAGAGCCGATACAACTATTTGCACGTTAGTTTTATCAGAGGATCGTTACCTCTTGCAGATTGCAAGAAAATTAACATTATTTTAAGGACATTTTATTAACAATGACTCCTAAACTAACAGTATTTTTTCACTTAGAGCAGCTATGTTAAATTAGAAGTCATTGTAATTTAAATGTACTCATTTCATTGCAATGTGTATAGGTCATGCTTTCTATATAAATATTTTTTTTCACAAAGGTCAGCTATTTTAGTTACTTTCATTGCAATGTGTATCGGTAACAATGCTCTAAATCAAATAAAATTTATGTCCAAATAGCTGTATCTCGCTTCCATTATCAGTTATCATGCAGTGTAGGGCGGCGCTGCGAGAACTCCATTTGCATCAAAGCAATTTTTAACTTGTCTCGATAGCCGAACGGTCTAGCTTGCTGTGCCTTCACTGCTAGGACACATTCCGCAGGTTGAGAGTGCAACTCCCGGGTGGGACAGAAGAAGTGAGGAATTGAGTATACTAATGAAGTGAATTTCTCTCTGCATTCTATATATATATATATATATATATATATATATATATATATATATATATATATATATATATATATATATATATATATATATATATATATATATATATATATATATAGAAAAAGATATAGATAGAAAGATAGAGAGAAAAAAAGAGAGAGAGTTTTACTAATATTATATCATCTTCAAGAAAATATAAAAATGTTCATTACATTTTAAAACTTGGAATGGTAAAAGATGTAAAGATTTCCTCGCTTATTTATATTGAGAATGATGATATAAAAATAATAAAGGCTAGAATTTCATGCACTATGGCCTAAAAAAACTTTTTCAAGCACAATCGGTTGAATTGGAAATGTATCCTCTGTAGGTTGGAATGTTTCTAAGTTCTTTGATCATGCCAGTGCATAAACTCTTTTGGTCTTCCAATATAGCTGAAAAGTACCTGTTTAGAAATACATCCAGAGCTGTGACGTAATATCCCGAATCCGTCGAGAGTTGTTGAAGAGTAACAAATCTCAAAAAGAAAAAAAATAGAATCTTAATTATATATCTAAGAAAGTCAAAATTAAAACAAAAGTCTTAATAGCCTTAATCTTCAAGAATGTGGCTCAGTGGATGTAGGTATTGGCCTATAAACAAACCGTCAATGGTTCATATCTGATGCCGTTTCCTTAGACAAGGTACTTAATCTGTTTTGTCTCAATCAACCCACATGTAAATGGGTAGCAGCTTAAGCTAGGAGTAAGATTACAATTGACTTTTGTTCCTTCAAGGAGGACGGGGGGTGGGGGGTGTCAGTGGCTTTTATTCGCTTTGCGCCACAAGAACCGGGTACTTGAAGGTTTTCCTTGGAATTAGATGGAATTGAATCATTTATTTAGATATAAATTGTATGCTTGAACTCTACTTAAATGTCCTTTTATGGATCTCTAATTTAACCGGGTGGGGTGTGAGTCAAAGCACTGTAAAAATACCACATCTTTTCTTAAAATATTTAGCTCCGCCAATGTGTACTTCTCTCTATCTGTTAGTACTCACTTCCTGTGGCTGGCAAACCTTTGTGTCTCTATAACTAGCGGAAGTATCAGTTACGTCATCACAGGAAAAACAAGTTTCTGTTGTGTCATATTCTGTGGAAATAGATAAAATGATTTTAGTCAGTTTTACAAAGCTGGCTTATCAAGTGTCTTTAGACAAACTTTAAACGTAACAAACTTGAGATAAAGAACACACGTAGAGAAAAAAAAGGAGCAAATTAAAAATATTTTTCTTTCCTTATTTTGGATGATCCTCCCCCCTTCCCTTTCTTATAGTTTTTGAATATTCTTCAGCTTATTTAATACATTGAAATAGTTACCATGATATAAATATTAAATTAAACCCTTACACACTCAATTTTATGTCCAATAATATAGTACTTCCCAAGTCAACTGCGATTTATATTACAATCATTGGATGATATTTTGCACCGCAGTAACTACTAACAACTATCTATTGAAAGGACAGCAAAGGTGAGAATATTGAACAAAAGTTGACACGAAGCAGCTGATGAGTATCTGATGATACAATTGATCTTACCTTGTATTAAAACTAGTAGTACGCTGATAAAAGTGAATATACGTGTTTGCTCTGTAAAAAAAAAATGAAAGATTAAGATTACAAAATCGCAAAACAGTTGCAAATTTATCTATCTTTGATTATAATTATTAAAGATTTTCTAAAGACAGTAAATATGAGAGTGTCTGTCTTATCTTTTTTTCTGTCTTATTACAAACTGGTCGTGGTAGCCTAGTGGTAGGGCGCTTACATTCGTCATCCGGGGGTCCGAGTTCGCTTCTCTTTCCCGGTGCCACGTCAAACCTAAGGCATATACTCCAAGCAAAAGTATTAAATGTTCCTTTGCCAGGTGCCAGGCATTAGAAGTGAAAGTGGATAATCCTCGCTGCTCATTAGTCTTGAGTGCTGAGTATAGGTCTAAATTTGAAGCACTTAACCGGTATATGGTGATATATCTATATGAGTGAAATATTCTTGCAAGGGACGTAAAACAGAAATCAATCAATCAATCATTCATTCTTACTGCAAATCTATCAATAATTTGGATTTTCAGTAGGTGATTACATGCTTACATGGAAGTCACATTCAACAGTCAAACAGTTAAATGATATATGTATCTTTTACGTCGGACAACAGTTAGCTGAGGAAAATCAGATAAATTTTTTCAACGATTTTCGTTTTCAAACAAATTTTTCTACGATTAAGAAGTTAGACTTTTGTCAACTTGCTGTCAATCAGCAACATATAAATTTCAAGCTTTCAGTAAAAGTGACCTATTACGGAGGTTTTTATGAAAATTACGTATAACGTATAAGGTCTAGACAAAGTATCTGTTTTTCTCTCCGTTGCAGGTTACTGACAGATAAGTTGATGTTACAGGGATTTCAACAACCTCGTTTCAAGTCAATACTTCGTAAATGTGATGGTCGTTATAATGACTTTGCTACAAATATAAATTATCATTAGGTCGTATTTTGGCTGACTTGTTTCAAACCAATTGTTAGGCCTATGTTTTTATACCTTATTTGACTACGGAATGTTCCGTATACCTGATCAATGCATAGGGATCACGTCGGGTGTGACTGGGGATGCTTACTCCTCCTCGGCATCTTATCCCACCTCTGGAATTTCCAGTGCCCCGTGTTTTATCACAGAATTGTATTGTTTTATAGATTTTTTTTATTCTATTATTGTTCGTTATCTTTTTTTTTTTTTATTGCAAAATCAAACTCGTCTAAAAACTAAATTGCAGAATCCATATACTATAAGAGGGACCGACCCTCTGATGAGAAAGATAACTTCCAAAGTGAATATAATCCTTAACTAGAGGGGTATATATATATATATATATATATATATATATATATATATATATATATATATATATATATATATATATATATATATATACAAGAAAAAAAACATATGTCTCCCCTTCTTTACCAACATTAATGAGTGCAATAATATGATTAGGGTCAAAAATTTAAATGCAGTGCATCTCAGCTCAAAATTATCGATCTGTGTACAAAATTTCAAGTCTTCATGTCAAAAAGAATCTTAAGTTATGGTCTTGTCGTGTTTTTCTTAATTTGACTTTGAATGAAGAGAGTGGTCAAGGTAAAATATTTTGATTAATGCATTGAGTCTTAATGTTTTCTTTCTTTGTTCAAGGTCTGAAATCCTATTGTCAAAGGGTTCTCAAGTTATGACCTGGAGTGTATTTACATGTAAAAGACTGACCTTGTCTTTATAAATGAGTCATGGTCAAAAATGTTGGTAGCATGAACCATTCCTGCTTACCACTTCTTTATGTTCCAAGTTTAAAGTCTTACTGTTAAAGATTTCATGAGTTATGGTCTGGTTGACTTTTTTCTTAATTTGACCTTGTCCTTGTTCCAAATTTGAAATCCTTATGTCAAAGTGTTCTCAGATTATGCCCTAGATTATATCTTGATGTAAAACTTAATAAATTTGTCAAGGTTAAAAATGTTGTTGGCATGCACTTTTTCTCAATACCACCTCTCCATGTCCCACGTTTGAAGTCATAATGTCAAAGGGCACTTAAGTTAGGGTCTAGTGGCGTTTTTCCCAATTTGACCTTGAATGAAAAAAAATGATCTAATCAATAAGAGAAGTCTAAGCTTTCAAAGACATATAAATACAGGCAAAATAAAAATAAAATGAATTTATTTCCAGATTACTTTCCTTTTTTTCTTTATTTACTTCCAGACATGACCGGAAGTAGTCCAAACGAATAAAAAGTTCATTCACACCTTAATTATTCATTCTACACCTTAATTATTCACAACTAATCATCCCTAAAAGTTTCCATGAAAATATGCATGTTTAAGTTAACTTCCGGTTTTTCGGGCGGCACTTCCTGCGGAAATAGTTTGTATTGACAGGACCTAATTAACGTCGTATTAGTCTTAAATGTATGTAAAGACAAAAGAAACTTGAAAAAAATCACTTTTTTTGCATCGCTTCCTGTCACGACCAGAAGTGACGGCAACGTACGATTTTCATATGGTGCAGATCAACTGATGAATGACTCTCATTTCTGAAAGTTTTAGTTTCAGTCGTGTACTGTTGCTGAGCTGTTGCATGAACAAAATCTCATGCTTACATCTAGATCAATTTGGGCTCATTCATACAATTTTTGCTTACAAAGAACAGGAAAGCTTGGATGAATTAGCCTTGGTCTAATATCGAGACATGCCCGATGTTGTGCGCTAAGTTTAGGCAAGTTATTAGTAAAAACGACTAACCGTTTACTTGAGATCGATATCCCGACCTCCTAATGTCCATATTCAGAATATTTTTCCTCTCAAATCAATGGTGATGCACAATTCAATCAACCAACTACTAGTAATTAGTTACCACTTTTTAATTCCCTGCATTTCTCACAAAAATTTAGCAATTTTAGTAGCATTTCACTTTGAGTCTTCATTACATCAAAACACAAGTGAAGCACGTCATGAATATTAATGAGGTTATGTAAAAATTGATCATGTGACCACATTTCTAAACAACGCAAGATGTTTTTCCTACTAAACAAGTGCGTTATTGTACGAAATCTTTTAATTTTCATTTTAAAAACTGCGTTTGAAAACCAGTTTAATCCCAATTTTTCAAAAGGAAAACGAATTTTACCTCAATTTTGCGATCTGTGTCTTTTTATCGATTTTGTAGATCGCTCACGCGATCGTTTTATATTGTACACCGCGGCGGTACCTATTTTAGCGCCAGATTTAAAGGGACCTGTACACTAGATTGATTGATTGTATGTTGTTTTACGTCCCATTCGAGAATTCTTTCACTTATATAGAGACGTCACCATATACCGGTGAAGGGCTTCAAATTTTGACCTTACTCGGCACTCAGGGCCATTGAGCAGTGAGGGATCTTTGACACGGGGCCTCGGTTTTTGAGGTCTCATCCGAAAGACCCGCATCTTTCACTTTAAAGTGCCGAGCGCATGGCAAAGGAACAGTTGCTACTTTTTTTTATCGACTTAGGTAAGTCGCAGCCGAGATTCGAACTCACAACCTTCCGACCAAGGAGCGAGCGCTCTACCGACTGAGCTACCGTGAACGGTCCGGTATACTAGAAGTATTCCTAGGCAATAACATTAAGGTAGTCCGATCCCCAGGTGCTGAAAATCAGCAGTCAAGTTGAAAATGCTCACAGAAATGTTTCTGAATTCACAAAGTAATGTGTATCTTCCAAGGTATTTTTTCAAAGTTCATTATTATAGTTAATCATATTATATAGGAAAAATTATCAAATCTCAAATATATTTTAGGTAATACAAATCTCAGATATATTTTAGGTAATACAAATGGAACCACCAGCTATTTTCTAATTGAAAATTGATCAACAAATATATTTAAGAAAAAAAAACATACATATCCAGGCATACGGAGAAATTTTGCATGTTTTTTTTATACTTATACGGTATTGTAGTTCTATTGGATTCAATTGTTACATACATGTATATAATACGAAGTTTAAAAAGCTTGTGCTATCATTGCGAGACATCTCAGATCTCTTTTAATTTCATATTAAGCTAAAATGCAATAGTATCTAAGGCTAGATTAAGGGAAATTCGATTTCTCTAAAAATGTACTATTTGGTACTTTTATGGGATACAAATGTCAACTTTTTACATGACCATTTCTAAGACTTCAAACATCCAGGAATCATATTGAGATGCATAAAATTAAAATTGTTGCACGAAAAGATTTCAATTTTAAGCTTCATTTTTAGACTTTTTAATTAAAAAATAATTTTAACAGTTATCATTCCTGGCTGAGGAGCGGATATCCTTAAGCGGTACATGATGTAATATAGATTCCCTTACCATTCTGGGGCATTTCTGTAAAATTGCTCGTTGTCTTAGTTCAGAAGTACAAATCTTGATAAGAACTGTGCAGAGATAATACTTTGTTCTTCCTAAGGAATATCTGAATAGGTCGAAATGTTTGTTGCCTCTCCCCTTCAAGATCTAAAATTAGACAAATAAATTCCTGTACATTTTAAACTCTCTCTCTCTCTCTCTTGAACATCAATAATATGGAAAAGTTGAATGTAGTTTTTCTTGCTGAATTCGAAAAAATATGTCATATTAACATCTGAATTGATTCACGAATTATATCAAGATGAATGTTTAAATTTGACAACAAACATAAAAATAAATAACGCAAGCTTATTTCTAAAACCCGAAAAGTTGTGTTGGTAATCTGTTATGCTCTATATAGGAGAAATACAACGACAAAAATGAGGAAGCTTCCTTAGATTTGAATTTGTAAAGAAATACAAGATTTTTTCTGTGAATCACCGATGCCCCGGTATGCCAGCTCATTGCCAAGGTAAAAATTTCTCAAATGCAAGTCGAACTCCAAAGCCTCCAAGGTTAAGAGGTTAAAATTGCTGTAACCTAAAGAAAGGTCTTGCAACAAGGAAAATACTTGTACTTGTGAAATATAAAAGTCCTTGCACCAACCGTTCAGAAATTACGATCAAGGTTTAAGTTTTCCAATTGTAGGTCAAACTCCAAGGTACTGAGGTCAAAAATGTTGAAAGGCAAGGAAAGGACTTGTCAGAAGGAATACAAATTTAAAATATAAAAGCCCCAGAACCAACAGTCCAAAAGTTATGAATGACCAAGTTTAAAGTTTTTCAAAATCTCAGTTATTGAATTAGACAGACAATTAGACAATAAAGTGTAATTTATTTTATTGTTTCTATACTGTATTTCTCTGTACAGGTGATGGCATCGCTAACGACCAGAATGATAGATTGATCTTCAACCAGATTCATTTAGCACTCTTGACAATGAGAATAAAACGATTTAAATTAGTTATAATATTTCTTAATTTAATTCCATAGGTGACAGCATGTTATGTGGAAGATCTACATGTACCAGTCTGTGATGTACCTCACCACAAAGATAACGACAGGTGGATCAGAAGAAGTTCTGCCGCCATCTTTAAAGGAGTCTGGTGAATTAACGCCTTCAACATCACCTTCCGAATGGTCCCCTGTCTCCGGATCAGTCCCTGGAGACTACAGTATAATCTGAAGCAGTGTACGGAAGACGACAATAATGATCAGACGTTACCGGTCGGCAGGGCATGTTTACTCCAACTAGACCTCTGATCCTACCTCTGGTGTTCCCAGATATCCGTGTTTTCATTTTTTTTTTCATGATACGTTATGTATGTAGGTCTTGTGAAATTAATAATTGTTCGATTTTTTTCACATTTTTCATAGACGATATACATAAATATTTCTAATTTTCTTTTTCTTTTTTTTAAATTATTTTATTACTCAACGGACGAGGATTAAAAGCAGAAGACACGAACTGGATTTTACTGAATAATTGAATGTTACAAATTTTGCAAAAGGTAAATAAAGTTGTTTCCATTTGCGGGGTCAACCGAAATATTACAAGAGGCCCATGGGCCACTAAGCTAACCTGAGTCAATATGGCCCTGTCGTTCTTCATCAGCAGCTTTTTTTGAATTGAACAAACATGAATCTAAACTATATGACGATGCTTCCATTTTCATATGACTTATTAAGGCTTTGCTGTTCTTGAGAAATTCTTTTTAAGATTTGGCTCCTCTTGAGAAGATTTTTTTAAAAAGGTTGGGCCCCATTCTTCTCCAGGGGCTCAGGATTTGAATAAACTCGAATCTATATACACTACCTAAGGATGCTTCCATATCAATATGAATGATAATTGTTTTGCTGTTCTTGAGAAGTAGATTTTTAAATATTGTTTCCTTTATATTACTATGTTAAACTTTGATCCCCAATTTTGGTCCCATTCTACCCCTGGGGGTCATGATTTGAACACACATGAATTAACACTACCTGAGGATGCTTCCATATCGATTTGACTAATCATGGTTTTCCTGTTCTTGAAAAGAAAATTTTTAAACATTTTTTTCCTATATTTTCTGTAATTCTTTGGTCCTCCATTGTGGCCCAACCCTATTCCCATGAGTCATAATTTGAACAAATTTGAATCTCCACTATGTGACTACCTGAGGATGTTTTTATATAAATATGAATAGCCATGGCTTGATTGTTTCCTTGAAAGAAATGTTTTTAAAAGATGGTCGCCGGACAAAATATGCCTTCAGCTCAGGTGAGCTAAAAGGAAAACGAAACATTTTTTTCTATTTCTTTACACAACTAAACATTTAGGCGTGCTGCAATAAATTCTTTGTGTTTCATTTTTTCCCTTCTATGGATAGCACCATCCTGGGGCAATCAACATACCAGATGCAACCATTCTTTAAAGTTAAACGAGAAAGTTAGAAACCTGAGATTTACAGAAGGCACTGTGAGAATTCTACGGTTTTTTTTTTCATCCAAAGATGGCGCCCAAGGTAAATAACTTTTGAAAAGTGTGGATTCAACTATTTTTTGTACATAGACGTCAGAGTGATTGAACTTTTTTATAAAAGATGCACTTGATCCTTTTATAGAGAATTTAGCTTCCCATTCGCGTTAATCGTATTATTTTTAAATTCTGACCTTAAATGTTAAAATGGGAAAACTTAAAAAGGTTTTGTTTCTAAGGGATATGGTGGGTTTAGTTACTTTCGTAAAATTACGAAAGTGTGTGATATCTTTTTTTTTATTATTTTAAATGTATTCTGTCAAGAAATGCATATGCTATAAATAGAAATGGAAACTAAAAAATACATGTATCTTGTTCTTAATTTCGAATAATGCAAAATGGAAATATCTGGGAGGAAAGTAAAAATGAACATTGATACATCTTAAAAAGTTCAATCAAAGAATTTGTTCCACGTATAAATTATGATAATGAATAATACATTCTATTTCTCTCATCATTCGACTGAGTAAAATAGTTACTCATTTTGTTTCGTGAATGTAGCATTTCAAACAGACTTGCAATTATAATTCATTCCTCTATTAACACATAAAATTGTCATTACTTCTTAGATTATATTTAATGAAATTGCTTGAACAATCAAGAAAATGAAACCATCATAAACATAATGGATTTGGTGTACAAGTGAAAAAAGACAAATCTTTATTTTTTTTTTATCTTTTCATTTATTTTTCATTTTTTATCTATTTACTTTTTTTGCTGTAAAATAGATGAAATGTTTAAAAGTCATTGTCCAAATTTAGATAAAGTAGAGGAGCAAAGAGATAGAAACGGAGGAAGATCAAAACTTAAGACAATTTCGCTTTTCCATTACGCGATGCGCTTCCGAAATACATTTTCGTATCCCTCTTTCTAAGAATTGTGTATACAAAAATTTTAATAGCAGACATCATCTTAGGGAAAGCGCTAACTTTAATAGAAGAAGTTTTCGTTGGGATAAAATTTCATTGAGTTGTCTTCTAGAATGGTTTCGATGGGATTCAAAAATAATGTTACCATATTCAATATATAAACATAAAAATTTTCGTTTGGAATTTTAATTTGTTGATAATTGTTCATAAGGAAATAAACGATTTTAATTCCCACTGGAATATTTCTACCTTGACAGTACTGCAACTGTTGCTTTTCAGTGTTTTATTTCAAAACTTATACAAGACATTTTTTTTTTTATTTGACACTTCTTAGTTTGGTGAATGAAGAGTAACTACACGTGTGTCTTGTCCCAAAGAATTGTGAGCAAAACACTGGTATCTCCCTACATTCTGACTTTGGAAATTTTGGATGTTAACAGTAGCAGAATTTGTGCCGTAGTTTAGATGGAGGTTCGATGGAATGCCTGATGGGTCTACCTGCAAAGGAAAGTAGATATAAGGTTGACAGTAAAGGTTTTTTCGGTACATTGCTGTACTTGTTGTTGTTATTTTAGAGAAATTCATGGTTGGACTTTCATATTAAGAAGAAGGGGGGGGGGGGGACATTGACTGTAACATTCTATATTAGTTCATCGCTTTGATTCCATACTGCTTCCATTCTCATTTTTCTTTACTTTAATAACTCAAAAGTTACTATTTTTTGTACAGTAATATAGTTGAATGTTTGATAAAAGAATGTTTCAAACTTTACCTTCTCTTGATATATTTCTTACAACAAGTTAACAAAGTATACTGTATAAAATATTACTGAAAACATTTCCTACAACTGTTCTGATCACCTCAACCTTTCTTTATCAAGAGATCTAAAATGTAATTTAAATATTAGTGACGCCTACTGAGGTCTCATTATTCAGGTATCAGCCTTTGGCCTGAATTTTAGTTCAGTTTACTCATTAATTGACAAATCTTTGGCATACAAATAAACATACCATCATATTCCATCCTAAATGATCTCTGGAAGTGTTGGTGTCTATTGTACAAATTAGTTGCACATCATCGCCGTATTGGTAATGCCTGGGCTTTATTTCAACGGAGAGTATATGTGGTCTTGAAGCTATGTTAAGGCAAGGTGCAGTATTAGACATCAATCGTCTCTGAAATTCTCTTGTACATTATCGTTAAAGGAAAATACAAGATACATTAAATCTGTATAAAATAAAGGATGTGTTTAAAGTCAATATGTTCTAAAGCAAAATATTATTCAGCAATTAATAAACGAAAGTCAGTGGATTAAACTGATCTTGAAAACAAAACAGGTGTAACCTAAAAAGGAATATTTTTTTTTGCTAACTCTTCAACTGCTAAAAGAGGTAACTCTAGATCTTCTAACAGAGAAAAGCCTGTATATGCTCATTTTAAGATAACTCTAGAAAAGTGAAATAACTACAGATCTTCGTACTTAGAAAGATAATTCTAGATCTGCTACGAAGGATAACCTAATTCTGTTAAGAGGGTTTACTCTTGATCTGCTAAAAGTTACTCTTAATGTGCCAAGTGAGATAAGGTCTGTTAATAGCATAACTCTAAATCTGCTTACTGTAAGAAAGATAAATCTAGAATTTGCCAAGTCGGATAACTTTAATTTTGCTTACTAAGAGAGATAACTCTAGAACTGCTGAAGGATATAACTCAAGATATGTTTATTTCTCAGTCACATTTGAACAAATGGTCGAACGATTATATTTGTTTAGTTTGGTCGGCCAAAACCACACAAATCGGGAGACACGAAGATGTTACATTAATTTAAAAAAAAAAACAAAAAAAAAAAAACACCCATGCCCTTCTGCTAGATGAACCTAAAAGTGTTTGTTGATCGAAGCCTGATCATCAGGCGAGACCTTTTTTGCCCAGCCATAAATAAGTGGGGCAATAACCAACAGTCTGCCGCCCGGTAGATTTTCGACTGGCAAAATTGCAGTTCTGAGTTGGCTTTTTAGGCATACATGGCTTTCCTCAGCATTTTGTAGAATGCACGATAGGACCTCAGACGGAGGTAGGTTAAGGCTTCCCATAGAATATCACAGTGCACTCTGTGCCTCAATTTCTGTGAACAACCACAAAATGACGTAATAATGGAAAATGATGTCAAGTCACTGCCAACTTGAGCTGATATGACGGGGAGAATGTCATGAACTTTACACCTTACTTCAAATTACAAGTTAAATGTTGAAGCACTATTGGAAAATTTACGTGTCTTAATAGTGTTTTTAAATCTTATATGTCAGAACATTTTAAATATACATCGCTTACATACCTTTGATTGAAATTCAGCGTGTTAAAATGCTTACGAAAAATATACTTTTGAAATGTACAGGTGGTTTGAGGTTGAATTAAATACGTGTGTATAAAAGAGTGGCGTAGGCGTTTTATGAGGATTAATCTGAAATTATTTGTGGAATTCTGTATGAAGAGGATTTTCTCTAACGGGGCCTTGCTTGGGAAAAATGTGTGCTTTGTTTTGATACATATTACGATAAAGTTGAACTTCTTATGAAATATTTTGTACCCAAATAATACTATGAATTTTTCCAAGCACATTTCGGGTCCACAAGGATAGGATGAGTTTATCTATATAACAAAATGTTAATAATAATTGTGCTAATCGGCTGAGCCGAAGCGATTTTTGTGAAACACTTAAAATTAGTATAAGTGACCGTCATCGACAATATAATTTCATGACAAAAATGATAATATATAGCCCAGAGAACCTTTAATACATGCATAAATCGGCTGTACTTAAGTACCTAACTTACAAGTTAAAACTAAAACCGACCTCGCAATGCAGTATTACGTTTCGAATGCATTTAAAAGCTTCGGGAAGCCTTAACCTAGTTGCGGAGGCCAAAAAAACAAATCCATGGCAACATGCCCGGAAGAATCATTACAGTAAGAGGTTGGGGAAAATCGACTTAGCTATATCCCTTCTATAAAAAGGGACAGAAAGAGCAAGTCTGGTGGCATTCCCGCTATCGCTATCACTAAATTGTGTTATAGAAGAAATGTTGCTGTTGCCGTTGGTTTGGCGAAAAGCAGCCGCTTCTCGAACAATGGACGGTAGATTGTCGGTGCAACTGTTTACTTCCAGCTGACAGTCGGTCGATAGATTGCCATTGCAAAAACAGGTCACTAGACTGACACCTGACTTTCGGCTGTCCATCGATGTCTTTAACCCGATTTTTTTGGAGCCCAAGACGTTTAAAAATGCGGTGTCAGTTACTGAAGAAATAAGAAACCAATGGGGGAACTATAAATTGGCCAGGCGGACTAAAAAAATTATTGTTTGACCGAAAAGCAGCAAAAAAAAAAAAAAAAAAAAAAAAAAAAAAAAAGGAGGACGGTCGCCAACGGTCTTCAGACAACCGTCTAAAAGGCCCGATTAACGTCCACAACTGTCGGCCACTGGTTGGTTTGGATACATGAAGGTGGTTTTATTAACAGAGATAACTCAAGATCTGCATAGTAAGATAACTCAGGATATCCTAAGATTGAAAACTCTAAATCATTCTGAAAATTAGCTTTATTTTCTTTATGGAATTTTTATCGTGTAACATAAATATATAGTTCCATAAATTTTGCCCACTGTGATATAAAATATTTACTTGGTTTATGTCCTCTTATTGTTAGTATAACAAAGAAACTTTCTATTTCTCTGAACTAAGATTATTTTCAATCAACATCAACTTTGCAACAAATTCTTTGTCAAAAAGAAAGAAAAAAAAATAAAGATGGATAAATGTATCCAATTCATTGGAATGTTGACTGCACTTCAGATTATTTTACACTTATTTGTAGAGAAGGACAGTCTTTGAATGTATAATTGATGGTAATAACATATTAAACGTGGGATATCCTTTTATCGCTCGATAGTACATGTCATTACTGATAAGCAATTAACCTAGTATAAAAGTGACATGTAGTTTAATTACTCCTATATCAGGCAGCTGAAGCATTTAATCGAGATATTAACAAACTGCTTGAAGTATCAGTGGAAATAATCCAAACACTCACGTGTAGCAGTTGTTGGAATAGTAGTCTTTCTTGTTGTCGAAGTTGTCGTCGTTGTTGTCGTTCTAGTAGATGTTGAAGTTTGATGATCATTCAAATTCAAGGTGAATATGTGATTAGCAAACTGTTGGCCATCGGATGCCACACAGATATATTGGCCGTTGTCTGAGTCATCGAAATTTGGGATTATCAAGGTTAAGCCGCCATTTTCTGTACGACATTTTGCCGGAAGTGTTCGTAAAGGCTGTAAACAGACACTTCTATATATTCATTAGGAAAAAAGAAAATGTTTTAAAAAAAGAAAGAAAAAAAAAGGATATGAAACAATAAAAATAAAAGAATTGTCGTTATACGCATATATAATAACTTTTTTATCACACTTCCGAAATCTTGAGAGAGAAATATAATCCGTTCAAAAACACGATTATATACTGGAAGGCAAAAGAAACGCAACATCTTATTTTAGGGGGAACTATTATATAAAGGATATAATTTTGTATCTAAAAAGTAAGGACATCTTCAACTTTGTAAATATAGGTAATTTAACGGTTGAATGATTTCCATACCATTACCGGAAGTTAAGTTTGAGTCCGCTTAACAGAAATCAAAAATTGCACGTTTAACAAAACATTTGGCAATAGTATGGAGTTTTAAGGGTTTGTATCTGTTCATCATAAGTAATGCAGGAATATTCCGAGAAATAAATTCTCCTTTCTTTTCCGTAAGCGATGCCAAGGCTTCCTGAATATGACTTAAGTACGCATTTCCATTGCTCTAGCTGGAAAATCTCAAACTAAAGGTGATGGGGAGTTGCAGATGCAAATATGCACTATATCACGCCTCAAGAGGCTCTTACTTATCATTAGCATGAATGGCAGTCCTTGGACCGGAAGTCCAAGGGTTACTACACTGCGCTAGGCTAGAGAAAATTCGACCTTATCATCTGAAAAACGGGCATTTTAAAATGGCAAAGAATACTTCTTTCGCTCAGATCTCGAGATTGATGAACCTATTGCATCGTAGAAATCAAGCTGCAATTGTTGTGCATGGCAGTCTTGCACGCTGTAATTGAATAGCCGGGGTTGGGGTGTTTTAACAGTCACGTGCTACTTTCTAAAGTTAAAAGATAATCATTTAACATTTTTATCAAATCTCTGATGTTTTTAAATCGAGTTTAACCTCACTGTATTCATTTTTGAAAATCATTAAATAAAAAATTCAAATATTAGTAGATTACTGTTTGTGTGTTTCTTTTGCGTTTCAGTATATCTAAAATAGCGCAACATATTAACGGTAAACAATACTTTCGTAAGGTTACAAAAATATTGAGGAAAGCATACCGAAATCCATGTAACATGGGGTTGGTTCCCGCCACTCAACGCGCATGTCAAATGAACCTCTGAACCCCTTACAATGTACTTGGGTTGGTCAATGAAAATAATTTTCAGTTGATCTAAAATCAGAAAAAATATTTAAAAAAGTATTTTTTTTTCCAAAGAGTTTCGAGGAAATAAAAGAAGATTTTTAACGCAATACATGTATCTTTGAAGTATTTGTCGTTCTAGCAGATTACTTTTTGGTATACTCACCTATTGTATGGTGTTGAGATGTAACAAGAGATGCTACTGTGAATAAGAGAAATCATTAAATTTTCGGATGACTTTTAACAAACGTAACTGACGGATGAAGCGATAATGTTAAAGCCACGAGTATGAGAATATGAATCTAACGAAAGTAATAATAAAAAAAAATATTTATTAACATTTAGTGTTTTTTTCCCTCCCTTAACATTAGATGCATGTACACAGTGTCCGTATTCATTTCATAGATAACAGATTAAAGGGCTGCAAACTAGGTTTATTTACATTAGAAATTAAAATGAATACAATAATTTAAACACATACCTTAAAAACAAAAACATTTTTTTTTAATTCAACATCATTCTGAATTGTAGATAAGAATATTTGTTTTTCTCCATTTTGTTTGTGCTTTAAGAATTATGTTTGCAAAAAGCAGTATTTTGAGATGATGCTGGCAAAACATTTTCAGGTAAAATATATTTTGACTGTCTTACTCTCATACATTGGTGTTTGGATTATACATATGATAATAGAAAAAATTGATATACTAAGACGTTCCATGTATTCTCCTGAGAGATATGATCAAAACGTGTGTCAATTCTGTTCGCTTAAATTTATTTCTTAAAAAAAAATAAACGTAATCTTTCTTCTTCTTCTTCTTCTTTTTTTTTTTTTTTTTTTTTTTTTTTTTTTTTTTTTTTTTGGAAAATTTCTTAGTAAATTTAAAACTCAAGACCCAATGGTTTCCCAATTTTTGCCAATGGCTTTAGCATCCTATAAATGATGTATCATTTAATGACTTTTTCCACTTGTTTTACATTCCTAAATTTGATATTTGAGTATTTGCTGTTTCCGTCCTAGCTTGCAAGATTTTTTTTTTCTCATGACGTCTCCGTATGCAGATGAAAAATTTGATCAGCTTCAAAGGCCACTGAGGAGTGAAGAATCTATATCGAGCTGACATGGGGCTACGATTTTTAAGGTCCATTCCGAAAGATTTAGAACTGTCACTTTAAAGCTTAAGTGCCGACCGCTTGGCTAACAGTTGCTACCTATTTTTTATCGATTTACGGCTTAAACCCAAGACATTCCGATCACGACTTACATGTGAAAAGTTGATTGATTCTTATTTGAATATACATGTAAGACTTGAAATCCTTCAACTAAAATGCTTTAAAACAAACTAAGAAGAAATGTGCTTTTTGGTTATGGAGGGAAAACGTTAAAAATGTGATTTTTCCCCAAAACGACGAGACACAATAACCGATAACACTGGATCAAATGAGAGAGGCCGGTTATTATTCAAAGAAGACAATCTTGAAATAAAATTTTTACCAACATCAGTATCCATTTTCAAATTGCAACATATTCGTCATTTCATTGCATCAATTCTTTTTTATGACATTGTAAAAAATGTACCTTGCAGCAAAATCAGAGCATAGTCCCATTGATACATTTTATACAGAAGAAACCCCTGTCAATAAATATAAAGAGAAAATGAAATTAATAGCAGGTTTATTATATATGTAGTAGATTGCAGTCATTGTACGAACAAAAGGAAAAGCTCATTGATTTTATAATCTTAAAAATTATACGCATAACTTTACTTTCATTTTAATAATTTTCATATTCTGTTTACAGTGGAGCCTTGTTAATGCAGACTTCAATAATTCGAACACTTCAACCTTCCAGACAGAATTTCTGGAGAACATTTTATATAAACCATATGTGTTTCAGTTATCTGGATGTTTCAGTACTCGGTACAATTTGCTCGGCAACTCAAGCGTCCGGATTAAGGAGGCACGACTGTAACCTTGTTCACTGTGTACACAATTCCGGTGCGAGGTTCAAAAAGCGATTTGCAATAAAACGAACAAAGCACAGCTGACACAAGTGCAAGAAGTGAAGGAAATGGAAACCAAAGACCTTTCAGAGACTGGCTAAAAGATTTAGAAAGAGAAACAAATGCTTACTATTTTGGCGAATTTCCTGTTAATTTAACAATAGCATTATTAAGCAAAAGTCATTTAAAACATTCCATAAATTGACAGTCTTGGGTAAACATTTATTCTTTCTTATTTAAATATTAACCTTAGTTTAGTACATCTTCAGTGACATGTATATTTATATTTTTTAGCTGATGGGAATTATTTTCAGATATTATTTCAATAAGGTAGATACTTAAATATACTTCTTACCTTAGATTTCGTAATCGTCCTCATTTATCGTTAGGTCCCAATCTTGATACAAGGTCGGTCAGTCAGAGATAAAGATTCTCTACTCGAGGATTGTGAAAACGAATTCAAGTAGGCAGTGCGTTTACTGTAATTAAAGATTTTCACATGTCCGCAGGGTATACCTCTTCATGAAATTCCACTGATAAGTTTTCTTTATTCGTCTTTCTGTTCACATTGCATTTCATCAAATTTTGCTTTAAATGCTTATGATTTTCTAAAAGAAATCTTATTCATAATTAAAATGTACAATTGTATAGGGATGTCAACGAATAGTCGACTATTCGACTACAGTGCAGGGAACTAATTTTGTTACAGAATCAATGCTGATTTGAATGCTTCCTTTGCTTGCTGATTTGAATACTTCCTTTGCTTGCTGATTTAATGCTAGTAATCCTTATCCTGATGCTGTTTTATAATTAGGTCAATGCTACCGGAAGTAGCATCATGCTACCGGAAGTAGATAATGAATTTCAGCATTGCCGTTTAAAGCAATAAAAGTGCCTTTTACAATTATTTGATCATAATATCTCACTATGTATCAATAATGTGAATACTTTAACCAATATTCTTTCCTTCTTTTTTTAATTTTTTACTGAATTAAAACTCATTGATTTTCTGATGCTAGTAGGATAATGCTGATTTTATGTAGGTCAATGCTGGTTTCATCCTTTGCTTGCTGATGCTGATCCTGGTAATGCTGTTTTTTTAAATGCTGATGCTGATGCTAGCTCGATCCTGATGCTATTAATGCTTATGCTGATGCTGGTTTATGTAACAAAATTAGTTCCCTGCACTGTATCAGTCGAATAGACCTATGATCGAATAATGAAACGACATTCAGAAAAATAAATCAATAAAAAAAGTAAAAACGATATGGACTTTATCTAAAAATTGAGAAACCATCTTCCCTTAAAAACAGTCGATAGGATAATTTTCCACAACAAAGACTGGTGACTTTCCATTCTACATGCATAAAGTTAATATAACGCTTCATTACTGCGAAATTGTTTGTCGATTACTGTCTGTGTAATTTTTGTGATAAATTATGCATCATTTAACTGGACTTTTTTGTTAAGTTAGAGCAAAAGTACATCTCTTACCATATACCTATTATATTTTGTTATTTTAAGAATGTTCAAATGCAGAGAACACACTGTAGCCGTGACATGTTTTCCCACCTCTATAATTACAAATTTAAGGACATTGGCAAGTCAAGGTTTTCCGGAGAAAAAAAGGTTTAATACATGGGTTTTTTTCACTTATGAAATAGTGATTGAGAGTGATCTCCCGTGTAGAAATCTCCAAGCGGTGAAAATGTTTACAAAGGGTAAACAAAAGCACGTGTATTTCCTTCAACGGGTAGAATCATCTATACAGCAAGAAAGAAATGTAGTAATGGCTTTGTTGTAAATTGTATTCAGAGGGCAAAGAGGCAACAGGTCGTCATCTACCATAGTTTCGCTCAGTATGCTGGGAAGGGCAGGAGAGGATCGTGCATTTTGGCCGTGGTTTGCGACAATCACGATGGCTGAAAGGTAGACCGACTGAGATCAGTTCTTAGGTTGTATGAAGGAAGCAGCATTTAGTAACTACGAATAAAATTTGAAATAAATCCATGCCAATATTTTTATGACAATGTGTTTCAATCAATTCAGTCAATTACATGATAGAATAAATCAACCAGTCTGACTCTCTTGACCATTATGAATAGCTGTTAAGGGAAGTAATTCAAAAATAAAGATTGGTGCCGACATGTCCTTGTCTTGTTTCTATATATATTTTTTCAGCCAAACTATCTAGAAGTCATTGGAAATGATTATACAATAATGTATATAATACATAAACTATATGAAATAAGTGGGCTTTGGAGAAACTCTATGGTGAAAAATTATGCAGGTCCCTTTTATCAACATTTTACATAGGAAATGCGTTGAGAATTGCAAAAACACCGATTTGACAAAATCTAAAAAAAGAAGGCTGGCTTGGTAGGTTAAACAATCCAGAATATAGCCTGTTTAGTACAATTAAAACTACTCAAGAGTTCTTGAAAAAATCTATTCGATAACCAGGAACTTTGCCAATGTCCTTAAAACAACTCGATTACATTGTAAAGACATTTTCACAATCAATAATTGATAAAGCAGGTGACTGACGTGTTGATAGTTTTTTTTACCCCCCTCCCCCTCCAATTTATTTTAATAAACTTTAATTTATAATTATATTTAAAAAAAATGTTCCGAATGTTCGAAAAATGCAATCGAATAATCGACTTAGGAAAATAAATATTTTGACATCCATGCTAGGGCAGATTTTTTTTTTTATTTCTTATAATTTGAAAATTTTATGAAAGAATAATAATCATTTATCCTAGCGAGAGTTGTCTCTCTTATAAGAGAGTCAATGAACCTTAAGTAGATCGAAGAGAGAGTTGTCTCTCTTATAGGAGAGTCAATGAACCTTAAGTAGACTTGAAGAGGGAGTTGTCCATCTTATAAGAGAGTCAATGAACCTTACGTAGACTGAAGAGAGAGTTGTCTATCTTATAAGAGAGTCAATGAACCTTAAGTAGACTGAAGAGAGAGTTGTCTATCTTATAAGAGAGTCAATGAACCTTAAGTAGACTGAAGAGAGAGTTGTCTATCTTATAAGAGAGTCAATGAACCTTAAGTAGATTGAAGAGAGAAAAACCGACTGGGACAAAGCAGAAAACACATTAAGAAACAAAATGTTTAGTGCTGACATAATCACTGTATTCCTTTTTATCAATAATAAGACAAAGGCTATAAGAGTTTATTTAGATTACTGCCTGGTTTTTAGATACACACGTACATGTATATTCATGAGAATAGATATGTTTTAGATTAAAAGTTGTCCATATGTTTATTAAGCTTAATGTAATTAAAAACCTCTTGAATTAAACAATCATGGTAATAAACTACAATTGTGTAACAAATAAATTTTCCTTAAATTCAGTTAAGAGTTCTCTTTAAAATTTTTCAAAACTGATATTTTTTTTTTTTTTTAAATATTTGCTAAACACCATGCAGTCGTAGCCCCAGTGGAAAACATTCTCTGTATATGTACATTTAATAGAAAAAATCGTTCAGATTACAAGAAATGGCCTTTCTGCATTTTTTTTTCTTTTTGTTGTTGTTGTTGAACATGCATTTGCTTTATTTGGTAAGCAAACGAAGTATTTGCATAGTTCTTAAGACACATGAATTTTTGTACCAGAAACATGAATGTATAGTACATGCAAAAATGCCTCTTCTTGAAAAAAAAGAACCATGTGCATTAATTTTCCCAGTTTTAATCTGGAAATGAACCGTTTGTTTGCAGAGATGTCAAGATTTTGCTCAGGATTTTTTCTTTAAAATGATTAAAAAAACACAAGTTAATAAAAAAAAATATTCGATGAAATACAATAAATAAATAAATGTATACTTAAAATTACACACAGGATATTCCTTTCTGAGCTAAATCATATTCAATACAGTATTATATTTCAATTTTTTTCTTATACCATGCATTTTATCTTTTATGTCCTTATGATCTTACAACATCTGAAAAATAAAACAAAAATTCCTCACTTAGAGAAGTAGTCCGAGTGAGAAATATGCCTTAATACACTTGATTGTAGCTTTTTCAGTGGTCTGAACATAACGATTAAAACCAATAGCAGACATAAATATACAAAGGCTTCAATTAAAAAAGCTATCCCAGGAAAAAAATGTGCAGTGACACCATATATGTTCAAGAATATTAGGGATCCTAGAAATTTAGACGAAGTTTCGGCGGCGGTTAGTATGGCAAACATTTTCCCCGCTTCATCTCCGTCAACAGCTTTACTGGCCAATGAACGCAGAGCGGAAGTTGTCATTCCAGCCATTGCTCCTATGGCAACCGAAACAAACACCATCCAGGTAGTGTTGCAGAAGCCCGCCCACACCAAACGAACTAATTTACATATAATTCCCAGCATGACAATTGTGACGTCAGAAAGCATCAACTGATTGGAGAAAAGCGGGAGAAAAAGAAATAGACACACCCCCTTAACAGCGTACTCTAAAGACAAAAGGTATCCATACCAAGGTTTTGGCCAACTGAGCGGTCGCCTAGTTATGAAAAGAAGATTGATGTCGCTCTCCCCAGTCCTGCAGATTTGAGTAACCAACGAAATAACAAGAAGTACAATGATTATTTTTCTGTCATTTAAAAACCGGGGTCTTGTTACAACAGTTATTGCATCTTTAAAATTCGATGGCCGAAAGATTTCACACACTTCACATTTCGTTATCTTTGATTTCTGCTCTTTGCTATGCCCTACTGTTTCGTCGATCAGAAAGATGGTAAACAAAATGGACATTCCATGAAGAATTGTGACACAAAAAAATGTAACACTGAGATCAAATAAGCTTTGTATTAATCCAGAGAGCAAAGATCCTACGCAAACACCAAGGAAATTCATAGCTAAAAGAATACCGAGGATCCTTGTTCGATTCCCAGATAGTGAAATATCACAAACCATGCTATTTACAGCCATTGTTATAACAGAGCTCTTCCCGAAAAGCCCTTGAAGTGCGATGCCGCAAAATATCAGAGGAATCCGGTACAGGGGCACCAGATCGCTCAAGATGTACAACATGACTGCAAAAACACTGCCTACACTTGGAAGGAAGATAGGTATTTTTCTTCCATATCGGTCACTGTAAGATCCACAGAGAAGAGCTAAAGGAATGGCGGGAATATTTAAAAGCAATCTATAGTAAATCAAATAATTTCCAGAAAGGCTTTGCATGTGATCTTCAAGTGCCGGGTTTTTCTCAAGATCCTTGCACGTCATGTTTTCTGTTTGCTTATACAAATAAGTATCGTAGCATACTGCACTGACTAGATACGGTTTAGTTGTCGTGTCTAACATGGATTCTCCAACTTTGTAAACAAAGAAGACGAGGTTAACTATGATCAAATTTAAGTCACTTGGCGACATTTTCTCATACGGATGTATCATTTCACAAATCAGTCAAGATATAGACCAGAGAGCGGTCCACCTGAATCTGAAAAAATGAATAAAGCTTTCAGCAAAAAAAAATCCATCTTAGATCAATAAAGATTATAACTAATTACAGTAACTTCAATTTCAAGGCAATTATTTGAAATTTAGAACAGTTTAATCCTTATATAAGTTTCGTGTGGATATATGCGTGTATGATCCGCAACAAGCTTATCTTTTGAAAAGATAAAAATTAGAAAAGATCTCTAGCTGTTATACGGGTATTCAGAAGCAGGTCTCTTAACAGATTATTCATTTTTTTCGAATAAGTGGAAAGGGACGAACTGGAAAGGGAGGGGAGGGGGGGGGGTACGTTTCACATTGCCACAACTGTGCAGACATGTTTTCTGTTTATTAAATGCGTGTTCTCCGTGTTTTCAATGTAGAAAAAAAAAGAGATGAAATTCAGTGCAATAAATGAGTACATGTATCTACAGATTTAAAAATATTCATTCTGGTAAGGTTCTTTGTTTCAATTAAGAAAGGCTGGGGTTTTTATAAAAAAAGTTAAGAAATCAATGATTTTTAAGATGTTTCCGTATCTGCATAAGTTCCTTGTCTTATCTTCAGACTACAAGATAAGACAAGGAACTAAGATAATACGAAATTTTCATTTGATCCAGAAATTGATATCATGTTGTTTTTTTTCCCATAATATCCTACCATTAAGTCGAGTATACTCATTCAAGAAAAAAAAAATATCGTAATTTCTAACGCTCAAGAGCTCTAGCAAATGATTTCAATGATGGCCTTGACCTCCTTGTCACATTTTTAAGGTTCAAGGAGTGTCAATTTTTAAAGGGCATCAGTTTGGTAGTTCGAGATATATGCATTTTACACAGTGAAGAGTATTTTTTTTTTTTAATTTCCTTAGCAAAACACAAATACAAGTAAGTATTCCGCATTGGTATGACTTATTTAAAGAAAAAAAAATCATCATTTAAGAAAAAAGAAAAACGAACATCCGATTATTTTCCAGTGTAAACCGCACTCTAACTTCATAAAGAATTTTAAGATTTTTTTTAGTAAGGTCGTACATGTACATGTAATTCGAATTTATCATGCTATATGACAAAAAATATATATTTTCAAAAATATTTAGAATTATAACTAATAAAAATCAAACTTTAAATCATTATTTCCATTAATATCTTTGTGCGGGTAATTTGTATTCCTGGAATTGGGTAATTTTAGGTCTTTAGAAATTCCATTGTACGTATTTTTTTTCCTATGTTATCATATCATTTATTTTTCGAATTAAAGTGAAGTATTTTTTTTTTCTAGAATGAGCCGGGAGGAGGACATTGATAAACATAACGTCTTGTTAAACTAATACAGATAAAGGATATATTCTGCTGTTATATAAAGGATATCTATATTGTGTGTTTTGATATTTGCTTTATCCAACGGGGGGGGGGGGGTGCATTGATAAATTTTGACATTTCACTGAACTGTAATGAGTTTTTTTTTCTTCTTTTAAACGAAAATTTTTGCTTATTAGCTTTTATTTGATATCAAAGAACTTTCACAGTAAGAAGTTTCGATAAATTTACATCCTGAAGCGAGGCCGAGGGATTATGTCAAAACCGGAAGAGCTATTGATAAAGCACATACCCGTGGATAAAGCATAGGTTTATCTTATGGGTAGTATCACCACACGTATAAGATAAATACTTGCATAAAACCCTATTTTCAATGTTGCCTCTTTAATCCGATATTCCTTTTTTGAAGCAAAAATATGAGCTAGTGACATATTTTTGAGATAAAAGACATAGAAAATATGGCTAGAAACCGGACTTCTTGGAATTTTCATAGTCAATGAATGTACTTTTTTTTGATCTGGAATTAAAATTTTCTTAATATTCTTTAGAAGACTATTAAAACAACAAAGAATCAATATTCAAATAGATAACAGGGGATGAGTGGGCAAAACAATTATGCATATTTTGATGGATAAAACCAGAGGAGTTCGATATAGATGGGCTGATAATTCAGCATATTTCGCAGAATACATCTTTAAGTACCTAAATATCGGTCAAAGTAATTTGTCCATTAAGTGAAATGAGGGTACATAAGGTTTATTGTTAACTTTTCCGTTTCAATGCCTTTGATGACAGTGCGAAATAAGAATGACAGAGCATTATTGTGAGAAACAACTATAGATTATCAATAAGACGGATACAGAGAAATAATTTGTTATCTTTCTTTCTAAAGCAGATGAAGATTATAAATTATAAATGGGTATGCTTATCTTGAATAAATCTTAATTAACTGATGCAGTATGGCCGTAGGAACCGGGGGGATGACCTTTTTTTTTTTTTGCTTGTCAAGGAATTTTTGGTAGTTGACGACCTTTTTTTTTTTTATTTGGCTTGTCAGGAAATTTTTGGTATTGTTCCCTCACTCAACTGTCAACTGGAAAATGTTTGGCTGTGCCTCCCCTCCCCCCCCCCCCCCCAACTGAAATTGCTTCCTACAGGCCTGTGCAGTATTAAGAAAAAAAAAACTTTGTTCTTGATTGACAGGTACCTACTTTGAACAATCACCATAAAATAGTTTCTTCTTTGAAGAAGCTGGATGTGGTACAGCAACGGTTTGCAAAACCATAATTTTCAGGACTGCATTTGAAAGTAACCCAAGTTATACGCACATTTCATGACTACAATATTTTACCTAGGTTGTGGCAGTTTATAATTCTATAAATCGCTAAGTGATTTTAAAAGAATGTAACCCAGGTTATTTGGGTGAATTCATGCCTTATAATTTGATTTTTCTACAATTCTGGTTCAAAATCCCTCTGTTCAGTCATATATTTTTTTTTCCTTTAAAACACTTATGAAATTCTAAAAAGAAATTTCATTCATGATTAAAATGCTCATAATTTTAACATTCCTTGCGCGGCAAAATCTGACAAGTATGTCCTGCTATCCTGAGAATTTTATCAAGTAATAAGCGTCATTTATCCCAGTGAGAGTTATATCCCTTATCAAAGAATCAATGAATCTTAAGCAATGAAAATGAGACGATGTGTCCTCAAATATGGTATTGAAATGTACAAATTGGAAGATAATATTAACCGGAATGATTTTTGACGCAAGTTATATTGTGATACAGGCACCACCGATTTTTCAATATAATATTTTTGTTCTGAAAATCTAATGAAATAGTTTGCTACAAACAAAATTAACAATTTACTGTTTATTAAAAAAATCAACATCAGCTCAAAGAAGTTATAAGTATTAAAAAAATATATGAACAACTTCAAGTTTAATTTCCCTAGTATTTATAAAAATTCAAGTACCCAGTTTGGAATAATACTTTTACCTACAAATAAGAAAATTTCCTGAAAACTTAAAATGTGGTTTAAATGATAAAGAAAGAGATATGTCAATCCGCTTATCCAATCCCTCCAATTCCATTTTGTTGTGTTTTATGAGTCACAAATTCAATTTAAATGAAACTTAAATCTTCTCACAAGTTTTAAAGGGGCCCAGACACAGATTTGAAGTTACATATATTATGTAGTTTTTTTCTCAAATTTCCCGTAGAAAATCATAATGTATGTTGCTGTAGCAACCCGGTGAGACGTAAACATTAACAAAAGCAGAGCTCGTGCCCTGTTGACAAAAACAAATTACGTTTCATCGGGTGTGTTCAATTTGTTAAACTCTGCACACATCACTGACAATACTGGTGAGTCGGTTTGGCCTTCTTACTTTTCTACTCCGAATTTTCATGATTATAGTTTTTATATTTTTCATTAAAACACAGCAAAATTTCTTCTTTTCTTAAGTATTAAGGATAACGTTTACTTTGTGAAAGTGCAAGGATGTGTCAATCAAACGCTTCCCGAAATTCATAGTTTCAATAATTTTCAGATAAAAAAAGTTTTTTATTATATTTCCGTGTGGAATGCTATATTAACATATAAGTCATGATATTATACAGAAAGTTTGAGAAAATATTAACTCAAATATGTGTCTAGGCCCCTTTAAATACAAGGAGTTGTTAAAATAGATAGATAAAACTTCGTACCTGAGTATCTTATTAGCCCTGTTCTTCCTTAAAGAAAAGAATACAGTGAATGTCTGGTGTCCTTCACGGATGGAAAAAAAAATGGAATGGAATATGGGAAATATACGGATATTCCCTTAAAATTTCAATTTAAGGTTTCAATTAGTAGTTTGTTAATGAAATGATTATAGATAAAAACTGTTAATTTTCCTAGGATAACAAATCATCACTACGATTCCTGGCTTGTCTTTCATTTTCGACAAATGAGACACAGCTTTATATAACAAAGCGCCGTAATTACTTCCTCGATAATAAACTTAACGCAAAATTAACTCATACATTATATATGAAGATGCTATTAAAGGAAATATTTTATTTTCCTTCTTCAATCATAAGTGAAGAGTGCCATTGATTATATATTGAAGAGTGACAGACACAGAATCAGTGCAATTTATTTTGTCAAGCAAAAATGAATGAGACAGAGTTGTGAGCAACATGAAAAAAATGACGTTCTCCTGCTAATGGCGGATCTAGGATGCAAGAATTACAATGAGGTATTGGCGAGATTGATTTTGGAAAGTCATTACTGTTCATTAGAGCATTTGCGTCATTCATACGGCTTTCTGGGACTTATTACAGACCGCTTTTTTATATGATTTGGAAATTGAACATCATTTCAGAAATGAATCTTATGTTTTTTCCTTGATCGACCTATCAAAGAAACTTGGACGGAAAATTTTATCAATGCGCTACGCGCTACCTATATGGGAAACTCCTTGTAACAATTTTGCGAATTAATTAATTAATTTATTTATTTTCTGCTATCTGAAAACACTCGCATAGAGAACGACAATTACCTCAACGCAAAAAACACCCGTTATATGGTATTTCAAAGACGAATATTTTCATAATTGTGGGATTGTTGCAAAATGTGGATTCTTTTTTCGATACATAAAGCGTACGTTGATGTTCAAAAAAAAAAAAAAAAAAAAAATAACAAAGAAAATTTTGTCATAATTGAGATTTACTTATCACTTTCTTCTTAATCACACATTAAGCATTATCTTCGCCTTGTTTGTCTATCTTCTATCAAAACATAAGAAAAGCGAAAATCTGTAGTATTTTTAATTTTTTGTCTTTCTTTCCCTGAAAATATAATCACAAATAAGGGATAAGTTTCAAAATTTTTCCTTTCGAAAGAGGAGATCGCAAAGTCAGATTTGCCGTGTAAACCTGAGAAGTAATATTAATTTTCTCAACATTTTTTAAGAAAGTAAGTTACCAAAAAATGTCTGAAATATATTTACCTGACATTTGTTGTTCAAGATAAATTTATTATTAAAATTGAGGAAAGTGTACATTTTTTCAAAAAGTGGTAAGAAAATAAAATTATTCTTGCACACATCTTGAAATATTCTTTTAAACACCAGCTACGTGTAGCATAATTATATATATGCTGATGTTACTATACTCATAACCAGGAAAATAAGAATTATGAAATACTGGTGTAAATTACTTAGTACAAATAACTGTATATTGAAATTTTCTTATGAATATTTATTGTATAATGCTGAAAATAAATTATACTCCAAACTTAACTGGGCAAGGGATGTTAAAGATGAGTTGTTTAGAATGGGACTTGGGAATTTTTGGATCAATCAAGATTTTATTAATCCAATACAGTTTATATCTTTATATAAGGTAAGACTGTTGGATATGTACCTTCAAGATTGTAATGCCTTTTTTGAAAATTCAACAAAGTGTTTCTTGTATAAGCACATTGTGTGTGACAATTTTTCCAAAATCCATGCATATTTGACAAAACCTATTCATTCTAAGTTAAAGAAGTATATTACTAGAATAAGGCTTTCTTCCCATAGCTTAAGTATAGAAACAGGAAGATATCAGAAAATAGAAAGAAGTAATAGAATATGCCAATTTTGTAATGATCATTGTATCGAAGATGAATTATGATATCATTTTTTGCTTGAATGTCCTGTTTATGATTCTTTAAGAAGAAAATATATCAAACCATATTATTTCAGATCTCCAAATATGTACAAGCTTACTCAGTTACTCAGCTCTCATGATGTTGGTGTTTTAGTTGGATTAGGGAAATTTATTTTTCATGCAATGATATTAAGAAATGATGAGTAATTTAATTTATATGTATATTATGTATAGATATTTTTCATGTATAATGGAGAGTTTAATGCATACTGTAATTGTTGGTGTTGAGGAGTCGGACAGATGGACACTAGGGGTTTCACCCCCCGTAGACTCTCTCTATGCGTGCATAATTATGTTAATTTTGTGTATACTAATGGGCCGTATGGCTTAAAGTTGTTTAATAAAGAATTAAAGAATACTAAGATAAACAACATTCGTTGAACACATTACAGTCGTATAAGCTCTTCCGATCATTTACATGTACTACCGTAGTAGAAAAACAAAAACAAAAAACAAACAAAAGAAGAAAAAAATAATATCAAAACAAATCCACAAAAAACCCCAATACACGACACAAGGATCGATTGTAATTCCTTTGTACTTAGATCATTCGCATTCATGACTAACGTGTGCTATTTTTTTTTCTTTTTTTCATGATTTGGCAAAGTAAACTTGATTATGGTTTGGAGATCTTACAGACTTTTAGATAGAAAGTTCTATCGTTAGAATGATATTGTCTTACACCTCTGTTCAATGATTGAGTTCGTAAGGTGTTAGCACGATAAAGAATCCTTGCTGCTCAAAGGCTTTGAGTTCCGAGTTATGGTTTTATTTGAAGCCCCTTACTGGCATAAGTAACGTCTCTATATGCGTAAAAAATCCCTTTTGAGACGTTAAGCAACAATCTATCAATCAATTTATGTTTTGTCAATGTAACAAATAAACAGAGGCAGATATTTCAACCATAAACGAATAATACAGTAAGTTCTGAATGTCAACATAGCCTGTAAAGTTTGAGCGAAAAAGAATTATGAAAATGTGGGTTTTTTTAAATATGGATATTCATTTTTGTAGACACAAGTTCAAAATATGTTTCTACTAATTTGCTAACTTGTTACAGTGCAGGAAACTAATTTTGTTACAGCATCAATGCTGATTTGAATGCTTCCTTTGCTTGCTGATTTGAATGCTTCCTTTGCTTGCTGATTTAATGCTTGTAATCCTTATCCTGATGCTGTTTTATAATTAGGTCAATGCTACCGGAAGTAGCATCATGCTACCGGAAGTAGATAATGAATTTCAGCATTGCCGTTTAAAGCAATAAAAGTGCCTTTTACAATTATTTGATCATAATATCTCACTATGTATCAGTAATGTGAATACTTTAACCAATATTCCTTCTTTCTTTTTTAATTTTTTACTGAATTAAAACTCATTGATTTTCTGATGCTAGTAGGATAATGCTGATTTTATGTAGGTCAATGCTGGTTTTATCCTTTGCTTGCTGATGCTGATCCTGGTAATGCTGTTTTTTAAATGCTGATCCTGATGCTAACTCGATCCTGATGCTACTAATGCTTATGCTGATGCTGGTTTATGTAACAAAATTAGTTCCCTGCACTGTAAGTTCACCGGACCCTATCCATTTTGCTACGTCTTTCATACAA
Organism: Saccostrea echinata; assembly: GCF_033153115.1. Lineage (NCBI taxonomy): Eukaryota > Metazoa > Mollusca > Bivalvia > Ostreida > Ostreidae > Saccostrea > Saccostrea echinata. Next base: position 5,246,285 of record NW_026889781.1, read on the forward strand.
TTGTTAAGCCATTGTTTTCAAGATTAATTGTCTAGGAATATTATATCAGTGTACCTGATCATGGAAAGGAGAAAACGGCAGGTGAGACCAGTGGACAGGGGATGCTTATTCCTCCATGGCACCTGATCCCGCCTCAGATTTCAGATGTACATGTTGGCACTGCTCATAATTATTGTTTAGAGGAACTTTTGAGAAAGACCATTGTAATTTATCTTCTCATTTCATAACAACTATAGGGGCGAATTCTAACTGTGGCGAGGGTTTGTCCCGAGACACAGTTAGACTGATTACCTTCAATTTAATACATATTTGATAGTATTCTATACCTAAAGCTTCATAAGTTCGCCTATTAAATATAGATGTTTAATATGATATGTATGAATGGAATCCGGGTAGGGCAGAAAGTTTGTTTACTATGGCAACATCGAGCACTATGTGTTGATAGCGTCATGACGCGATGGTGCGATAGCCAAATGACAAAGAAATGATGCTACAATAATGCAATGGCGATAGAAGGATATTGCAATGGAGCAATTTATAGCGAACATAATAATCATTGTGAAATTGTCATCGCACCAGCGTCTTCGTAACGTCGCGTCGTTGAACTATCTTTCCATCGTGGCACAGGAGAAAACACTGCAATTCGGCAACTGAGTGTTTCCTGAAATGTTACTGAAAGCTGACTGTTGGCAGAGCTCTGTAATTCAGTCATCTTTCCAGAGGTTTTAGTAACCTTTCTGCTAATTGAAAGGTGGAGATTCATCCTGTCATTATAAATGTTACAGGTCCAATAATAATAATACACTGTGATGGTTCACATGATTGTTTATTTGCATGGTAATCTGGTAATTAGATCTTGATGAGCCCTTAAATTGAAAATATATTATAAACACATATAAATCTGTAAAGCATGTAATTAAACACAAAAAAGTCCTATATCACATGAAATATAATTGTATAAAAACAATGTTCAACATTATACTTTCCTTTGTAATAAATGAGTACAGTACTGCACCTGAATGAAGGGAAATAACTCTTAATTTTAAATGATTACATCCATAGGGCTTTACGAATAAAACTCATAAGAAATGAAGTAAAAAATAATTTTGGTTTTAGTTCAAAAATATTGGTCAAACATACTTTATAACCAATAGCTTCATTAACCAATTCAAAGTATTAAAAATAATATCTAAAATATATTATGTATGTTCTTCCCAAAGACAATGTGCCTGGAGGCTTATAATATATCATACACATGTACTGAAATAACATCAAATTATGGAAAACCAGCACCTAGTCATTCAAATAATTACTTTAAAAATTAATAAGCCTTTTAGCCAAGTAAAATAATTAACTTAATCACATAAACTTCATATTTACTTTGTCATCGTCAAAAAGTAAGGCGAATTAATTCAACAATCAAATTAGTAAAATTAGTAAGAGAAATCTAACCTGCTGCTTTCAGGATCAAGGTCTGGGTGGAAAGTGAAGAGCATGCTTTGCATGAAATAAAAGCTATCACCTGACTGACCGGTTAATTATCATAACAATACATGACACTACCAAACTGGACAAAAGACCACACAGAATACACAACACAACACAATCACATGGCCAGGTAAACATTAACATTACAATAACAATACATTTAATATATTAATAAATTTTAATGTGACCTTTTTACATTAAGTCTTCCGACAATCAAACCAAAACATCGAGGATATCATGTGATTGTAAAATCGGGTTCCTATCCGGATTCAACATGTATGAAACAAATTTACTCAAATGCTTAAAAATAAAAACAATGGAAACTTTCAAATGAATTTTTAGTTTTCGTTATCCTGATTATTGTAAAGGCTCTCCTTGAAAAAAGAAATAATAAAAAAAAAAAAAAAAAAAAAAAAAAAAAAACAGTGAAATTGACAAGTAAATAACTAGATACACATGTCATAATATCTATATTCATTGTAGACAGAACAGAATGTAATTTGCATCCTTAAATTATGTTTTTGATTTGCTACATAATGCGACACATTATTAGTTTGATTGTGTAATAATATTTGTATCTGTATTATGTTTTTTTATTTGCTACACACTGTGACACATAATTAGTCTGATTATATAATTATGTAATAATAATGATATTCCTCAGTGAATTCTTATATAAGCCCCTGACGAGACTGATGAAAGCTAAGCATGTCTGTTTTCAGCGTCTTAAAGACAGCCATTTTGGTTTTGGTAAGTTCTTCTGTGTATAATATAGTTTTGATAATAAGTTAAACAATATACTAAATGCTTAGTAAATGTCGACTGTGGAGGTTGTTCAAAGGAAATTCTATGTTTCCGCCACCCACGCGCGTAGATTTGGTAGAAATGGCCTTTTGAAAAAACAACAGGTCAGTTTTGTTTTTAAAATTTCTGTTTCGATTTTTCTTACTTTAAGCAACTAAAAACTGCATTTGTTACAACGCACTTTGAAATTTTTTTCAAAGTGCGTTAAATTTGGGACAGAGTAAACGCACTTTGAAAGAAAAAAAATGTTTCGTTTCAATGTGCGTTAATATCTACCATATTAATGCACTTTCCAAAAAAAATGTGTACGGATTGGTGAATATTCTAGCAAATCCCTATATTATGTCTACATGTATCTTTGCAAAAAAGGGGGGCTAAGCCCCCCCAACCCCGGTTTCGACGTCTTATGTAGGTATGATGACAATGAACATTAATGGACTTTTAATTTTAAAAGAACTAAAATTCAATGTACTAGGGACTTCCTTATACTTTTTACTGTATTAAGAATTTTCTATTTTTTTTTTAAATATGACCTTTAGTGCTACCTGTACGAGAAATACGACAAAAAGGGGTCCAATGCAAGTTTGTACATGTATGCTATTAAAAATAATTTTCCCGCACAATATGAGGGTCTTTTTCTAGTTATTTGGTAATTTTTAGATGCATGAAAAAAAAGTTTATTCTCGTAAAATAGATGGCTTTTTTAACAGTTATTTGATTAGTATTAAGAGGTATCAAAAATTACTTGTGCATTCTATATATTTTTTGTATCGTATTTGATTTTATAAAGTTATTTTGGCCAAAATATAGATAGATGGCTATTGTTGCCTAGATCAGCAATATGGTCCCTGATACTCTCTTCTTTAATATAACAGGGTGCATTTTTTTCAGGAAAGTTTATCTCAATTTTTTTCTTATATTTTACGTTAACTGAAATTTATGGAGAGAAAGTATGAATGGCATACCGGTCATGTAAGTACATATATTTGGGTAGGAAAGTTAAAGAGTTGGGTTTAGGGACATTCTACCTGTCTTTTCCTCGTTTTTGTTTGTTTGCTTGTATGTTGTTTAACGTCCCTCTCGAGAATTTTTCACTCATATGGAGACGCCACCACTTGCCGGTGGAGAGCTGCAAATTTTGTCCTATACTCGGCACTTGCAGCCATTGAGCAGTGAGGGATCTTTTTCGTGCCATTACCTATTGCGACACGGGACCTCGGTTGATACGGTCTCATCCGAAGGACCGGTCTCCACGTCCCACAATGGGATTCGAACCCGCAACGTAAGGATCAACTCCTTACTCCGCGACTCTAGAGCAGACGCTCTAACCACTTCGCCACGCGGGCAACCTTTTCCTCGTTCTCGATGAGGATAGATCAATTCTTCATTTTTTTTTTTTTAGAAATATAACAAAATAATGCAGTCTATTACTAAAATCTCAGTCCAAAATTTTCGTTTTATACATATTTTTTCAAAGTGCGTTAAGTGTCTCCATGGTTAAAAATGTTGATGTACACTCTTAACGCACTTTGAATTTTTTTTTTTTTCAAAGTGCATTGATTTTGTCCCAATTCAAACGCACTTTGAAATTTTTTTTTCAAAGTGCGTAATTTTTTCAAAGTGCCTTGCCACAAGCATTCCATAGGAATTGAAAGCATTTAGACCATATCTGATGTATAGTTGGGATGCAGTCATTGAAACTGACAGATTAAAAAAAATAATCCTTTAACAATAAGCCTACATGATGCACCAAAACTTAAAGCATTTTGATTCAGTGAAATGAGTAATCAATCGTTTGTTTGAAAGTTTTGTTTATTTTTTCACCCGCCTTGAAGGTTTTGAAGTAACGTTACAGACAATTTCAGCTAGCCTAGTCTTGATACATGTAGTACCTTTATTCTCAGTCTCGACTTTGCTATGGTATGTCTTTATAATTCTCTCGAAGTTTATATAGAAATAACATGGTGTAAATATTTATATATGTTGACTGGCATATTGTGCTGGCGGAAAAAAGATCTAAAATTTCTATGGTTAAGAAGAATAGCGAAAAATAATTGTCTTAACTACAAGTAAACAGATCGCTAGCTAATGATTGTAATGGAAATGAATAGTTTTTGTTTTGTTCTGATTTTGTTTTTATTAATTTGTTGATTTGTTTGTTTTTTAATTTTTTTTTTTTTTTGGTAATGAGGTGGTGGAATGGGTTAAAAAATATTTCTAGCGTTTTTCTAGCACACACAAGTCAAATGTTTGTACATTTTAATAAATTAACATACAGAGATTTGTGAAAAGAACCCACCATTATATTTGTTAACCCCGCATTTGCTGCGGACTTCAAAATGCATGTTTTATTTGCTTTCTTAAAATTTTGCCTAAGCAATAAAGCCAAGCGTCATTTCATAATTTGTTTGATGTGTATTTATTATATGACTTCATGAAAAAAAGGTCCTTATCTTTTGAGGTTACAATGCGCAGAAAAGGACGTCAATGTCGCGGTTTAGTAAACACGTTTTTTAATTTTTTTGTTTATTTTATTTTTTTTTGTCGACTGCCTTGGTCAACAAGAAAGAAAACTGGATTTTCAAGCTTTACAAAACAAAACAAAACAAAAAACGAAAAAAAAAAAAATAATAATAAACTTGACTCATCTTAAGTGTCTTAATATTAAAAGGTATTTTACATACACGTTTTTTGGGTTTTTTTTGTTGTTGTTTTTTTTTAAATGAAAAAGAGAGAGAAAGAGAGAGATCAGTGCACATATATGAGATACTGTGATACGGGACCTTAGTTTATACGGTCTCATGTAAAGGACCGTTCTCCACGTCCAACAGTTGGATTCGAACCCGCGACGCAAGGTTTAATTCTAGAGCAGGCGCTCTATCACTGCGCCACGCGGGCGACAATATTGAATAGTCACGTTTCGAGTTCATCCGGAACGTTCGTTTTTATTTACGTATAGTTATGCCGATCACGTTATTTACAGAAAATGTTCAGCAAGGGTACTTCCGGTTGTGATTGTTTACGATAGTTACCCGATGTCGTCTGACACAAAATCCTATTTTTGCGTTGCGGAGGGATGCAATTCTGATGAAAGAAAAAGGGGAAGATATGGTTACATGAAAAATGTAAGATTTTACCCCTTTCCAACCCAGAAAAAAGCGCCTGCACAAAGAAAACGCTGGCTGGACCTCTTGAGAAGAGAAAATTATGAGCCAACGAGAAATCATAGAGTATGCTCTCTTCATTTTAAGGAAGGCAGACCAACAGAAAATCATCCATACCCAGAGCTCTTTGCATATAATAATTTTAAGAAAAGTCTGAAGGTTTGTTATGGTTTTGATTATTAAACATCCCAAAGTTAGTATCAGGTATCATGACTGTACGTATCGAATGACTGGTGCCTGCCTGCCTGGCATAGTTGTGCACACTATTTCCTTTTGATGTAATTTAAAATCAAGATTACAGCTCTACAAACCTGCATCAAAATAACTGGAAAATGATAATGTGCTATGATATATTGTAGGATTAAGCACAAAATTGAGAACTGTTTGAGCTTTTATCATTTTAAATAGGTATGGAGTATTACAATTTAGAGATACACATACTATAGTCTTGAGTGCTTATAATTTGTTATCTTTAGATTCGTTCAACAACTTCTATATCCAAGAGGAAACAGAGTATTGTACAAGTCCCTCATTCTGAAATCTCAATTCCTCCCCCAGTGGATTCCCTGGCTGCCAGTGAAAGAGTACTTGTACGTAAGATTATTTGCTGATATAAAATTCAGTAACAAAACTTGTGCACAAGTATCAATCGTATTTTTGAAAACTGAATTTTAATTTTTTTTTAAATTAAGGATTATTATTTTTCAGCATTCGCAGATTATTAATGACAATTCCATTTTTGTTTCTGGAGAATTGAATGGAAGTTGGCCAATAACTCAAGAAATAGAAGTGAGTGATCATGAGCGTCCAACAGCTGGATCTTTTCCTGACACAGGTGAAATTTTTTTTATTTTTAAAGAATTATTAACATTTTTAATGGCTATCCATCAAATGTCATATTTTAAAATTCTGGCAACTTAAAGAGAGGTAAGCTTACTGCACAAAAAATTACATTTAAAATATACTATAGGTACTCATGTAGACATGGACCACTGCTACATCAGTGGTAGTTTTTGCAGTAATGACATGTTAACCAGAGATATAGGAATCCAAACCTCACTCACTACTGCAGATATCAAGGTTCTCGAGGAGAAGTCGACCAAACTGGAGGATCCTGAGAAACTCATGAGAGAGCTTTCTATAAACAAAGTTGTGAAGGATGACAAAAATGTAATATGAAAGATGTATACTGGACTACCATCAAAGAAAATCCTAAATGGTTTATATGGTATGAACTGGTGCACACTAAATTCAGTGATATTATAAATGTTAATATATGGTCTTTTACAACACTTGAAAGGTTGATATAGCTTCTTTAATATTACAAAATTTTGTCAATATCTAATCTTCTATAATTAAATAACATTTTCTAATAAAAAAAACTTTCACCTTTATTTATTAAGATATTTTGGAAAAGGCTTCACCAACTTTGAAGTATTGGTCAGGACAAGGGAGTGCTACAAAGAAACTTTATCAGAAAGACAGTCTAAATGCAAAGTCGGGCCCAAAGAGGAAGCTCAGCAGGTTTCAGGAGTTTGTTTTAACTCTGGTCAGATTGCGACTAGCTTTAACTACATTTGTCATGGCAGATTTATTCGGCGTATCCACCTCAGGAGTTCCTCATGTCTTCACCACCTGGATCAATTTCATGTGTACAGTCTTCAAACCTTTATTAAAATGGCCCTCAAGAAATGTAATTAAAAAATTCATGCCTTCATCTTTCAGAGCTAAATTTCCAAATGTAAATTGTATTATTGACTGCACTGAATTTTTCATCAAAAAACCAAGAAATCCAACTGCTCAGTCTCAGACATTTAGCTCCTATAAACAACATGATACTTAAAAAGTACTGGTAGGTGTGTCACCTTCTGGTGCATTTACATTTGTATCAAACTTGTGGGGCGGCAATGATTCCGATACGTATATCACTAAGGAAAGTGGTTTCCTAGACAACATACAAGCTGGAGATGAAATAATGGCAGACAGGGGATTTTTGATCAGGGATCTTTTGCTTCAACGGAGAGCTAGACTTATTATACCCCCATTCACAAAGAACTGTTCCTGGGGTAAAGGTAAGTATTTGTCTGCCTCGGAAATACTTAAAACAAGAAACATTGCAAAATTCCGCATCCATGTAGAGAGGGCTATAGGAAGGTTAAAAACATTTCATATGATGTCCAACACCATGCCAACAAATTTAAAACCACTTGCTGATCAAATGCTTGTCATATGTGCATTTCTTTGTAATCTTCAAAAACCTTTGGTCAAAAAGTAAGAAATTGATGTTCCATATTGGAATGTATACTTACATGTATAACTGACATCTGTGTTCAGAAATATTTTTTTTTATTGTGTTCACTTCTGATATAAAATACATGTATAAGAACTTCAACATGTTCAATGTAACAAGTAGCATATATTTCTTGAATGATAATCAAATAAAAAGTAAGAAAATTGTTCATAATGTCTCATTTTTACAAGAGTTGAAAATGTATGTTTGAGACTTTAAATACATAATAATTATTTTTACTATTGTCTTAGTGCTCTAAACAGGTACTTTTAAAAAAAATTCTGAGATTTTTCCAATAATTCTCTTAAATATGTGTTCATCGAAATATATACGATCAATAATAACGCCCTTTTTTGTGTAAAATAAAAAAACACACCACTGTTTTTGGCACACACCTAGTTGGCCCTGAATCTGTACATACCATGGAGAATAAAATTTCAGTCTTATATTTTCATTTTCGTCGAAGACAACATGATAATGGTCATCAGTACAAGCATCTTTGGGCATTTTATTTTGATACAAGAAGGAACATTTTATCTCAAGTAATCCTTCACCACAACAATTGCACTTAATTACACCATCTGGAGAAGCCCCTAAAAATGAACAATCTGAGTCTACATATAAACCACATAACTTAATCTCTGCATGTTTGTGCTGTTTTTTATACTGCTCAAAATAATGCTGCCTAGCGACCGGTTCATGTAGCTTACCAAATGCCAGAGAAGGTTCAGATACTTTTGAAGTTTTTCCCATAATCATTTTTGAAATATAATTCTCTTCATTTTCTGTAAATCTAAAATGCAAACCTGATGAAAATTGTGAGGCAGTAATTCTACCAATTCTGTGTTCAAACCATTCATGATTTTCATTCTACCCTTCAGTGTGATCTTCAATTTCAGTGATTTTTTTCTTATCAAAAATACTCTTCAATTTTTCAGTAACTGAAAAAATGTCATAAGGGGGTTGCATATTCTTACAGACATCTGACATCGATGGAAGTACAACATTATTATCATCATCATCATCATCACTTTCGAAAGACTTGTCATAAAGTGTCTGTAAAAGAAGAGCCCCTGTACCTCTACTAAATTCATAGAAGTCCTTCTCGTGGTTGGCCAGGGAACCTTGACTGGGAACTGTCGGGTCATACCAGTAAACAGTAGCAGATGTTGGTTGGGGATGTGTCTGGTCCACTCTCATGTCTATGTCGATGATCTTCTGGGGGTTAGATTTTTTTCTAGGTTTATCCCAGTTACACTGCTTATCAGTGCCTACCTCTGTTCCTCGGTCTCTGTGTCTCTCACAAAAACTTATTAGTGAAAATAGAAAAGCAACACAATGTTTGCAAGTTCCATTATCCCTGAAAAAATAATATAAGAATTAAGATTTTTGAGATAAATTGTTTATTTTTTATTTGTAAATTCCTTCTAATGAAGTTGAATTTCAATAATTAGACTGCGACTTCACATTATTAAATATGCTGTATCAGTTTTAAGAGATTATGCTTTCATGGAAACGGAGAACAACGTGTATTTCACATGAGGTTACCTAAAAACTGGAATGTGCTTACGCCACACAAGTGCATCCACCAGACAAAATTTCTCCTGTCGTCTTTTTCGCCAAGATCCATACATCATAAGGTAGGGCTGCCTGTCTTGTCTCAGGCATGCAAGTTGCCCTCAAGTAAAAGTATTCTTGGTGGACATGATAGGCAACCTTGACATCGTCAATATGGCAAGCCATGTGTAACCGATACCCATTATCTTGCTTATAAAGGCATAGTCGTTCGTGACTCCACGCAGCACAGTTAAGGCTGCAGTAAGGAGGCGGGGCCTAATTTATACAGGAAATGCTTACTATGACATCACACAAAAATGTAAGTTCTTCAAATTACCACAAAATGAAATTATTTGCTATTTTAAACTGTTGAATGGCTTTAAACTACATCAATACTTACTAGTGTATGCATTATTGTCGTTGGTTAAATCCCACACAGCAATATATAAACAATTCACTGATCGCAATGCACTTGTCAATGTGACGTCATATCGTAAAATTTGACGCAGTTTGTATGCAGTGAGAGGGGGATCAAGTTATATTTATACAATGAAAAATGTATTTTGTAATTAAATAAAATATAAATTGTTGATATTTAAGAGGCCATTAACTTAAATGCGATGTCTATTTTATGATTTTATTCATATACTTCCCGTACATTCCCTAGACAAGCGATACTGTCGTATATTTGTATGCAGATTCATTGAAGGGTAATAGAAGGGTCGTAATAAATCGACATATTGCAAGGACATACCCTCAATGAATTATGACAAGCTTTTACACATAAACTCAAGAAGTATGAAGATATTTGAAAAGTGCTGCGAACCTGTTGAATTCTTGCAAATGAATTAATTATATCTATATTTAATGTACTTGACCAGCAAAATATTCAACATACGGTCTAACAAATGTAATTTTAGCAATTAGATAGTTGAATCTATATAGGTTCGCAGCACTTTTCACAAACTACAAAGTGTTGAAAATAATTATATATTAAACTTAGATTTTTAACTTGGTTATGCCCTTGCAATATTAGAATTTATAGATGACCTCAATACTTCGGGTATATTTGTTAAAATCACGTGACTGTCACATCACGTGACAAGTCTAAATAAGAAATCTAATCGTCCTCAATATGTAGTTTTCAACCACAATGCATTTGTCCGATAATAGTAAAGTGCTAGAAAGAAACGCTCATCCGTGTAAAGAATGTATTTTCTTTCTAAAAATTTCACCGATATTTCCATTTGGCACCTTAACTGTACTGCGCACCCACACCACCTCATTAAGTATACCAAAACATCACACGATTCAAAGTCTAGTATACTGGCCAAATCCTTACTCCTGCAAAAGTAGTTGGTTAATACATAGACAATATTTAAACTTCCAACTTCTTAATTGTTAAATTGCTATTAAAATGTTCTTAATAGGCCTCTATCATGTGGGCTCGACATTTCACTTTGTGAAAACTGAGGTGAGTTTAGGTGTATGTTACCCGAATTGTTTGGTTTGATAGCTCAGTCAATAGATATAATTTTATATAAAGTGTGAAAAATTAAAGTCTTACCAATCGGCCACAGCATTTACAGGGTCCAAAATAATTTTCTTGTCTCCCACTGTCACTGTCCTGCGCCTTGCATCAAACACGGAGTACTCTTCTTCGTCATTTGTAGATGTCAAAACCTATGTCATCATTATACAGAAAGGTGAATGATAATATGTTTAACCAGGTTATGCTAAACCACAAAAAACATCCATGAATAAAATAAATTTGAATAAAATATATCTTTTAATTTATAAACTGTAAGGTAGATACTTTTATTTTTGTCGTTCTCGGTTCTGACTACGAAATGTATTAATCAGCTGATCAGTTAATGCTTCAGTGAACGAACGATTACCTCAAGATGAAGTTCCTCAGCAAGCTCACATAAACGCACAAGATCTATTTTCCTGCCTATGCTGCAGCTAATCCCTCTATCTTGCAGATTTTTCTTAAGATCTGGCACTTGAAAGCCGGAAAAAATTGACTCGTTCTGCCATAGCTATAAGACGCTATGAAACCGGAAGTTTCCTTGCTGAACATTTTTGACATGACGTGACTAAACGAGAAATAAAAACGTTCCTGATGAACTCGAAACACGGCTATTGCAATATGTTTAAGAATTAAATACGGGTTATGTGGAGTTTTTCCAAGAGAATTATACTCAATGTTGAAGATAATAACAATTACATCGACAGTGATATTATGTAGGGGTTAACCCCACATTATTATTATTATTTCCTATATAAGTAAACTAAAAATAATTATCTCATCCAAAATGATAGAAAATATTTATAAAACGTGCAGAAAAAATAACAGACTAATAATAGATAAGGCCGTAAAGAAATTCCCAAAATAAGGGACTAGTAACAAATGGTTATGGGTGTCATATTCAAATGTTAGGAAAATGTTTAAAATCACCAACCACATTACCACCAATCGAAAGACAACAACAAAAAAAATCAAGAAGAGAAAGATGAAAAATAAAAGCACTGGGAATTTTTAGAGCGGGAAAAAAGAACGAAGATTCATGTAAAATCTTTGATGACCGTGAAATATGTAAGGAAACATTTTGCTGACTATATTGAATTCATGTATGTAGTAAATAAGTCATATTTCGCGTAGAAAACTTGGACGTCAGTCTCAACTGTGATATCTTGATACCTCGAATATTTCAACATTTTCGGAAAGTTCTGTTGATGTCGGGATACTGAAAGAATAAGGACCACTTTGGGCCTTTTTTGGCCCTGAGAATTTCTGAGAAATTAAAACTGTATTGTTTTGTCGACAAGCCAATAAATATCACTTGAACCCTTGGTGATTGAATATCTACTAAAAATGACGTAATTTTCTTGCTAGTCAATGCATTATGTCGCCATAAATTGCGTCATTATTAACATATCCTGAATATTTCTTCAAAAATTGCCAGGAGATGATGCTATTTTTCAATAAGCACAACCTCTGATCCAAAATGTGCAAACATATAACGACAGAACTGCTTATGAAGATTGTAAAACATATTTTAAATTTTGGATCGAAGGGTGTGCTTATATCTTAATTCTTTGCTGAAGGTTCTCAAGTACACCTGTTTTCTGCAAAATTCAAGAACATTGCAATTTCACACGACCCATTCATCAATACCTGGGCTATTTACAGGAAACTTTGTTATACAAACTGAAAGCATTAAGTCTTTACTTTACATTGATATTGGAAATGGGACATAGGGTTTTACTCAATAAATTGTGTATCCACAGGGCCATTTTATGCATAAAGTGAACCTAAGTCTTTATACCTGAACATGACTTTAAAGAAAAGGATTAAACACACACACACACACACCCTCACATGCATCACCGACCATTCGAGGACTATGACACCCCACCTTCCTCTGAGGACCATACTTTCTAATTGGGATATTTTTTTCAAGATTTGGTATATTTATAAGGTTTGGCACTAGTTACACGATGGAGGGTTGCATTATGTTGTATTTTGAAAATTAAAGCATGATTTTTTCACTATGCTTTAGAGGACGTTGTGTTAACGTAAGAGGACGTTGTGTTAACGTGAGAGGACGGTGTGTTAACCTTGCGAGGACGGTGTGTTAACCGTGAGAGGACGGTGTGTTAAGCTTGAGAGGACAGTGTGTTAACCGTGAGAGGACGGTGTGTTAAGCTTGAGAGGACGGTGTGTTAACCTTGCGAGGACAATGTGTTATCCGATAGAGGACGTTTTGCTTATCCCCCCACAAAAGAGATGTAAACAAAGTTAGGAAACACATTTCTCGTTTTCAATCATTCTTACGGTGCTCTGTAAGAACGTGCGCCATGTGTGTTGAAAATAAGGGTCATCATTCGTCATACACAGGCGGGGGGGGGGGGGTGTTAGGTTGGGGGTTGAAAGCGTCGGACATAAATCTTAATTTACAAAGTTTTAATCAAGACCTTCTTCGACCCTTCAAACACATAAAATATTCATGTAGACCTCAACATTGTTCCAACCAGCAAAAGTAACGACTTTGTACGCTAGAAACCCCCCTCCCCCTCAAGTATTTCCCGGGAAAATAGTTTTAGAGGGGGGGGGGTTCCCCGGAAAAACTGGATCTAGAGAAGGATTTCTACTAAAGAAAGCCAATATTTTCGAGAGATCATACACAGCTTAAAAGCTATAAGGTGTGACTACCCCTCAAGCCAATTTTTTCTCCACTTTTTAGTTTTCGGCTTTTGTTTTAGATTTTTCATAATTTTTGCCGATAAAGGAAAATAATAAAAGAACTGCAACACCCTTTTTATTAATGCCGTTCCTTGATAGTACGATAGTACTACTTTAATAATAAGTGAACTTACAAAGTCTGATGATTTTAATGGCATTTGCCCCCCCCCCCCCAAAAAAAGCATTATAGAACAGATATAAAGAGCTAGGTTTCCATAGTGTTTTTTTTCTTCCTTTATTTACATTCATGAAAATAGATATTATTAGATATTATAATTCATTACATGCATTTCATAATGCAAAAGCAAATCTTTGAGAAGAAAATATAAATCTTCCATGGACATGCACTGCCATGAAAGGGTTTATCCTCGCAACAAAAGTCCATAAACAACCCCCTATGGCAGTACTACCGGATGACAGGGACCCTCCTTGTCATTACTAAAAGTACTGTATAACAATAATTTAGGTTTCCATAGTTGAATGTATTTACAATGTAGAATTGTCATATAATTTAATGCGTTATATTTCCTCCTTTTCTATATAGATTACAAACCTTTCTACGCATAATTACGAGAAATCATGTAAAACTGAAACCTATGGCATGTCAAACGTTGCAATATTCGATCTTTTGCATTTGCATTGTATAATTTTCCATTTGCATTGTATAATTTTTATTTGTATTGTATAATTTTCTATTTGTATTGTATAATTTTTCATTTGTATTGTATAATTTTTATTTGTATTTTATAATTTTCTATTTGTATTGTATAATTTTTCATTTGTATTGTATAATTTTTATTTGTATTTTATAATTTTCTATTTGTATTGTAAAATTTTCATTTGTATTGTATAATTTTTATTTGTATTGTATAAATTTCCATTTGCATTGTATAATTTCTTATTTGTATTGTAAAATTTCTTATTTGTATGCGATAATTTTTCATTTGTATTGTATCCGCGGACTGTTTATTTGTTTCGTTACGAAGGATTTCATTGGTCAAGTTTCAGCCTGTATCGGGTTGAAGATGTTCCGGATGCTCAAAGCAAACTGGGCTCATATGTATTTGCTTGCTTGCTTGATTGATTATTGTTTAACGCCGAGTCGGCAATATTTCAGCCATATTTTGGCGGCATATGTATTTGCGTGCATGTTAGACGGTCATTGGATTCTAAAAAGGGAGCGCTGGTAGGACCTTGAGTGGTGGTAACTACCCCCACCCCCAAAAAACTGAGTTTTCGGGTTTGGGCGGATTTTCTTCTTTTTGTTTTTCTCCTTGTCTCTGGTCATATTGGAAATAAATATTCTCTCCTGCGAGAGAATGAAAATAAATAATCTGATTCGACACCCCCCGAGAATCAAATGGCCGTCCCTTAGCATGCACCGCAAATAGAGGAGCCGAGTTTGTGTTTGTAGAGAGTGCGCGATCGGAATTGTGGGAAGGGTACCAGACTAAGTTTGTGATGGGCACCTGAGACCTTTATACAGACTAAATTTTATGACCAATGACATCCTTCGTAACGAAATAAATAAACAATCCTTGGATGCAATACAAATGAAAAATTATCGCATACAAATAAGAAATTATACAATACAAATAAGAAATTATACAATGCAAATGGAAAATATAGAATACAAACGAAAAATTATACAATACAGATGATTTTTTTTACAACACAAATGGAAAATATAGAATACAAATAAACATTATACAATCCAAATGGAAAATTATAAAATCCAAATGGAAAATTATAGAATACAAATAAAAATTATACAATACAAATTGAAAATTATACAATACAAATCAAAAATTATACAATACAAATGAAAAATTATACAATACAAATAAAAATTATACAATACAAATAGAAAGTTATACAATACAAATGGAAAAGATCGAATATTGCAACGTTTGACATGCCATAGAAACCATATCGGATTTATTAATTACTGGTTATCCAAAGTGACATGGATTGATTTTTTACTCAAACTACAAGTATACTTTGGCCCCATGTTTTTTGGGAATTTTTGTTCAATCTTTTAAGTTAGGATGAACTTTCCCTCAAAATGAATAAATTATAGATAAATAGAGAAAAAAAAACACCAAGGAAAGAAAGAAATAAAATTAAAGTCTTTCTTAATATTACATTATAGAAATTGATAATGTGGAATATTGATGATAAGAAGCGATGCGTAATAAACTCGTAACATAGGCTTCGGAACCGGAGGGAGGGCTAGAGGGGGAAGCCTCCCAAACTTATTTTTTCAAAGATAGATATAATATAGGCTTTGAAAATTGGGGCATAGTCCCCACACGTTTTTTGGGGGTGGGGGTTGGTTTAGCCCCCCTTTTCAATTTTTCAGTAAATATACTATTATTCTAATCTTAGTTTATTTTTCAAAAGAACGTTCTTCATTGAAAAAAATAACAAGGTTTCAGTAAATATATTCTGAAATTAATATATGTATATATAATTTAGTAGACAAATGATATAGAAAGCTGTATATCACAGGACAGAACTATATATGTACATGAATGTGGGGGTAATGTGGGCGTCGATATTCAAAATTACGTTCATTTATGTAGGTGCTACATGTAAGTGATATTTCCATGCAGGTGCTAGATGCTAATTCCATACAGGTGCTGTGTGCTATTCTGAATGCAAATGCTACACTAACTTTTAAAAAATTCCAAAAATTGACAAATAAACCATGTGAATAAGTGCAAGCAAGGATGCATATTTATAAGATATGCCAAAGAAGGTGAAAAAAAAAAAAAATAAATACATACTTTTGGAAGAAAGCCCTACATGTAGGTGTGAAATCATGTACCCCATAAAACGCCTCTTTCAAGGAAACTGAAATTTTAGCTTAAACTCAAAAAATTCATGTGACTGTATATTGAGTGCATATATGAAGAAAGAATAAGGAAAAATGTCAAATGGATAACAGAAATTAAGAATGCATTTGAACAACATTGTTTAAGTTTTTTTTTCAAAACTCCTATAGATTATGCTATAATCAAGCAAAGATTTTTTTAATGTGTACAGTCAAAACTCTTTAATAGTATCAAGCAAAAATGTTTCTGGCAGATTGAATTCTAAGAGAAATGTTATCCACCGGTCGTCACATATATGTACAGTATTCCTGGCTCGAAACTAAAATAGAATCTGAAGAAAGATGAGGTAGGAAGAGTAAAGAAGTAGCCAAAGGCGGATCCAGCACATTCTGGCGCGCGTCGGGCATGCCTTCCCCCCCCCCCCAACTTTGAGTTGTTTTTTTTTCTTTTAGAGTATACACTTTTAATTTATCCACACGTAACGACCAGGCACATAGTTTCAGGACTAATGATGAACTACATGTAGTATCCCTAACCCAGGAAATACGATTTTAGAGTTTGGACAATTTTTTTCTTTTCTTTATTTTGTCAAAGAAAACCATCCGTGAACTGCTCTCCTCCTCCTTCCTTTCTAAAATTTTGGATCCGCCGCTGTTCATTTCTATCCAAAATTCATCTAAAATTTTGAGTAAATACTAACAGCGCTGTCATGTAATTTGAATGATTCATACAGCTTTCCATCATCGCTAAAAATAAATAGTTCTGTATTGTTAATATTTTGTAGTTAAAGTATATCATTGAGGGAGTTAGCAAGATTCCACTTCCCCAAGGCCAGGACTATTTCCCGAGGCGAAGCCGAGGGAAATAGTCCTGGTCGAGGGGAACTGGAATCTTGCTAACTCCCTCAATGATATACTTTTAACTGTTTTATTATACCGATACAAACGTAAAATTTAGAGGATTCAGATAGCGTGATTTCAAAGCAAGGATTAGCTCAATGAACTACATGTAACACACGATTATATAATACACATAATATTGAACATTTTGCCTGTTATACCTTGTTTAACTAATTTACACCACATTTTAGCTCTATCAATTAGATCAAATGCTTTTCGATAATCTATAAAACAGCAATATAGTCGGCCACCCTTTTTCTGCAAAAAATTATTAACTAATGTTTGTAGTACAAATATTGCATCAACCGTACTATTTCCAGGTTTAAATCCAAACTGCGCGTCTGTAATAACATTATTCAAACTATCCCATTCTAGCAGCCTAGCATTTAAAATGGAAGTGAATAGCTTACCTAAACAACTAATTAAAGTAATGCCTCTATAATTATTTGCATCATTACGATCACCCTTTTTAAAAACTGGTATTATACAACCCTTAGACCATTCACTAGGAAAAAACCCTGAATTAAATATTGAGTTGAAAAGTTTTGTTATGATGGGTAATAATGAATTTTTACATTCTATCAGTAATTCGTTAAGGATAAGGTCCTCACCACAGCTCTTATTTCGTTTTAGTTTACCAATTGCTTTTATAATTTCATTTTCGGAAATGAATATCAGAAGCGCTGGTGCCATTAAAACAACTAGAATATATTGAATTTACAGAGTTTATGTAATTGAATCCAATAGTTTTTGTAAAAATATTAATTTCTTTTATGAATTAAATCAATTAAGTAGACACTGTGCCGTGTCACTGTATATGTATGCATTTAATCGTACAAATAGAAAAGAGAAAGTCAGAAATGAAAATACATTTATTAATTGATGAATGAAACATGTAGCAGGTTAAAGCGTTCATAAGCGTGACTACGGCGCGGATGCAACTTTTCCAATCTTTCTACGGGGGGGGGGGGGGGGGGTCTGTTACATCTGGGGACGAACAACCACAAGAAGTGATATTTTGAAAATAAATCTTATTACTAATCTCAATTGTTCTTTATATGTGAATTATAAATATATCATAATGTTATAGTATTAATTTTTATTGTTTATCAAAAAGGGAATGCTTCAAAACTTTTTTTTTTCAAATTGACTTATCCATTAATATATTTTTTTTTTTTTAAAATTGCATATAGATTTTCTTTTCTGTTTTTTTTAATTTTATTTCTCTATTATATCTATTACAGCTCAATACACGAAAAAGGGATAAGAATGGACAAACCTGATAAAAAATTTGTAATGAAAATCGGGGAATAGCGATTATTTATAAAATTTCTGAAACATTTTATTATTACCAATACATATCAATAGGCATACAGGCATTTTCCGGAGGGGGAAGGAGGGTACACAGCCACACACTCAAAAAAAAAAAGAAGACTCAGACATTATTGTCAAGCAAGGATAAAAAATCATAAACTTATCCATACCTTATATAGCTATTTCGTTTTGGAGGGGGGGGGGGGGGGGCTGTTAAATCGCTTTGCCTTTATAGATATACAGAAGATGTATAAATGTATGTGACTTTCTATGCCATTGTAACAGGGGTCCGTGTTTTCTAGAGGGATTGGGTTTACTATTAATATCATTTCAACAACTCTAAAAATTCCAAGGGGACCGGTTCCCATGACCACGCCCCTCCTCCCCCCCAATTTCGACATCTTAACTAAAGATATTCCTAAGATGCTTTTGTTTTACATCCAAAGACGTATCTTAAGATAGTCCTAAGATATGTACAAAGTATGCTGCTGGTTCTGAGTTGGTTGGGGAAAAGCCGCATATGATTTGGTGATAGAAAACGAATTCGTGTCGGACGTCTGAGAAAAATTGATTGAAATTCTAGGTTGAAGTTAATTTTCAATCCAAATTTGCTATTCTCATACGCTTGATGCAGAAGACAAATAATAATTTCAATTTCCGAATAGTTTGAATTTAATTCAGATTAGAAACTTCTATCCTATCTATTCTTTTAAAGAAATCATCAATATCTTTTAGGGCACGACAATTTTCATTCTATTGGGGGGGGGGGGTAATTAAGAAAGGGACGCTTGCAGATTTTGGAAATAAAGAATCTGTTCTTGAAAATACATGTATAAAAAATCTCTCCTCCAGTGACCGAAATCAGTGGTATTAAGCCCTTATCCGTACCAGTAGGTACGCATACACGTATCCTCAGATGTCGAAAAGCTCCACAGCTTCGAGAGTTTACATCTATAGATATACTTATATACCCCTTCAATCTGTTGGTGAATTAAAATGATTTGAAGATATATACATAAAGTCTTTAAACATAGCTTCATGCAGATTAATCCAGAAATGCAGAATAGATATTTAACGCGTAAATGGAAACACTGATGAAAAAAAAAGATATATATGTACCATGTCATTTTGTGATCGAGTTACTGGATATGCGTTACATGAAAATATAATCTCTCTCTCTCTTTCTCCAGAAAATAGAAAAAATTGTTATCCGATTTGATAAGGAAACATTTTTTCTATAAAGCAGAGAGAAATTTGCAACATATACCTTTATACAATATATTAAATCAAAGGAAATGATTATAGCGCTCTAAATCTGAATAATCACCAAAGAAAACCCAAAATTTCAAGAAAAAGAATATGGGTCACAATGTAATTAAATATTGGAACTTTATCAAAGAAGCATACACTTCGATATTGTGGTAGGCGAAATAATGTACGGTCGAATCTCCAAATATGTTACGGCTCCTCGAATATATCTGTTTTTGCATCTCTTCCTAGCATACAAAATGTATATAATTATTATTATTGCCTCATTTCTAAACTGTTTTTACAATGTATGGATTATTTCCGTACTGTATAAGGTGGAGACCGGTCCTTAGGATAAAACCGTATAAACCGAAGTTCCTTGTCGCAGTAGATGCTGGCACGAAAAAGATCTCTCTCTGCTCAAAAACCGCAAGTGTCGAGTACAGGTCTAAATTTGCAGCCTCCCACCAGCAAGTGTTGGCGTCTCAATATGATTGAAACATTCTCGAAGGGACGTTAAACAACTAAGCAAACAAACAAACAAACATTTTTTATACATTGTATTTACCAGTACATGTAAAAGTATCTGTATTCTTTCTCTACGTAAGATTTGGATCTGGATTCATCCGTCTTTTGCAGATACACCTGTATGCATGGTATTATTTATACTGAGACACCCCCCTCCCCCCCCCCCCCCCCAAACACACACTTTCCACACTTTTCTGTGGTAGCGTTGAACCGCTTGCACCGTATTGTACAGAATATATTTCGTGCAGAAAAGAAAATGAGAGTATTACACCACCACCACCACCCTCCCCTCCTTTCTCAGTTTTAAGAATTTAAGTTTTGTAAAATAGTCAACAGCCTATTTCCCTTTATTGCTTGTTAACATTTTGCTTTTTTAACATTTAAAAAAAATCCTAAATGTTTTCCTGTGGCTCAACCCCTCTCCACCTTAAAAACATTGTTACAGACTTGAAACTACAAAATTTACTTTTCACGATTGAAAAGGTTCATTGTCGACGGATTTTTTCCGTATTTCACGATCATGACAAGGAGCACACGGCAGGTATGACCGGTCGGCAGGGGATGCTCGCTCCTCCATGGCATCTGATCCCACCTCTGACATTTTAGAGGTCCGT
This sequence comes from Saccostrea echinata, assembly GCF_033153115.1. Taxonomy (NCBI): domain Eukaryota; kingdom Metazoa; phylum Mollusca; class Bivalvia; order Ostreida; family Ostreidae; genus Saccostrea; species Saccostrea echinata. The sequence continues at coordinate 5,267,277 of NW_026889781.1, forward strand.
GTTTGCTTTGCTCCCCATTTGTATTGTTTAATGGACATTTGAGCTTGAATACCGTTCGTTATCTACATATATTTCATTCATTGAAAGGGCAGCTCCCCCTTTTTTTAGCTCACCTAAGCTGAAAGCTCAAGTGAGCTTTTCTGATCACCCGTTGTCCGTCGTCCGTCTGTCCGTCTGTCCGTCCGTCCGTCTGTCCGTCCGTCTGTAAACTTTTCACATTTTCAACTTCTTCTCAAGAACCACTGGGCCAATTTTAACCAAACTTGGTACAAAGTATCCTTGGGTGAAGGGGAGTGTAAATTGTTAAAATAAAGGGCCAAGTCCCTTTACAAGGGGAGATAATCAAGAAAAGACAAAAATAGGGTGGGTTCATTAAAAAATCTTCTTCTCAAGAACCACTGGGCCAGAAAAGCTGAAACTTATGTGGAAGCATCCTGGGATAGTGTAGATTCTAAATTGTTAAAATCATGACCCCCAGGGGTAGGGCGGGGCCACAATAGGGAATCCAAGTTTTACATTGAAATACATAAGAAAAATCTTAAAAAATCTTCTTCTCAAGAACCACAGGGGCAGAAAAGCTTAAACTTATATGGAAGCATCCTGGGGTAGTGTAGATTCTAAATTGTTCAAATCATGACCCCCGGGGGTAGGGCGGGGCCACAATAGGGAATCCAAGTTTTACATTGAAATATATAGGAAAAATCTTAAAAAATCTTCTTCTCAAGAACCACTGGGCCAGAAATACTGAAACTTATATGGAAGCATGGTGGGGTAGTGTAGAATCTAAATTGTTCAAATCATGACCCCCGGGGGTAGGGCGGGGCCACAATAGGAAATCCAAGTTTTACATTGAAATATATAGGAAAAATCTTTAAAAATCTTCTTTTCAAGAACCACTGGGCCAGAAAAGCTGAAACTTATGTGGAAGCATCCTGGGGTAGTGTAGATTATAAACTATTCAAATCATGACCCCTGGGGGTAGGGCGGGGCCACAATAGGGAATCCAAGTTTTACATTGAAATATATAGGAAAAATCTTAAAAAATCTTCTTCTCAAGAACCACTGGACCAGAAAAGCTGAAACTTATTTGGAAGCATCCTGGGGTAGTGTAGATTATAAACTATTCAAATCATGACCCCCCGGGGTAGGGCAGGGACACAGTAGGGAATCCAAGTTTTACATTGAAATACATAAGAAAAATCTTAAAAAATCTTCTTCTCAAGAACCACTGGGCCAGAAAAGCTGAAACTTATGTGGAAGCATCCTGGGGTAGTGTAGATTCTAAATTGTTTAAATCATGACCCCCGGGGGTAGGGCGGGGCCACAATAGGGAATCCAAGTTTTACATTGAAATACATAAGAAAAATCTTAAAAAATCTTCTTCTCAAGAACCACTGGGCCAGAAAAGCTGAAACTTATATTGAAGCATCCTGTAGATTATAAATTGTTCAAATCTTGACCCCTGGGGTAGGGCGGGACACAATAGGGAATCCAAGTTTTACATTGAAATATATAAGAAAAATATTTAAAAATCTTCTTTTCAAGAACCACTCGACCAATAAAGCTGAGACATATTTAGAAGCATCCTGAGGTAGTGTAGATTCTAAATTGTTCAAATTTTGACCCCCGGGGGTTGGGCGGGGCCACAATAGGTATATTAAAAGGGGGGAAATCTGGTAAAGAACAGCATGGCCAAAGTTACTCAGGTGAGCGATGTGGCCCATGGGCCTCTTGTTTTGTTGCAGTATAGTCAATTCAGGGTAATGTATTAATAAAATTTGGTACTGAAAGATGGAACACCTACCCTCCCCCCTTACACCTCCCACGAAATAGGATTTTCGAGTATGTCGATTATTTTTCTCTTGCTGCCCCCCCCCTTTTTTTTTCAAAAACGATGCTACGTTCCTGTGAAATATTTGACAGATACATTTATGCGCAAATTGTTAAAATGCAAAGAATTAGAAAAAAACAAAACTAGCAGGTACCGATATCATTATATTTACACATGGTTTTTATGTCCAAAACATCAAGGTACGCTTATCACCTTCATACGAGTTATATAATTTATTTGTCGGTTTTATTCAACTCTGCTTGTCGCTAATTGTTAAGACATGGCCGTAGGAACCGGGGGGGGGGGGGGGGGGGGGCACGGGGGGCCGTGCCCCCCAATAATTTTGCCGATATATAAATTACTATAGAAAACATAGATACTATATACTTGTGCCACCTCAATAAAAACGTCCGATGACCTTTTTTTTTTTTTTTTTTGCTTGTCAAGAAATTTTTGGTAGTTGATAGTGCCCCCTCAACTGAAAATGTATGGCTGTGCCCCCCCCCCCCCCCCAAACTGAAATTGCTTCCTACGGTACGGGCCTGTAAGACTCAATATATCTACAATTCACTTTGATTCATTTAATGAAATATGACAAAAATAACAAAATCAAGCGGTGTAAACTCATGAACCTGTCAAGCTCGACGTCATCTTGGGATATGCGTACCTACTGTACAGATATCGGCTTAATACCAGTGAATATTAAAAAAAAAATAATCTGACAATGACTGGCGCGCCTCTCGCATGAAATGTATCTTTGCTAACCAAAAACTTTTACACATATAGTTGTTTGAAAGCTTTTTTTACAAATATTTTTGATATAAACAACAAATTTAAGCATTTGCTGTTAATGAATACATAATATGAATGTGTAATAAAATATCTAAAGAAAACCTGGATAGACATTTAAATTTTTAAGTAAAAAATTTATTTATGAAAATAAAACACATTATTTGTGAATATTTTTTAAGCTTATGGATAAAATCTTCATAAAACTAGTCAGAACTATGGAGAACATGTTAGTCAAACATATTTTAAAAAGAAATTGAAATGAAATTGCAAAATTTTAGGGAAACTTTTTTTTCAATATTTAGACCAATCCCGATCAAAAATTACACAAAATAAAGATGAAATTATTGCCTTCTTTAAGTATTTACCACTAAGAAATTTATTTATTTATCAAGTTCAATAACTTTTTAACGCGTATTACACCTAAACAAATTAGTATTTCTTGTGAAAATATTATCTATTATCAAGTATTATAAAATTCTGGTTGGGATCAGTTTAATTTCGATCGGGATCGGCTAAAATTTTTAAAAAATAATTTCTCTAAAATTTCGCAATTTCGTTTCAATTTCTTTTTCAAATATGATTGTCTAACATATCCTTTGTAGCCGTGACGTGTTTTTTAAATATATTATCCATATGTTTTGAAAATATTCACAAATAATGTACTTTTTAAAAAAAAAAAATTAGTAAAAAAATTAAAATGTCTATCTGGCTTTTCTTCACATATTTTATGAGATATTTATATTATGCATTCATTAACATCAAATTTTTAAGTATAAAGCATCTTATTTGCAAGTAAAACATTTTTTTTTTTCATTTTCTATGAAAAATTGGAGAAAATTCTTATAAAATAATTAAGAGCTAGGCCTTTCAATGCTGAAACCATGACTTAAGGAAGCTCTAAACACTGCACACTAAAGAGTTCTATTTGTAGGGTAGTTTTATTGAGTTAGAGTGATTTGCCCTTAGAAGAAAAATAGTATAAATGGGACTCTACAGTTAATGACACAATTTCTTATGAATTAAAGTATTCTTAATGTTATGTTAGTCCAAGATTAAGTAATTGAATACATTATTTCCATTAATTTTCCCGATGCAAGTAAACAACAGTGATTTCTGTTCACAAATAGTTCATTGTCTTTGAACATTTTTTCTGCAGAAATAAGGCAGGTACCCTATGTTGAAAATGAACTTGATACACTGAGTATGTGCACCTATATATGATATATATTTCTTAAAGCCCAAAAAGCATTTTTCATTAGTGTTTAGAGCTTCCTTATTATGGATGTCTTAAGACCAATGGAATAAAATTTTGGTGTGGCATTCCTCCTTAAGGAAATAATTATGGGTCCAGTTCCTAATGAATAGAAAGCCTCATATGCGGTTTGTATAAACAAGAGCATAAATTATTGATATAAAATTTTATTCAGAAGAAAAATCACAAATAAATACCTCACCTTTAATATCATCAATGTTCATTTTTGCATACAGTACTTAAACATACATCAATAAAAAGAATTGTTATCACTTTAAAAATATGTAACAATATAATTCAATACTAAAAAAGTCTAACATTTCCAATGTTTTACTGAGCGTTCATAAAAAAAAATGATGTTTGACTGCAGAGTGAGATATTGGACATTGGACCGCTTATGTCACAATGTTGGTAGGATCAGCTAAATCTTATTTTCATCTGTTGGTGTTCGACAGTAACAGAATTGACCAAGTTTAATGCAGTGCAGGTAAAGGAAATTAACATCAGAGAAGCCAGCACGAGTACAGTCACAACTGAGGTAATGTGTAGTAGGCCCCTCGGAGCAAATAGAGAACAAGTATCAGCTGTCAACATGCAGTAGACCTGAAACAAAGTGAGAAAAATTATTACATCACTCATGTCAGCTAAAGGTGCTGTGAGCAAGCTCACAAAATAATAAGGTTATAACCCTGCTGCAATTCTTTGATTTAGAATGTGTAAATGTGACCCTGAACTTACCAAAGTGACTTTGGTTAAAAAATGACAGATCTTTGGACATGAGTAATCTAAGAGTGAAATATGGACATCCAATTTTTCTCCATTAATTCAAAATAATAGATTTACATTTTTTCTGCCAGAGACCTTGAACTTGTCAAAATGACCCTCAGGTCAGAAAAAAATTTTGTAGCAAATTAAAGCTCAGTTACAAAGTTACTGACTGGACAAGAATGTTATCTCTTATCTGCCAGAATGACCTTGGTCAAGGTCAAGACAAACTTCCAGGTCATTAACAATCTTTGTAGCAAGTTAGAGCTTCCAATGATTCTCCATTACAAAGTTACAGCCTACACAAGTGTTTTATACCTTTTAAGCCAGTGACCTTGAACTTGCCAGAATTGCCATGGGCCAAGGTCATGACACACTCTCAGGTCTTCAATAATCTTTGTACCAAGAATGAGCTTCAATGATTCTCCATTGCAAACTGATATCCTGGACAAGAAGTTTATATCTTTTCTGTCAGTGACCTTGAATTTTGACAGACTGTTTGATGGGATCCTGCCAATCAAGTCGGGTTCATCAGGACATTTGAGCAATATAAGCCTTAAAGATTCAACAAACTTTCATAAAATAATTATCGTTAATATTAATAAATTAGTTTAAAACTATACTAAACATAACTATTTACATCATATTGAAACACTGTACTGAACAAAAGTAGTTTTGACCTCGACTTGTTAAGACCATCATTAAAAATATCTTTGTTTCCCCTAACCCGACCCAAAAATCTTAAGTTGGGTAGGTAGGTAGGTAAATTATTTTTTTTTTCTGACAGCAGGTTTGGGAATACATTCTGAAAAATTGAAAAATATCTTTATAAATAAGAAAGAACAAAAGAAACCAATTTTAAACCTAATATCATACAAATGAAGCAACATGTATGGTAAATTAATTCACAAGTCTAAATTAGGAGCCTTCCACCGGCCGAACAAATTTTAAAGGTATTTTAAAGCAAAGAAACAACCTGTTTTCAAGGGCCTAACTAAAGCAAAATAAACTGTCCATCTCAGGAAGCCGTGCCATAAGCAAATTTTAAAGATTTCAACACTATTTGGAAATAGTGTACATGTACATGTATAAAAAATATATAATTCAACCAAACCAAATCTAAAATGATTAAAGTTTCATATATCTAATTTTATAGTCACAGAGTCAATACCCTATAAATAAAAGGAATAATGAAACGACATCTGAATTATATTTATCAAATGAAATAATCATACAAAGACATATTTACAACTCCTATGGTCCTATGTAGTAAAAATAGGATCTTACATGAACTGTTTATTAGATCGAAGCGAATCAAATGCAGTGAAATTTATTGATATGTATTCACAAGGAGCGCCCCTCATCTACTCATGAGCTAGGCTTTGCTATGCTTACTACGTACGTTAATTTTTTAAATACCATCTTAACACTCCTTAGTCATGGTACATTAATTCACGAGATGCCTCAAGAGTGTAGGATTCTAATAAGTTAAAGATATAATAAGATTGATACGTCACCATTGTTTTATAACACGAACTAACCCTCTGTGGCCACATGTTGTCGGCACCAAATGAGAGTAAAACAAAAGCCGCCATTCTGATAAAAAACGGATTTTGATGAAATTGTATTTTATAAATTTGATAAACAATAAAAAAAAAAATTTAAATAATCTTATTAAAAAAACTTTTCAGTCGGCACGATTTAAGTGGGTCGGTCGTGTTAGGGGAAACAAAGGTATTTTTTATTTTGGCCTAATAACAGCTGTGGCTAAAAATAGTGATTGGGTCATGTGGGGATTTTTTCTTTACACAGCAATGACTGTTTGCAATCTAACATATAAGAAAGGATAAGATAGGCTAAGATCCCTTTTTGGCCCCTGGTTTGGGGTGTCTTTTAGAATGTTGCAACAGCTTTTCAGTTAAAAACCTGTTGTCACCCCTGCCATAAATTGAGTATTGTTTCTAAGTTATGGGATACACAGAGGCCACAGGAAGGTCAGGAAATATGTCAGTTTCCGAATTTTCTCATTTTATGCACATTTTCATTGGTTTTACAGCACATTTTGGTTCAGAAAACATAGAGCACAAGCTTGCCTATCTACCAAATTTATATATTTCATACACTAGTATCAGATGCATCTTATGTATAAAAATCTCAGATAGGCAGTCTTGTGCTCTATATTTCCCAAAGTGAACAAGAGGCCCAGGGGCCACATCGCTCACCTGAGCACATTGGCTAAAAGCACAAATCAGTTCAGTATTGAAAAGATTACTTGGGGGGGGGGGGGGGGGCTTGAATTTTAAACTACCTGATGATGCTTCCATGTCAATATAAGAAATGGCTTTGTTGTACTTGAGAAGATTTTAAAAAAAATTTCCCATATATTCCTTTGTAAAAATTTGATCCCCCATTGTGGCTCCTCCCTATCCCAGGGGTCATCATTTGAACAAACTTGAATCTACACTACCTGAGGATGCTTCCATATCAAAATGACTAATCATGGCTTTGCAGTTCTTCTTCAGAGGAAATTTTCCTATGTATTTCTATTTAAGACTTTGATCCTCCATTGTGGCCCCACCCTACCCCCGGGGTCATGATTTGATCAAAATAGAATCTACACTACCTCAGGATGCTTCCATATAAATATGATCAATCAGGGCTTTGCTGTTTCTGAGAAGAAGATTTTTAAAGATTTTTCCTATATATTTCTATGTAAAACTTTGATAGTCCATTGTGGCCCCGCCCTACCCCCAGGGGTCATGATTTGAACAAACTTGAATCTACACTACCTGAGGATGCTTCCATATAAATGACTCATCATGGCTTTGCTGTTCTTGAGAAGAAGATCTTTAAAGATTTTTCCTATATATTTCTACGTAAAACTTTGATCCTCCATTGTGACCCCGCCCTACCCCTGGGGGTAATGATTTGAACAAACTTGAATCTACACTACCTGAGGATGCTTCCATATAAATATGACTCATCATGGCTTTGCTGTTCCTGAGAAGTTTTTTTTGAGGTTTTTCCTATATATATCTATGTAAAACTTTGATCCTCCATTGTGGCCCCGCCCTTCCCCCGGGGGTCATGATTGGAACAAACTTGAATTTACACTACCTGAGGATGCTTCCATATAAATATGACTCATCATGGCTTTGCTGTTCTTGAGAAGAAGATTTTTAAAAGTTTTTCCTATATATTTCTATGTAAAACTTTGATCCTCCATTGTGGCCCCGCCCTACCCCCAGGGGTCATGATTTGAACAAACTTGAATCTACACTACCTGAGGATGCTTCCATGTGAGTTTCATCTTTCCGGGCCCTCTGGTTCTTGAGAAGAAGATCTTTAAAAGATGCTATTAATTTTTCACTAATTCTTTATTATCTCCCCTTGAAAGAGGGCGTGGCCCTTCATTTGAACAAACTTGAATCCCCTTCACCCAAGGATACTTTGTGGCAAGTTTGGTTGAAATTGGCCCAGTAGTTCTGGAGAAGAAGATGAAATTGTGAAAAGTTTACAACGACGACGACGACACCGACGACAACGACAGACAACGGACAAATTTTGATCAGAAAAGCTCACTTGAGCCTTCGGCTCAGGTGAGCTAAAAATATCTCAAATCTGACAAAATGCGACCAGAATTGAGGAAATTCTGGAAAATAACCTACTTCTACACCCTCTTGTGGCCTCTGTGTAAGCTTTGAATCAAAATAAGTGCTGGTTTTAAAACAAGCATCATTTTTAATTCTTACCTACAAACTATCACAATTTTAACTGTGTTCTGATTTTTACATCAGATAAGGGGCCAGATTTGGCCGTTATCATACCTTGTCCTTTCTTTAAAAGTTTTTAGATTATTTATTTGAAGGACTGAAATGGGGGTTCAACAGTTATTTTATCAATACGACCAATTGGTCTTTTACACGACTGGACCACTCATTTACTAGACTGGGTCAAACATGCCTTAGGTCAAACCCTGTTGAACTAGCCAGAGTGACCTTGGGTCTAGATCTTGACACACCAACAGGTCATAAACATTCTTTGTACCAAGTTTGAGCTTCCAATGACCGACAAGTTGGCACCAATAGACTGACAAGGTGATTCTTATATATTCCCCCAACCTATATTGTGGGGGTAGAAGACCAGCATGATGAATATAAGACAGAACATTCAGGATCTAAATGAAAAGTGGGCACTCCTGATACACGTATCAGACTGGAAGGAGATGCTCAATACAAAAATGCCACCTTCAGTGCCACTGGGAAAACCAAATTCTAAGCTGCTACCCAAGTGACATATACTGTGTTCTTAGAGGAAGAATACTGTAGCAGTGTAAATTTTGTAAGAAAGGTGAAAGCTTAGAAATAAAGGAAAGGAAGATACCTGCCCAGCCATGAGGACTGCACTGCCACCATTCCTCCAAAGACAATGATTGTGGATGAGAAGAGATGGGCTGCAGAAAGTGAAAGTGAGCTGCAAAGTGATGACCATCCATTAGTCATCTTCTATTTCACCAGTGGTGGTTAAGGTGCCACTCTATACAGATTATCTGAAAAACAAGGAAATTTCATTGAAAACCCAAAAGACTTGCTGCATTTCTTTGATTCTCAAAGAAAACAGACAGCTATGGCTCAATTAGCAGCCACACATTTCTGAGAAGAATAAAAGAATCCACACAAAGAAAATTTGCCTTTGACCTAAAGCTTCAATGGAAAACAGAGTAAAAAAAAAATATCAGTACTATTAGCACTATTCCATGAGATTTACCTTTGATTAAGTGGGCCATGTCTTCTACCATCAATTCAATCATAAGCTGCTACCAGAACAGTGTGGAAAGTCCTGTCAACTTACTGGTAATTCCTTTTCCTGTCGATGACTGAAAAGCAATGAGTGGAAATTTCAGTGTTGCCTAGTGACTATGAATTAAACATGACAGAAGAAAATGTTTGTTAGAAGATTATAAACCTGACTTAAATAATCTTGCTAGCTAAAATTAAAAGAGTGTTCCAAGGAACACATGTGTCGCCTGATGAACAGCATCATTATTTAAGATTAAAAGAAAATCTAAGGGTGGTCAAATATTATTTGATACAAGCATTATGAGGGCTGTTAAGAGATTATTAGTACATAGTGTTTATTTTTCTTTCCAAGTAATGCCTTTTGGTGAAAAATGGCATATATGTTTAACAAACACTAAGAATTAATAAACGCAACAAATATTTTACAAATATTTTATTTCTTCTTTTCAATGGTATATTAATGGGTAAATAGAAGGGGTACCCGATGCCATCACAAAATCATATATTGAAATATGTAATACCTATGTTCAAACTCCCAGTGGACCCATATATAGCAAGAGCGAAAATAATTCAAATTATATATGGGTATTTATTTTTTCAATTTTATTTCAATTCATTTTGTGCAAGCTTCTTAGAATTTCAATCAGAAATACGGAGATCATAAAAAAATCTAAGCTTGGTATAGATATCTGATTACATCAATAAAATAGATTTTGATGTCAACGCAACACAGCAAGCATACCTAGAATTTTATGTAGCTCTGTTGAGAACTCTTTTCCAGACTAAAAGATCTGCTTAAACAATAACAACTAGTGCTAACTGTAACGGGAACTGTTTCAGATGTTCCCCAAACACTTCCCCATTCTCTTATGGGCCCCATTCATTACAGGCTTCATTTAATTATGCAATTCTTTTGTTTAATATATCTATACTTTATTTTCAGTAGTATTTAATCGAAAAACAACACTGGTATAGTTCTTCGAGTATTAGCCAATTGGATTTCAGCGCATGCTAGGCCTGAGACAATTGCAAACTACCTAGTGATATGATACATATTATGATACGGTCGTGCGATATACAACAAGTACCATGATACAGCTGTCACCAATTGAATTAAGCTTTATCTTAACATATAATTCTTTGCTAACTCCACAGTTATAGAAAATATACAAAGAATATCTTGATAACCCTTATCAAAGTTAATAAAAGGTGGATTTATAGTCTTGATATTGTATTTTTTCTTTGCTACCTTTTTTCAGCCATTTTAAAACATTAAAATTTGTTAGGTTGAATGTAGAAGTTACAAACAAAACAATGAAAATTATCTTCTACTGTATCACAATACATACATGGCGATACGCGTATCGTCAGCCCTTGCCATCAATACGATCGATGTATTGCTGTATTGTTACACCTCTAGCGCATGCACATGCCCATATTTTCTATATATTTCATATTCCTTCCTCGTAAGGAGACTCACAATAAATAGCTATGTCAGAAATCTAAAGATTTTCATTGAAAACTATGAGAGATACAGTCATATAAGTATTAGCAAATCAGAATCCACGTTCTTGCATTCAATTTTCATAGTAGCACAATATAGGAACCCATTACACCTATCTATATTCTAAATCCCATCCAGTTTTGTTAAAAACTAAGAAAGTTAGTACTGTAACAGCCATTTAAAGTTTAAACCAATCAAATTGCAGCACACTTGCATGAGCGTGTTTTCACAATATCTCATATCAAAATGTAGAGCCTTGATGTGTATGACTATGTTTTAAATTTCAAAGCATTTCATCAAAAAACACAAAGGTTATTGAGATGTTTTGTGTCAGTCAAACAGAGCAAAGCACACATGCAAGCACATGCTTTCTTGCTAATTCAACCACCTCTTCTTGTCTACACCACTAATATAAGTTTATACAATGAAGTTCAGAGCATATCATAAAAAACAGGAAGGTTAATGGTGTTTCAATTGCTTCAGTCATTTCACTCCTTGCACATGCACGCATGTGCATACAAGTGTGGGTAAAATGACCTTCCTTCTGCACATCTACACAACATGCCTGTTAACCCTAAAACGGTTTCATCTCAATCAGTTGAGTAGTTTCTGTGATGACAGAGAAAGAAGCATTAAAGCTTCCAGACTGTCTCAACATGAGTAAAGATCTATGGCTGGCATGAGGTGAAAATGAAGAAGCAATGCTGCTTTAGGTCAATAGACATATGCAAGTTTATAATTCCAATGGGACATGTCTAATTATCCTGTCAATTAGAAATTTTGCATAGCTGTTTTATTTGTTCTTGTTAAAATGTTGACAAATTTTCATGAATTTATGTCTTTCTTTTATGGAGTAAAAGTAAATGTCTCATTAATTTCAAAATAGCCCTTATATAGCAAAGAAAAAAAATCCACAAATAGTAAGACCCATACAGAATAGCATTTATCATATAAAATCTGACAATAGATATATGATTCCCCACCCTTCAAAGCTAAAGTGAATTATAAAATTGAAATTAACAAGAAGTCTGTGAGCCAATGCTCACTAGTAATACCCCCGCTTTGATGTGAATATACATTCTGATGTGAATATACACAAGTTCAGTTATGGACAGACACAAGGGTGAACAAGAAGTTGACATCAGATTCGTACAAATATGAATCCCAACATGTGACATGCCTAAACAAAGAGTGTGCTAAAATTTCAAGCATCTGCAATCAGTAGTTGCTGAGAAAATTGCGACCAAAATTTGTTATGTATGGTACAGACAGACACACGGATAAACAGGAAGTTGACATTGGATTCGTACAAAAATGAATCCCAACATATGACATGCCTAAACAAAGAGTGTGCTAAAATTTCAAACATCTGCAATCAGTAGTTGCTGAGAAAACTGCAAACAAAAGAACAAGGTTCACTTAGGGCCTTTTTTGGCCCTGTGAATATCTGAAAAACTGAAACTGCTTAGTTTTAGTTGACAATGCATTGAATTTCATTTAGACTTTTTGGTGATTGCGAATCTACCAAAAATGACGTAATTTTCTGGCTAGTCAATGCATTATGACGTCATGAAATACATCATTTTCCTCATATCTTGAACAATTCTACAAAACAGCCAATTTTTAAAGCTTTAAATTTTTAAAATTTTTCGATATTTAATATAGAGCGCAGTCTCTGATCTAATAAATGCAATTATTTACTGATAGAACCGTTTCAGAGGATTACAAAACAAGTTTTATTTTTTAGATCAGAGGGTGCACTTTAAAATTCAAGAACATTGCAATTCCATAAAGCTTGTTTTCCAAGACCTGGACTCTAAGGAGAAAAAATATTAGTAGGAAATGAAAGCACTAAGTCCCTACTTTATCTTGTTGTTTAAAATGGAACATAAGGTGTTAGTCAATAAATTGGTATATCTACAGGGCCATTTTATGCATAAAGTGAACCTAGCTCTTTGTTATGTATGGTACAGAAAGACGCACGGATAAACAGGAAGTTGACATCAGATTCGTACAAAAATGAATCCCACCATATGGCATACCTCAACAAAGAGTGCTAAAATTTCAAGCATCTGCGATGAGTAGTTGCTGAGAAAACTGTGCCAAAAAATTTGTTACAGACAGACAGACAGACACACAGACAGACACACAAGGGTAAAACAGTATACCCCCCTCTCCTTCGGAGTGGGGGTATAATTAAAATAATTATTTTTAATAAATATATCTTTATCCCAGATATCTTCCAAAAGAGATTTCAGTCTCTCTTCAGTCTATAACGATACTTTTGGTATACCCATCCTGATGTCTTTTCATTGTATTTATATTTCAGTTTGGGTGGTAATATTGCATACAGTTTCAAAGTACAGTGTCATGAGCTCATACAGTATACAGTAACATGTGATATAAATGCTAATTATCAAAATCCTGCCTCTCAAAATCAAAATTAAAAAAAATAATAATAATTCAATCAACCACCAGAGTGATTTTATAAAGTCAAAGGTCAAGGTCAACTGAATTGTAATGTAACGAACTCAATTGCATTGAACTCTCTTTATTTGAAAAATCGGTTTGTTTGAGATGAATTTGGTTTCTCCTAAAATGCTGGTACAGTTTCTTTGCAATAAATACTTGTTTAGATTGAAATCGGTTAACTTGAAAAACTCTGTTAATTTGAAGTGATTTTGGGGTCCGCTGAATACAAAGCTTATAGCAGTTTTGATAACGGTTACATTAGAGTTGCCGATTGCGACGCGTGGACTCAAGTGACTGACTATATACGAAGTCTAGCATGTGTTAATTTTTCACAGGTGATTTGATGTTGGTGGACCTGTACAAATTTAATTATGTGTTGTATAGATAAAAAAATAATCATTGAGCATTTCTCACTGGAACATATTAGTTGCCATTTTTATTTTCTAACTACAGCATTAAGACCGACATGGATAAAATACGCAGAGGTGTCTTTTGTAAATTGGTATGTGGAGAATACGGCTGTGTATTGACCAAAATATTTCGATAAGATATTTTATAAAGCAATATGCAATATATTGGATTCTTAAATAAGTCTAGCAAAAAGGTCTTGTAAATCATTTAATGCATAAATTTGATAAAAACTGGGTGTTTTATTACCAAATTGGAAGTTCATATGTCTCACTGTCTTTACAAAGAACACTTCAAATTCAAACTTTTAATGACTGTAAAACTAATATGTTAAAATATAGTTGTCTATGAATTTTGCAATAGTTAATTATGATGTGCTACCTCCTTAATGTTTATTTTATTATTGACCATTTTTAATTAAAAACAGTTAAAAATTATCTTTGGTGACTGAAATTCCCAACTTTTTCACAGAATTATAAGAAAAACTGTCTGACCAATACGTATTGAAAGTTAGTTTGTCGATACGATAAATTCCTGAATATCGATACGTATTGATTAATCGATATATTGACACAGCCCTAGTGGAGAAAGTGCCGGAGTAAATAAATCCAATGTAATTAAGTAAATGGAAAATAAACTTCTTGAATTGAAGTATATGAAGCATATGTTTTCAATGCTGATGAGACAGGGCTGTTCTACAGATGTGAACCTGACAAATCATTGCATCTATGCGCCAATGTTTAGGACGAACTTTTTTCGTGTATAAATAGTCTTGATAGTTTTCTAACACAAATCAAAAAAAAAAAAAAAAAAAAAAAAAAAAAAAAAAAAAAATATTTAGGACTTTTTTGAAAAATAGAGATACGTACATTTCTGAAACACTGCATGTAATGTTATGTAAAAAATATGAATTCTCACATGTATATTTTTTTTTACTGTACAGTCAAGCCTTGTTACCTCGAACTTGAAGGGACCGAGAAAAAACTTTGAGATATCTGAGGATTCGAGATATCGAGGGTAAAATACTTAACAAATAAGTGGTTGGGACAGCAAATCACTTTGACATATCAATGGTTTTTTTCGAGATATCAGTGTTCCAGATAGAGAAGTTCAAATGTATCTACATTTTTTATGTAATTCATAGCACACAGATATAATGAAATTCGGTTAATTTGAAATAAATCTCAAGGTCCCTTAAATTTCAATGTAAACGAGTTTGACTGTATATGATATTTTACAAAAGCCAAAGTGCCAAGCAATGCAAGTGCAAAGTATCAAATCCATTCGTCTTACAGTTCTCAGGATCTATGGTATGACAGACAGACAGACACCATGTAAAGTGATCTCTAAGTGTCGCTTTTACCAAAATTTTTTTTCATAATTATTTTGTTTTCTTACCTGTCTGAAGAGCATGACAAAGGTTACATAGGTGATAGGTAGAAATACATGTATGGGATGTATTGGTGTAATCTTTTTAGTGAGCAGATTGCATCATGCATTGTTTATCTGCCGTTGCTGATCTTTAACAAGGAAGACCTCTCCTGAAATAAGAAAAATTATTTTCAAAAGTGAAGTTACCTGTTACTCTTAAAGGGACATAGACACAGATTTGACATTTTGAAATATTTTCTCAAATTGTCTGTATTATATCATGACATATATGTGGCTATAGCATTTCACATGGAAATATAATAAAGAGCTTATTTTATCTGTTATATTATTGAAACTATGAATTTCAGGATGTGTTTGATTGACACATCCTTGCACTTTCACAAGTGAACTTCATCCTTAATACTTAAGAAAAGTAGGTTTTTTGATACATATTAATGAAAAAATATAAAAAAGATATAATCCAGAAAATTAAGAGTAGAAATGAGAGAAAGCAGAAGCAACTAACCAGTATTGTCAGTCCATGCTCAGTGATGTGTGCAGAGTTTAAAAATTGAACACAAAACAGTTTACGTTCCATCGGGTGTGTTCAATTTGTTAAACTCTGCACACATCACTGAGCACAGACTGACAATACTGATGAGTTGGTTTTGCTTTCTCACATTTCAACTGTGAATTTTCTGGATTTTATCATTAATTTTTTTCATTAATTTAAAACACAACAAAATTTCTACTTTTTTTAAGTATTAAGGATGAAGTTTACTTTGTGAAAGTGCAAGAATGTGTCAATCAAACGCATCCCTAAATTCGTAGTTTCAATGATTTCCAGGTAAAATAAGTTTTTTTATGATATTTCCCTGTGAAATACTATAGCTACACATATGTCATGATATAGTCCGAAATTTTAGAAAATATTAACTTCAAATCTGAGTCTATGCCCCTTTAAAGGTCATACACAAGGAAATAATTTCACTATATTTTACTATTAAGCCTTGATTAAAGTAATCAATTAATATGACCCTCACTAGATAAAAGATGAAGAAAAAATGAATAATGCTTGGACAAAAATTTGAGACCAGAAATAAAATATATTCCTTATGCAGCTTTTAATAGAGAAAATTGATATTATTGATAGGTAAGATACCTTCCATCATGTGGATTTCACATGCTGATAAACAGTTTACACACCATCCAGGAAGTTGCATCATGAGCACCTAAAATAAGAGTATTCCTTGAATTCATTGATTGCCCACGAGTATAATATTGATATTTGAGTCAAAAATAAATACTGTAGGCCTAAAATGAGAAACCGAAAAAGAAAACCTGAAAAGAAATTGTCTCTTTCTACAAAGAACAACAACTAAGTTCATTTTGATTTGCTATTTCCTGGCTCTCTCTCTCTCTCTCTCTATATATATATATATATAAGCTTAGCATGGCATAACAAGGGTCTACTGGAAAGAAAGGGTAAATTATTCATATGGTAAAAAATTAACAAATCAAACTTTGTAAATAAATACCCAAGCATTTGGTTTTGTCTTTGATTTCGTCAAAATGTTATTGATCTCCAAAAATTTTTGTTTGTGTGTGCTGAGCCACAGTAAAATTTTAAATGTTGTAGAACTGTATATCCATATCTAGATTCAGCAAGAAATTTCTAGTCATCTGACAAGTTAATTTCACAGTTTCACCAAATTTTGATTAACAATGTTATGGTTAATAAAATATTATACAACTTAAGCTTATAATTATACTATTAAAGTATGAAAGAAGCTTTCAGAGAAATTTCATTTTCTGGCCCACAGTAATGAAGCTTTCAGAGAAATTTCATTTTCTGGTCCACTGATTCTTGAGAAGAATTTGTTTTAAAGATGCCATTAAATTTACAACAATTCTCAATTATTTCCCCTTGAAAAGGGATGTAGCCCTTCATATGAACAAACTTGAATTTCCTTTACCCAAGGATGCTCGGTGGCAAGTTTGGTTTAAATTGGCCAAGTGGTTCTGGAGAAGAAGATGAAAATGTGAAAAGATTATGTCACCGCCTCCAACAACAACAGTGACAGACAACAGACAAATTTTGATCAGAAAAGCTCTCTTAAGCCTTTGGCTCAGGTGTGCTAAAATAAAAGATGGAGAAATAAAATTTATTGTACCATAGGACTGGCGGTAAATTTAGAATTTGCTTTCATGTTGCTGTGGTGTATTTGCCAGAAGAATCACAGTTTTTTTTTAAGTCACGCCCACCTTTTGGCATCAAGCCATACTGTGTCAAGACCTTGACTAATGCATGAATGATGTCAATTTCAAGACCAAGGCAATGGCTGATGAATGAATTAAGTCAACATTTCAAATTTCAAAAATACTAACATTATTTAGCTTGTCGGTGTCCGCTTCATAAATGGTTCTGTATGTTTTCTCCGCGTATCCTTAATCAGTAAATGATATGTCCTATCTCGAATTCTCGTCATTTTCTTTCCCGTCTCCAAATACATATAGCAAATTTCACATCAGAAGTCCCCGCATTTTTTTTTACTTCCAATACCATTTCAAAATTTCATTAAAATGTCACAAATCATTTCATTTTTTTCTGTACGCCGATTGCCATAAAGAAAAAGTTCAATGCCGATGTTTCCCATATCCATCCCCCCTTTTTAAAAAAAAAAAAAAACGATCTAGAAAGATAACTTTTCTTTCAGAGTTGACGGCTTGAACTTAAAAGCCTACAATCGCTACCCCTATACCTGTATCTGACAAAAATCATGTTTTCTGCGTCTTCAACATTTCAAAGGTACAATATCTTCACACGTACCAATTCCGATTTTTTTTTTATCAATAACTTGTAGTAGCAGTGCCGCAGTAAAGTATGATCCTTGCAGATGGAGACAGCTATTTATACAGACTCCGGACCGTGTCTTGACACCTCGTAGTAGGCGGTGCTAATTATCAACTCGCTTTTCTCTCATTGGTCCTCTGGTACAAGTAACTTACACAATAGATATTAATTGGTTAGCTGTAAATACACTCACAGTTTTTATTCACTCGGGGCTCCGCCCCTCGTGAATGAAAAACTGTGAGTGTATTTACAGCTAACCAATTAATATCTATAGTGTAACTATAACTTGTTAATGACAGTTTAATTTATGTATTTTAAAACTCTTTCTCAAATACAATGGATATGTCTAAGTGCTCAATTTCAGTGAGTTTATGAACTTTACCCTCTATTCTTGAAACCTCAATTATCTGTTTCTCAAAGGGTTTTTTTTCAGTCCCATCTATTGCCATAATAGGCTTATCTCCAGGGGTCCTCATGACTAGCAAATTACATAAGCAATAATGTTTTTGGATATAAATATATTAAAATAATAAAACTGAATAATTAAATGACAAGATATGCATTCGACACTGGGTGACACAATTGGGGAAAATATTCTGGCATGTTACCCTCGAAGTAAGTGACTGTGAAATTTACTTGTCTGAACATAACTTTTACTTGTATGAAAATATTTCATAAAAGACCTATTTAACAATTTGAAAAAATATTGTACATTACAATAGTCTATAATACATTCATTGAGTCTGTTTTTGATATTTTGAGTGGACACATCTATTGCAAATTACTAAACTGTATCATCCTATCCTAAAGTAGATGTAAATTATGTTATATAATTACATGTATGAAAGAAAAAAAGTAACAAGAAGAAATAGCTGACTATATGACTTCAAATTTTTCTTTGCCTTCTTTTGCTTATACTTTGTAGCCTAAATTGTCTTTTGCTAAAGCTCTCCTGCCAGATAATAAAAACCCAAATTTCCTTTAGTAAAAGTACATGTTTCAAAGTTACTGTAGTTCTAAGTAGTCAACTTCCTGGAACATCAAATATTAAAATTAAAATTGTGACAAATGCCTGAAAAACATTAGATATTTCAGACAAGTTTCATAGTACAGTAACATTGATCCTGATCAAGTTTGACAACCAGGGCCGTCATTATTACGAGCAGGATCAATGTTTAACTATTTACAAACCACATGCATGGCATGTTTTCATTTTGAACCTCTGATAAAAAGTTGACAACAAATTTTAATTCTTTAAGTTTTCATGCTCAGCTAAAAAAAATTCTTCCTAGAAAAATATCCCTTGTCAAATCGGACAAGTGGTCAGCAATTATCACTTGTTCATGAAAAATTTTCACTGGTACTGGACAAGTGGATGAGCGTACAATTCGAGCCCTGGAACTATATGCCCCATTTTTTGTTTACATTTGCTTAGCAACCAACAGCATTAAATCTCGAACCCGAGCTATTATAATATGTAGCATAAAAGCACACGAGGATGATCAAGAGGGTGTTACAACTGTTTCCATTGTTTGTTATATTTGTTTCTGGCGTTTGTTATGAACTGTTTCTGATGTGATGTGAATTCTTCATGGTATATATAGTGAAACTTTATATTTGTGATAAAAACATGATAAAAAAATTATTAAAAAATGTTTTTCAAAAATGTAAATGATACTAGTAGTATAAAAACTCATTTTTAAGCATTTTAGAGTAGATTATAAACATCGAACCTAATGGGCCCTAGAAAAAACTTTGTGATATCCTACGATTCAAGATACTGAAGTTAAAATATGTTCTTGTAGCATAGCATAAATTTTCCATCTTTAACGCTCAGTTACACCTCGATAAATATTGCTAATGAGAGGAGGAGCGCAATTAATATTTTTATCTTCATGATAACACAAATCTAAATAAGTCAGTTATTTTTATAGCTAATTTAGCCTTCATTAAGTTCAACAAATTTCTTTAAATCTGTTCAGAATCAGACAAGTAAAAAATATTTATGCATTCGGACACAGGGTTTAACATTTATAAGGCATGTCTGTTAGACTAGTAAAAGTTTGGTCCTGTCTAAAAATTGAGTGTACATCTGACATGTAAATATAACAAGTGTACAGCATGTGTATTTTATTCATCTGCACTCATGTACACACAGGATTCGAAATACCCCAACTGTAGGGTCTACAAATACAGTCATGACTTTAATGATTTTGGGTTAAAATCAAAAACAAGTAATTGTATTTGGAAGTATTCATCAATACTAATATGTCAAGTTTCATCCACCAATATAATGCTACAACATTGACGAGAAAAAACCATGCATTTTCTACATGGGCATTTCTTCAATCAATTTGTTTATGTACCAGTATAAATTTATAAGAATCCTCTTGGGTTTTAATGTGATGGAGGAGGGTGCATTTAGTCACCAGGATGTTGTAACGCGGTCTTAAAACTCTTTAATAGCTTTGGGGCACGAACTACTTTTAAATTAGTTAAATAATCTTACTGCGTCTCCAGACGAGCCCTCACCACACCTCTCTTAAACCGGGTCTGAAGCACATTACTATTTTAATGATTAGAAAATTCTATCTACAACTACTTCCTCTTCCAGGTGACTCCAGTCTACTGCAGTGCAAACAAAAAATGAGTTTTTGTATTTTTTGGTTTTGTTGTTTGGTATCTCCACTGCTTTACTGTTGTTACAAGGATTACAGCAAGTTAACAATGAATTAAATTGTTTATTTTATACATACATGTGTACCATGCATGTTAATGACTTGTTGTTTGTCAAATGTGTGGATATGTCATGCGAGGAACAGACGTAACTGCGCAAGGTGAAATACCATGAGTTGTGAAGCGCGGGTCTGTGACATTCGGAATACAAATGTATTTCTGCTGTTTGAGTAACCATACACCACTTTGCGTGCGGTGAGGCATGGATAAGTATGATTACTTCACATTGTGCTGAATAATTACCAATCAATTATCAAGTTTACCTGAACTGATCTTCTTTGTTAATCCATCAGTCCATTCAAGAAGTAACTGTTTGGTCACAAATTAACTGAGCGTTGTATATAGCCCTAAAACTTTTATAACTTTGAGTGCAATTGCTCAGAAAAAAACACATTTTCAAGAGAAATTTTTTCATGAACATGATGAATTGTTTTCAGATGAGCTAAAAGTTGAAAACTATCACTGCACGAAAGTGCGATTTTCTGCACATCTTGAGAAAAAAGCTAATTAAAGAAATAAGTTTGATTTAGTAGCTAAATAAAGCTACTTCAGGTAGGTAAATAAAGCTATGTAGGTAATTCAAGCTACCTAGCTAAAACTAGTGATTGTACCAGCTAAATGACTGTGCGTCAGTGTATCGTCCAAGTGTAGAATTGTAGATATCTTTTTGTTAAAACTTTGAATTTGATAGATTTGAACTTAGGCGACTAACCGTATGTTTCTTACACATTCTTCTAATACTTCCACAACAAAACACTCGCCGCAACCATTCTTATTAGTCATCCTAAGCTTCCTCAGTCCTCGGTCGGAGCCTGTACTGCCATTTTGGTTGGCTAAATAACCCGACCCACTATTGTTTCGTAAATTGCCAACCCTTTTTTTTTAAATACAGAACATTTAATTATAATAAATCAGATCTTATTTCCTCTGGTAGTCCATCACATTTTTTCAGACCAGCTGTACAGCATTTGAAGACAGAATAAAAAGATAAATATTTATTTATAATTGCCATGTCGAACCTCGTATTAGTCGATGCTGAAGAAAGATGGTGATGAGGACGGAAATGCACAATTCATTTATTTTACTGATTAATCCTATTGCAAGTAATTTATGATAGTATCGTCATGATTTTTTCATAAATATGCAATATTTCAGAATTAAAAAGTTTTGAAATTATTGGTAAATAAACATGATAAATGGCAATATTGATAATGTATTTTTACACCCTGTACACATATTGAGTGTAGGGCACTGTATTACAGTATATCTGGTAGAGTTTGAAATGACATTTGTTTAATCATAAAATATGCTCTTAAAGTGAAGAAATTGCATGTGTCTAATTAAATAAACGAGAAAACTGCATGCATGGGTCACAACTTGCATTTCATTCTATGTTAGGGGTCTCTTAGCAATACCCAGAGACCTACATAGTAATATACTAACAAAATATCACATAATTTATTCGATATACACGCACCATCTTGTAAAATATTGTATCGTGTCATAGGAGATGTTCTATTGCACACCTTAAACATACACATAGCCCAATCACTCTGTTGTATGTGTTAAATGTGATTTACATTTGTTGTGCAGTACTTATACATTGTTTAAAAGACTTTTTAATTATTTTAAAGATAAAGTCTTGGGTCCCTGTATTTATTTTGGGGCAGACAATAGTCACTAATTTAATTTAGGCTACGTGTACATCAGAAATTAAATTCGTGTCTATGATTTAGTTGCTTTCAAATTGGCTCTCAGATCAGTCTCTACTCCAGTGGAGAGGATGATTCCTCTTGATTCTGGAGTCAAAAGGTCAAAGTTATGATTGCAGGGTATGGATATGGAATGAAAAAGAGAAGATAATGATCAGTGATCTATTTCATAAAAATAACAAACAATACAAATCTTTGAACACTGCATAAATACAGACCCCCTGAAATTCCAGAGGTGGGATCACGTGCCAAGGAGGATTAAGCATCCCCTGTTGACCGGCCACACCCACTGTGAGCCCTATATATTGAACAAGTAGATGGAACATTCGATAGTCAAATTTAGCATATAAACAAAGGCCTAACAATTGGTATGAAGCTAGTCAGCCAAAATAGGACCCAGTGATAGGTTTTATTATATAGTCTATTTATAGTTCCTATATAATCTATACAAACGCAAACAGTTCATAACACTACATATTCACTGGATTTTAAGCCGTATTCACCGGAGGGTCGGTGCGCGTGCAGCGGCATTGTGACGTCACAATCAACACCTCGAACAACGTTGTAAACAACGGTTGCAACGGCCGGAGCCAGCTGTGTATCTGAGCAGGAAAAACATTAACCAAGCCTATCGCAGGATTATTTTCTAAACATTTCGATTTCTTACAAACAGCAGAAGGAAAACACGGAAGCACATGTAATCTGGACATTTTTTTTTAGTTTTCCACGACAGAAGTTTGTAAATGAAAGTGGTATCATCATGCAGCCTTCAATGTCTTATTTATTCAAATCCGGACTATATGATAAAACAATTATGGACTCTTTCGGTGGTGAATATGGTTTGTTATTCACAGGAAAAATATCAATATTGACCTCGGCTTTGCCTCGGTCAATATTGATATTTTTCCTGTGAATAACAAACCATATTCACCACCGAAAGAGTCCATA
The DNA here is from genome assembly GCF_033153115.1 of Saccostrea echinata. Classification (NCBI taxonomy): domain Eukaryota; kingdom Metazoa; phylum Mollusca; class Bivalvia; order Ostreida; family Ostreidae; genus Saccostrea; species Saccostrea echinata. Next base: position 5,290,721 of record NW_026889781.1, read on the forward strand.
ATTGTATAATATTATTTGCTAACAGGTAAATCTTTGTACATCATTGATTAAATCTGGATAACAAATCTTTATTTCCTATATAACCTAATAATTTCTCTGTAAACCCAATTCCACTAATATTTTAAACTATTGATTTACTACATGCTTCAATACATCGTGACATCATGTTGTATAGTGTTTATTTGATATAGAAACTATTCATTGTGATGTCACATTATTTAACCCCACCCCACCCCAGCTTTAGCTGGGTGTAAGGAAATTTACACCCCGCTTGCTAACCAATCAGATCTCATGTTTTAAGATACATAGGAAATAATTAAAGACTTTTATTGAAGGTTATATAAAGATTTTTCAATCCAAAGAAACATGAATTATATCAATTGAGGCAATGAAATTATAATTATTTTACCAAACTTTTTCATTATTTCATATATATCTCTAAAGCTTTTGAATATGGTCCATGTATACTGCCCTACTCATCTGCAAAAATGGGTACAAAACTGGTTGTTACAAAGAAACTTGGAAGTACTTGCACATGGACTACTTGGGAGCTACTTCACAGATTACTTTTTTTGTTTAACATGACAAAATGCTATAATGGTTACAACCAAAAGATTTACTTGAAATGCTTCAGTTATATAGTAGCATTTATTATCTTGATACATCAGCTTAATATATTTATTGGTATGATATTGCAAATAGATGAACAGGCAGGCACATATGCTAAAGTGTTCCTTCACTTTGATTTTTTAATTATTTTAATAGATACTACCTATTTTTGAAACATATTTTTCTGATCTGTTCCTAGAACGAATCATAAAATTTATAAATGAATGAACTTCTTTTCTACAATTTCAGTACCAGTAAATGGAGCCAGGTTTCTCAAACTTTCCATTTTGACATTTCTGAACAATTTAAATTTATTTAAATTATGTATATAATATCTTGTAGTTGAATACATAAAAAGAGTTGGTAAAATGTATATAATTATGAACTTTTAACTAATTGTTAATTTATTTTATTTAAATTATACATGTATGTAGTAATTGATTAATGAGTGGTTGGTTGTGTAGAACTATAAAAGTTTGCATCAAATTGTGAAAACTTGTTGGTGATTCATATGAAATTCATCAAATGCTAAATAAGAAACATGCACAGTCAAACCTCATTATCTTAAAATAGATGGAACTGAATAAACTTAGAGATATCGGAGTATTCAAGATATCGAGTTTTAATTTCTTAAAAAATAAGTGGTTCGGACTTCCAGTTAACTTTGACATATCCATGGTATTCAAGTTATCAGTGCTTGAGATACCAAATTAAGTTCAACTGTATTTAAATTTTCAGTGACTGAACATTTTTGGAATGCATCTGATACACCTGCACAAACAAAAGTTTCTAGAAAATAAACACTTATTTAAAATTGCAGTGCTTTCTCCTGAGAAATATTAGGATTCAAGGAGACTCATTTATAACTATGAATGACTAAAAAGGGTCAATAATTCAATGCTGTAGTTCCTTATTCTAGCTTGACATTTGATTTTGTTGTTGTTGTTGTTGTTTAACGTCCCTCTCGAGAATTTTTCACTCATATGGAAATGCCACCACTTGCCGGTGGAGAGTTGCAAATTTTGACTTGTACTCGGTACTCAGGGCCATTGAGCAGTGAGGGATCTTTTTCATGCCAGCACCTACTGCGACAGTGGACCTCGATTTATATGGTCTCATCCGAAGGACCGGTCTCCATGTCCTACAGTGGGATTCAAACCCACGACGTAAGGATCAACTCCTTACTCTGTGACTCTGGAGCAAATGCCTTAACCACTGCGCCACATAGGCGACGCTTGACATTTGAAATTTAAAGTAAAAACATTAATGTTTTATACACAATTTATAATACTCTAATGCTTCATATATGGGCAAAATCTAACATGAAAAAGTATATTATTTTATCATCTATGGGACTATAGTCATATTATGTTGTTACCTACCATACAGCCCTTTGGATTCCATGGGATTTGATCACATGACCAACCTGTATATATAGCCCCATGGTAATTTTAAAGGGGATAGAATAAATGTTTCAGAAATACTTAAGCTTGTCCCTTAATGACCAATCCTTTAGCTATAATATCTAAGTTTTCTTAGCTTTAAATCAAAAGAAATTTAACTTAAAAATCCAGCTGTTTTACAAAAATTATACAGTCATGTATCTTTATAACCAAGTTGATTTGTAAAGGCAAAAAAAATCAAAAATGTGCAGATAGTGAAAACAATTACAGGGTATGCGATATATGGTATAGGTCTAATTGGTGACTAATTCGCCATAGCACCTAAAAATTATGATTGGTGCCTAAAATTTTTCTAGAATTCGCCAAATTGGCGACCATTTTAAATTGGCTTGGTGATCGTCAAATTAGTGAACTATAAACATTTTCAATTTTTTTATAAAGAGCCAAAAAGAAGCAATGGACATCTCTCTAATATTGACTAATATCAGTTTTTAGATTGGTGCCTAAGAAAAATTTACCTGGCAGCTAAAAATTTGCATTGGTGACTAATTTTTTTTTCATAAGGAGCCAGTTGTTGCCTAAATTTTAGAGGTCACATATAGGCCTGTGGTAGAGTCAACATATTTAGTGCATGTTTATCAATTTACCAGTTGCCACGTGGCATAGAGTATAGAGCTTTTGCTCCAGAGTTGCAAAGTAAGGAGTTGATCCTTACTTCATGGGTTTTAATCCCATTGTGGGGCCTGAAAACCGGTCCTTTGGATGAAACTGTATAAAGCAGGTTCTTTGTTGCAGTAGGTGTTTGCACAAAATATCCCTTACTGCTAATATAAATGGTCATAAGAGCTGAGTTCAGGTCTAATTTTGCAGCCCTCCACAGGGAAGTGGTGGCTTCTTAACATGAGTAAAAAATTCTCGAAGGGACGTTAAATAAACAGTAAAAAATCATTTTACCAAGGAGAGAAATCAATTGTTAATTAATAGAACATCATGTTTGACATAAACAGAATAAAATATGAAATCTAATTCAATTTGAGCAAATATTTTTCAAATCTAAGAATTGTCGAAACTTCCTGAGGTATTGATTTTTTTTTAACTCTTTGAATGAATGGGATATTTGAAATTCTTTGGAATCTTGACTTATTTTAAGTGCATTATATAAGACTTATAAACTATGTCTCAAAGAGAAGCAGTATTTGGTTTATGTGACTACATAGGTAGTGCATATAGTCAGTGACAATTACTCCTATAGGAGGCTATCCGCAGCTATGTTAAGGCTTCCCGGGGCTTTAAAATGCGCTCAAAACATAATATGTCATTGCGAGGTCGGTTTTAGTTTTAATTTTTAAGTAATGAACTTTAGTACTTCAAATTTATATAAAGGGTTTCCTCGGCTATATATTAACATATTTGTTATGATATCACATGACTTTGTTGATCACGTGACGGTCATTTATAATTTTTTGAAGTGTTTCATATAAATCGCTTCGGCGCAGCTGATTAACACGATAATTATTAACATTTTGTTACTTAAATAAACTCATCGTATCCTTGTGTATCCGAAATGTGCTTGGGAAAAGTCATGGTATTACTTGGGTACAAAATATTTCCTGAGAAATTCAACTTACCTACAAATTTGAGGGTATTTTCCACACAATATCGTAATCTGTATTAAAACAAAGCCAACATAAATTTTTCCCAAGCAAGATTCAGTTAGAGAACAACCTCTTCTTACAGATTTCCACAAAAATTCTCAGATTAATCCTCATTAATCACCTGCGCCAGACTCTTTTATACACATAAAATAAATTCTACCTCCATCCACGGGTATAAAACAGAATACATTTCAAAAGTATATTTTTCATAAGCATTTTGAACATGCTGAATTTCAATCAAGGGTAGGTAAGCGGTGTATTTTTAAAATATACGGACATATAAGACTTCAAAAACCTTTAACGACCCGTGAATTTTGCAATAGCTATCTAGCATTTTACATGCAGTTTGAAATAAAGTGTAAAGTTCATGACACTCTCCCCGTCATAACACCTCAAGTTTGCAGTGACTTGACGTCATTTTCCATTATGACGTCATATTTTGGTAGTTCAGAGATGTGAAGGCACAGAGTGCACAGTAATAATCTACGGGAAGCCTTAACCTACCTGCGTCAAGTCATTTCCTCTAAGGCATGGAGATCAAAGTCACCTGCATGGTGCAATGGTTAGAGCATTTGCTTTAGAGTCAAGGAGTAAGATGATCCTTACATTGTGGATTCAAATCCCATAGCAGAACGTGGAGACCAGTCTTTGGAGGAGACCTTATAAACTGAGGTCCTGTGTCACAGTAAGTGCTGGCATGAAAAAGATCCCTCACTGCTCAAAAGCCATAAGTACTGAGTACAGTTTTAAATTTGCAGCCCTCCACTGGCAAGTGGTGGCTTTTTAATATGAGCGAAAAATTCTCAAAGGAACGTGAAACAAACATGGAGATCAGTTTTGTGTTTTGAAGATGAAAGGTAAGGAACATAAAATGAATTGAAGTGTGCAAAAGTACTTATACTAATCTCGAGTTTTACAACAACAAATATAAACAAAATCCATTACCTTAATATTCCATTTATAAGTTTCTGAAAGTTTATTAAGTTTTCTGAGTACGGTTGGTATTGTTTTCTTGATCACCACTGCTTTTCAGACCCATCAAACTTAACCGTGATCTTCCAAAAGAATAGAATATTTTTTTTTAATTTTGCTTTTCCATAAATTAAAGATTTACATGCATGCTACTTTTTTAACAAGTTAATCTACTGCTCTATTTCTGAAAACTATGTCAAAGGAACTATACATTGTTTTCGATTCCAAATAAAAAGTCTCTACAATGAAAAAGTGAGGAATCTAAGATTATCATGTGAAGATAAATGATCGAAAATTTAGTTTCCCTTTTCAGTAATTTTGGCTCTTCCCTCTGTAAATTCTAAATTTACAAACTGCCATTTTTAATAATCCTACCTTAATTCGTGTGAATTAATTTAACCAGTGTCACGTATCATTGCTTGTACAAGTGTTTTGTCATTTTAAAAAAAATCTTTAGGTGGGTGGGGGTGGGGGTGGGGGTTAATTATAAGCAAGTGTTTTGTCAACAACTTACTGTCACCTAAAAACCTGAAAGGTTAATTGAAATGAACATGGTATAAACATATGTTTTCCGTACTTATCATTTCCCCTTCTTCATTAACAGTGTTTCCTCAATTACACGATTTTAAGTAGTCAAATGAGATCTATCATTTATCTGTTTATGTCTTTTTCCTATTAATGTTCATCTATGTCCTATCTGTTTACATCTACATGTAAGTACAGATACTAGCATTAAAATTCTTTGTTAAATGTCTGTTTTTATCTAAGATTATTTACTTTTCATTAATGAAAACAACGTTTAGTAAATATACTATGAATACTTACATATTGAGACGTAAAAGTCAAGACCTTTCATCATTTCCGCCATTCCTATGCGCATGCATCAGTGCGCATCGGAAATATCCTGCTTGGATGCGCGCGCATCAGCGCGCGCCTAAAATATCAAATGTGTGTTATGGCAGACGATAAAAGTGTGTGATGGTGTAACACAATTTCACATCTTACTATTCTTCTGAGGACTTTCACCAAATTTCACCACGTGATGTAGTTCGATATTTTGTGACGATACAAGCAATTTTTTTCCGAGGACGTGGAAAAAGTCCTCGGAAGAAATTTACGTCCTCAGAGTAAAGGTGTTTTTTCACACCATAGTCCTCGGGAGATCGGTGAAACCAACACACACAAACCCTCACACACACACACACCCTCACACACACACACACACCTTTCTGCTTAAAAAAATTCTATTCCGGTCGTGTGGTAACAGGCAATAATACGAGTCATGGTCTTTAATTTCGAATCTAAGAGAAATTGATGTTTATTTTTTAAATGATAACTAGGAAAATATGGTTTCCCTATTTTACCTTTAGATTTCAGGGCGAAAGAAGATACTAAGTCGCCTATGAAAAGAGTCAAATTAGAGCTGTAGAGTTTCAAACATTCCAGGGGATTCTGCTTAACCGCATCGCCTCATACAAAAAAAAAAACGAGGGATCCTCTACGGATCACCACCTTCTGCAACACGGGACCTCGATTTATAGGGTCTTATCCGAAGGACTGGACTCCATGTCACATACTAGATTCGAACCCACGACGTAAGGATCAACTCCTTACTCGGCGACTCTAGGGCAAACGCTTTAACCACTGCCCCACGCGGATGACTACATTATAGTGGCCTATAAATTATGGAACCTCTAGCACTTTTCCGTTAACTACAAAAGATCTGTATAATGTAATGAATCACTTTATATAGAAGCTTTATGAGTTGCAGATTGACTTGAAAAGTGGTTTAGATTCTAATAATAAATAATGTTTCTTTTATACTGAAAAAAAACAACAATTATATAAAAATAACAAATTCCAATTCTAAATTGTTGAAATATATCAATTTTACTACACATAAATTATATTTATATCATATCAGTATATTAATTTGATGGATATCTATAATTGGTTGGTGATTGCAGTATCTAAAGTATTTTTTTTTCTCCATCTACAGATAAGTTGTATGCAACAGAGGCATGGGTCATTCGGGCAAGATGAGGCAGAAATCGCGTTTGCCAATAGAGATTGGGTACTAAATCCGTTATATGGGATTTATAGAGCAAGTTTATTTAAATCAAGAAGAGATGCGGCAAATCCCGAAACAAAAAGGTTATTCGCTCACTATGAACGAGTTCAGAACTATACACAAACAATTCAGGATGAGTTAAAAAGATTCCTGATCAGTAGTTTCATGATGTTTTGTCCGGATACACCTTTGTGTTACGACCAGGGACGATTCTATCAGAACTACTCATACTTACGGTACATAGAAAGCACGGAGATTTGCCCTCTCTGTAAAGAAATTTCACGCTGTCAAACGTGTAGTTGTACTCCTGAGTGTGAAAGGAGGCAGGACTGTTGTATTTCCAAGTACATATCGACAGGAAATGCAGATCCAAACAAAGATTTTATCTATCGAAAAGTGGAACTCTCATGCTTGAGTTCTCAACTAGGGGCAATTTATGACTCTAAGGGGAAAGAGATAAAAATTCCAGCTGCCTCATATTGGATGATCAGCAAATGTCCAGCAAATTATCCTAGAAATTTGGTATGGCGAAAATGCAAAAGATTCCTATCTCCCGAAGAACAGGTTCAAGAGGTTTTCCATACACCTGTATTTTCATCAAAAACAAACGACACATACCAAAACATGTTTTGTGCAGAGTGCTTCGGAGAGCATCCCGATGACTTGTTTCCTTGGAAAAAAGTCATTGTGTCAAATGTTGTTGATGAAAAGAAAAGAGTCGATACAAAACCTATTATTGATTCCTCTGCTAAAAATTTTGTGGTTGTATCCACTCCTCCAAAATTCTTGGAAGAAACATTAAGATGTGCTCAACCAGAGATATCGAAATGCAACGTCACTGGATTGTGGCTCAAGTACGATGAATTATTAAAATGGGCCTGTGAGACTTTGCCTCAGACGGTTATCTATGCTGCACCACAAAGATTCAAAAACGTGTACTGTGCTATGTGCAACACATTTGCACCAAAATATACTCTTCCGGTTTATGAAATGACGTCGTTGGACTCGATTATATACGGTTCTTACGACATAGATCGTTTGAGACAAACTCTTGGCCTTTTTTCCTCACTTCTTAGTTTTTCGGCCCTGGAGATGCTCTCTGAATATAAGATTGATGAAAGATGTAGTCAAGAAGAAATTTTCAGCCCGTTATTGGTATGTTCCTTCTATTCATGGCAGTTTGTATCAATAATTGTAATTCACTTCCTCCTTATACTAATATGAGACATAATTTTCTGATTATATATATATATATATATATATATATATATATATATATATATATATATATATATATATATATATATATATATATATATATATGACTGCCGTCATGAGAAAAGGGCCCTTATTTTTTGACGTCACAATGCGCAGAAAACGACGTCAAAGTCGCGGTATTGTAAACACGGAAGTAATTTTTGTCGACTGCGTTTTGTGAACAAAAAAATAAAGTTGGATTTCCAGGTGTTACAAGAAAAACATTAAATCATTTGAAATTTGATGGGGACATTTTTAATAGATAATATAATTACACACTAGTACATGCATTTATTAATTATTCTGTTTAGGTATTTAATTGATATCACATAATTACGCTAAGTGCGACATTGAACTCATTGTTAATTACGAAGATTCATAGCGATGTGTATATATGATGCATGGCTTAAGTTTTCTGAGCAATTTGCTAATGTTTAAATTTTACTCATATTAAGTAGACTAAGTATTAATATTAAATGGTATTCTGCATACACGTATATTTTTTTCAGATAGAGAGGGAGGGCAATGCACGTACATGTATACACTTCTTAATTCTAAAAAAAACATTTAATGTAAAATGTACTTAGCCATTTTAATTGATCCATAGTTGATAATATCGATATGCGCAGTTAGAACAGCTCAGGGTGAAGCGTCGATCCAAATGTGTTTGAGGGGGAGCGGGGAGGGGGGGGGGCACAGATCATTGCAAAATAAAATATCTCCTAATAAAACAGCAATCGGTAAAAGTTCAATCTAAATAAGAGAAACTATCTCTTTTTATTTGGGGGGGGGGGTGATATAGTACTAGAATCTGGTATTATGGGAGATTCGAACCTCCTACTATAGCAACGAATGAGAGAGTGGTTGGTGGGGAGCAAACTGCCCCGATATAGATGTTTCTTTGCTAAGTTAACAGCAAGAGAATATGCTAAGGGGAAAAACGGAAGAGGGGGATGCCACGGAAATTTTGCAAAAAATAAATTATGATTAAGAAAACATTTTGAAATGATCGAATAAATACATAAAACAGTAGTTTCTGATAAAAATGACTATTGTATCAATTTTCTTAGATTGTTCCGATAAAAGCTGACTTGAAATTGAATTGCAATACATTTAGGATATACATGTAGATACAGATAATGTGGACTTTTTCCAAAAGCATTATGATCAATGCTGAAGAAAATAACAATTACATCGACGATGATATTAGGATAAAAAATATTTATGAAACAGAAGAAACAACAGATTAAACAATAGATTAGGTTGTTAAGAAATTACAAACTTCTGATAAATTTTGATATGGCGACATCTTTTGAGAATAAATCACTGATAGGGAAATAAGAACTAGCAACAAGTGGTTATGGGTGTCAAATACAAATGTTAAGAAAACTTTCAAAAACATCAACCACACCAGTAGTAAGACAACAAAGAAATCTATATTTTGATAAAGACGAAAAAAAATTAACACTGCTGATGTTTCGAGCAGAAAAACGAAGGTTCAGGCAAAACTCTGATAACCATAAAATATGTTAAAGAAGGCTTTTTTTTCTCTCTCTCTGACTGTTGCACAGGCACTTGACGTTTTAATAATAGTATGAAGAATTTTTTATATATGATAAGAAGGGTTAAAACGTCAAGTGCCTGTGGACTGTTGTATTCATGTACATCTGTATGTAATAAATTAGTCACGTTTCGTGTTGAAATCTTGACGAGTCTCAGCTCTGATATCTCGATACCCCGGATATCTCGACATTTTTTGAAAGTTCCGTTGATGTAGGGATACTGAAGGAAAAATTAAACAAACACACACATCTTTCTGATTTTAAAGAAAAAAAAGTTTCTATTTCACTCGTGTGGTAACAGGCAAAAATAAGAGTCAGGCTCTTTAATTTCGAGATTCTGACAAATTGTTATTTTTTTTAAACAATAACTGGGAAAAAATGGTTTGTCTGTTTTATCTTTAGCTTTCAAGACAAAAGCAGATATTAAGTTGATCGCCCATGAAGTTCAAGTTAGAGTGGTAGAGATAGAGGATATTCAATGTTTTGTAGATGAATATGGAAATTATTTCACTAATGGGACAGGATTTTTTGATATTTTCACGAGTGCGAAGCACGAGTGAAAATATAAAAAACTCCTGTCTCACGAGTGAAATAAATTCCATATTCATCTACAAAACATTGAATTTTCTGTTTATTACATTTTTTTTTTGGATTATCCCTTTGCCTCTGTCTTTTCTTAACACAGTGTCATAGGATTGGCGTCATAGTTGAGCGGTTGAAACGTCATAGCTTACCAGTTGTGAGATTGAAACATTACGTAGCATAGATTTTAGCAACATATTTGGGAAGAAATTTGCAGTTTTAGCTCTATCAAGATGGTTAGCTACTATATCTTATGACAGGCCAGAAATAGTTTTTTACTTACTTTGATATCCTTTCACACTGTGAGAGAATATCATTTTGGTATCCTTTCACACTGTGAGAATATCACTTTTATTCAATAAATAAATCACAGTATTTCACTGTTGAAAATGTAATAATTACAAACATTTAATGGGATATTGCTTAGCCGAATCGCCTCATATACAAAAAAGTATAAACATGTGTGTTGGACGTAATATTTAATTTTTGTTTAAGAATATAATTTTATGTACATTTCATCACATCGAAAAATGAGAAGATTAGGTGTCAGGTTAGCTGATGCCACAGAGGAAGATGAATACATGATCTTAATTACATGTATGTTCAAATACATATATTCAAGCAGGTCCGTAGTTAGTTTTAAAAGTTCGTGGGTGGGGCTGGGGTCGGGGGAGGGCAACTTCCTCTAAAGATCTGAAAAGCAAAACAAACAAAGAAGCAGACAAAAAAAACTTATACCGACTAAAGAGTTGGGGGGGGGGGCAATATCCCAAAATAATCTGACAAGCAGAAAAAAGGGAAAAACTTACCTGTACAAATCCTGAAATTTACCAGTGCTCCACCTTACAACAACAAAAAGGAGGGGGGACCAGCACGTATAAGAGGAAAAATCCCCCCCCCCCCCCTGCGTTCTACGGGCCTGTTAAGTCTCGCATGATATTCGGTTTCCAATTTCAAATAGATTTCATAAAAATTGTAATACAACTGTTTTTCATTTCGCTCAGAAAAGTCTGTTTAGTTTGTATGTATATAAGTTTTATTTTAGATAAGCGGCCCTTTTAAGAAATGATGAACGATACTTGTTGTGTTCAAGTGATACAGCAGTAGCGTCGAGAGCACAGGTGCCTCAAAATAAAAAAAAAAGGACAGAAACATTTTTAACCGCTTTTGATTAAGTGTGATTTACTGAAAAAAGTAAATAGTTGACCAAAAAATTCAATTTTCATGTACACAATAAACGTTCATAATACAATCCTTTGACATCGTTATGTGCCTCTTTGTTATGTTTTTACTCCATAGCTAAGACAGGCGAAGAAATTGAATTGTATAAACAATGGAAACTTAATTATTTAATCATTTTAGTAAAGAATTAAGAAAAAGCTAAATAACAAAAATCCCCTTGGAAGTAGTGAACAGATTTTTTTTATTAATTATGATTTTTTTAATGAAACTTAAAAAAAGTTTACACATCTGAATTTATTTCCCGTTACAATTTTTGGGGATATAGAAAATACATGAGGTGTTATTATCCCTTCGTAACAAAGTTATAGTGGATAAAGTAAAGTGCGTGTATGTGGGTGAGTGAATGCGTGCTTATATCCGAAAATATTCTTTTATATTTGGATCGATGTGCTCTTTCGCGAGGGGATGCTCCGCGTAAATTGCATGAGGTGCCCTTCTGGGACATCTATAGAGATTTTTTCATATTTTAATTTTACAAGTGCTTTATATCTTTTATAAATTGAACTAGAGTAGGAATTTTAAAAAGAATACGTTATGATGTGGAATTCAACAAGTATTAATTTTTCGACTGAAAAAAAATCCGTTCCTATACCCTGTCTGGACCCCCACCCCACCCTTTACGAAATTACTAGACTTGGTCTAATATAGTATGAAAATAGAATGCAACTTCCCTCATGAAAAATTACATAGTATCTTGGAAGAAATTAAAAATCTCAAGTTTTTATGAGTCAAAACGAGTAAGGTTATTTAAAAAGTGTAGTTTTTTAAAGAATGTTTGGAAACTGAATTTGACGCACGCGACGTCATTACGTTTTCAGTAAGTAACGTCAACGTTGTTTTGAAGCGGCCTTACTAAAATGCTCATAAAATATTGATAAAATGAGATATTTTAAAAATTGATGTATATTTGCATTCAGAAAGAGTCAGGCTATCAAAATTTAAATAAAAGTCATTTTGTGAAATTTTGACCTTAAGGGCCCTTTTCTCATGACGGCAGTCATATATATATATATATATATATATATATATATATATATATATATATATATATATATATATATATATATATATGTCTAAAGATATATTTTCCCCTATAGAAAAGATGCCTGCCGATTGTTTGTGATACTTACTACACCCAGAAGGGACCTAAATGTCAACGTCGTATCTCAAAAGACCTCTCCATTACGTTTCTCGCCAGTTTCTCGGTCTGCAACACCCAACCCGTTGTCAACGTTTTCAGCGAAGATCAACGCAAAGAGATGATAAATCGTATATTGGAGATGGATCAGCAGTCTAGAACAATTAATGTAAATTTTGCCCTACCAATCCTTACTAGTCTTAACACGATATGTGTACCTGTGTCGATATCTGTTAGATCTAAGAAAGCAGAAAACATCATTGCATTATCCAATTATTTGATTCTTTATGTCAAGAATCTCACAAGGAGCGGTATAAATGCTTCACAGTTGGAGATAAAGATTGGAAACTTCGATAGGTATTTCTCAAATAAGACCTACGTAGTGACCAATTCAATTAGAGTTGAACCAGACGATAATAGTCCAACTGTTTATAGCTATGCAGCTCAATGGCAACATTGCCCAAAAATCTATCTCCCTGAGAGCTATCGTCTCAATTATTCCGATTTTGAGATCTGTATTCTAGACTATGATGTCTGTTTTGAAAGTTTCCATGCAGAAATTAGCGACGAGCACGGTATTGCAATATGTTTAGACCTTTATAAAGAAATTATTGATAACTACACACGTCTATCAAGTGATGAGGGCTCGCCAGAAACGTATTTTTCAGTAATCTGTATGTCAGTCTCTTCGTTTGGTTGCCTTCTTACTGTAACCGTAAATTTGGGCACTCAACAAGTTATTACCCTTCCTACTAAAATTAACATAGTACTGTCCTTTTCACTCTTTATGGCCAACACATTCTATACGACGTCAAGGTTTTTCATTTATCACTTCCCTTTGTGCATGTTATTTGGAATTTTGTCTCACTTTCTTTGGCTTAATGTATTGTGTTGGATGTCGGTATCTTGTTTTGATGTATTCAACACAATGTCTAATGTTATGAAGTTAAACTCCAATAGAAAACAGACCAAAAAGTTTATGATCTATGTAACCACATGCATGACGATCAGTATGGTTATAGTTGCTGTTCATATTCAGATCAGTTATCAAGTTAGCAGTGGTTCTAGCCTTGGGTACTCAACCACTACTTGTTTCATTGCTGACGGTGTCTTGAAGATCTTCACCATGGTACTGCCAGTTGCCTTGATGGTATTTGTGAACCTTATTCTTTTCGTGGCAATGACATGTTGCATCAAAAAACAAATGGCTGCCTCGAATTCTCAGAGTAGCAAACTATTCAAGATCTATATCAAGTTGTCTACAGTTACAGGGATAACATGGGTGTTTGGTCTGCTGTATGAGCTAGTGGATGATCCCTTTCTGTCTCACACTCACACCCTTTTAAATGGTTCTCTTGGAATGTTTATCTTTATAGTCTTTGGGTCACAGAAAGTTTGTAAAAAAAATCAAAAGAAGGAAAAATCCACTTCCTCTCAATCAACAGCCCGCACTTCGAAAATTTAAGAAAAAAAGTTTTGTGTCTGGCGCAAAAGTTTGATGTTTGTTTTTTTTTTGTTTAACCTCCCTTCTAGAATTTATCACTGATATTCGGACGCAACCACTTGCCGGTGGAGGGCTGCAACTTTACATCTGTATTCGTCATTTACTGCCTTAGAGCAGCCAGGGCTTCTTTTTCGTGCCATCACCTACGGTTACACGCGAGACCTAGGTTTATACGGTCTCATCCGATGGACCGGTCTCCTTGTCCTGCAGTGAGATTTGAATCCTCGACGTTAGGATCACTCTTTACTCCGCGATTCTAGAACAAACGCTTTATCCACGGCCGGGCGACAAGATTATTGTTTGTTTGTTTTGTATTTTGTTACTTGGAGACTTTTTAAGGTCAAATTGTGATTCCACTAATTCCTGGTAATGCTGTAATTTTAGACCTGGGCTGGACACTTATGACCGTTGTGCAGTGAAGGTCTTTTTGTGTCAGTATCTACTACGAGACGGCATCTTTGATTATACGGTTTCATTCATATCTAAACTGATTAAACTAACTGTGACACTTAAGTGTTGCTGTAAGCAGTTGAGATTGTAGATAATCCTTTTTCTCAAGGTTTTTAATCTGACTTTTACATCCGTGTAGCTGAATATTTGCATCAAAAGGTTTTTTACAGGGAAAATTGGTAAAGTCATGTATTTATTTCTTTTGTTAAATATATATGTTATATATTTATGTTAAATATATATATACCTAAAAGAAAAAGAAACACAGGGTAAACTTTTGAAGTGAATTAATCCAATTTTTTCCAAGATATTTTTCAAAATCGTTATCTATCATTAAAAATCTTTTTAAAAATCTTTAATAAACAAGATACCAAAATCTCGTTTGATTTTGACTAATAATTCATAAGTTATTGAATTTCAGATGACGGTTCCCCCCGAAAAATGAAAATAAAAATTCGCAATATTTCCCTCGCGTGTCTATTAAAACTTTGTTTTCCTGTGAATGAAGTTCATCAGAGCATTTATCTTTCTCATAGGGATATTTATTCAACACTCACTTCCGACGGGGCAGCCCCTTGTTGGTCCATATTAGCAGGGCTTGCCGACGTCCCTAGTTAGTCTCACAGATTTTCAATTGGAAAAAAAGGATTTACGGATGCCAGTTGATTTGGTAAATGTGAATATTTACGAGAAAGACTTGACAAACTCCGACAAAATTTTCCTGGGGGTGTACAAAATAATTAGGCTTACGAAGCACACGTGCGCGAGTGAGAGTATCACCTACGTAAGGTTGACGAGCTAACGGCCTAAAAAAAGAGCAATGAATTTCTTTCAATTTTAAAGTGAATGTAATGTTTATAATTGCTTGCTGTATTAGAATTTGTTTCAGTGGTAAAACCGTGGCGATTACACAGATGGCTGGATGAAAATCCATATTTTCATATGACGTTGTTACGCGCCAACGTCACCGTAACGGTTGGTGGAAACAGATAAAATGTTCTATGGTGGAAAATTAATAACAAACTGCACAGCAACATGTTGTTGCCTTTTTCCTCACATAGCCAATTCAATTATTAGACCCCATGGGACTTCCATCAGCCGTACCATGGTTACAAGAAATTCATATCGACTGTAAATATTGAAAAGCTATGTGTATACCTCTAGAGCATCAAGTAGTACTATAAATTCTGTTAACAAACCTGACATCATCAATATGCACGTGTTTTTTTTGGCTTTTTACCACTTTTCCTACGTGATGTCATACATTTCACGGTTGAGTAATTTTGAACACCGATTTTAGTGCAATGTAACCAAGATACATGTATATCTCTGACCAATTTTCATAATTTTCGGTCACTAAGTCAAAATAATTTCGCATATTATGTTATCCTGCGTTTTACTTTCAGTATACATTTATCTTATTTTATTCTGTGTCGGACCGTTTCAGCATCAATGCTGATTTTCTTAAATGCTACGATCGTTGACTTAAACAACTGGTTTGCTTCTTGTGCATTGTGATTACTACTGGTATAAAATTCAATAGCACTTTTGATTAAAGGACCATCAATTATTTCAAAATAGCGTGTGATTTAGGTTTCACTATTTCTATTTAAGAGGGGTTGAAAAAGAGTTGTAAAATATAGTTTTGCTTAATTTTGAAAACTACAGTTTTGCTGTTGTTTGCTTTCAGTGGTTATGACTTGCATAATCTGAAGTATACGCTACGGAAATTTCAAGTTTTTTCCCATAAATTTTATTTACAGTTCCTTTTGAGTAAGCAATGATGTTCAGTATAATTAAGTGATATGTGTCTGTGGGATGGAGACGATTTGCGGTATAGCGGAAAATGGACTACAGACTTCAGACTTCGGACGTTAAATAAGGGGGACATCTCAAAGTGTAGAACTTATTAATCAGCTTTTGCTTTCTTCAATGGTACTTAATATAATGATTATTGATAGACTGCAAACTTCCGTGACATTTATGAATAGGAAAAAATGCGAAACAGTTAGTTAACTTCTATGTTTCAGCCACAGAAGTCACACCGACAGCGTAAAATTGTATGAAACTATTTTTCTTACAAAAGCGGTTATGCCCCATCCCCTTATACACACGTCAGAATGTGAATTTGTCAAACTTTTTTTTCTACTTACTTGTTAAGTTATTTATTTAATTTTACTTAAATATTCTTTACTTAATTTTTAATATCTCATTATATTATTATTTGTCTTCTTAAGATTTAATTTTTTTTTGGGGGGGGGGGGTTGGCCTGTGTATTTTACCCCCCCCCCCGAAAGAGAAAGGGAAAAAAAAATAGGAAGCAGTGCTATACATGTATGCCCTAATGTAATAATCATAGGTTTACTTTTGAGAGAAACTTGTTGATTTTTTGTTTTCAAGGGAAAGTATCAAATATGTCTTATACTAAAAAAAGTAATCTTTGCTTTAATAGCCAATGCCCTGAAATACTGAAAAAAAACACTCATTTATTAAAAAATGTCTTATATCTAGAAATGATTGTATTACATAATTATTGAACAAATGATTGTATGATTTATGCATATCTACACAATCTAAATTATTGTTTAAATGTATGAACAATTGATGATACTTACATGTTGTGCCTTTGCCAATTATTGTAATTGTGTTTGCGCCAATAAATATTGTATTGTAATTTGTGAGAATTTGTATATCGAATTTAAACTGAATAGAGATATACATTTGACTTTGCAGGAAAAAAAGGATGCATATTCCTGTGCCGAGTTTTACTAGAGGTCGAAAAGTTTGTCCTAGACGTAGACGTAAATGTAGACTTTACGACTGAATTTACGTGTGCGTATATAGCGTTCTACTAAACGTCGTATCTACGCACGTAAAGGTAGCCCTGCACGTAAAGTTTCTCGTAACTTACGACAGGAACTCTTCAGTAAAAGATAGAAAAAAAAACAACGTAGA
Source organism: Saccostrea echinata (assembly GCF_033153115.1). Taxonomy (NCBI): domain Eukaryota; kingdom Metazoa; phylum Mollusca; class Bivalvia; order Ostreida; family Ostreidae; genus Saccostrea; species Saccostrea echinata. The sequence continues at coordinate 5,308,121 of NW_026889781.1, forward strand.
AAGGGAAGCTACGGTTACTTTTATTCACATCGAATAAAGAAGAGACGAGGACTGAAATAAACAGACAGCATAAATAAATTGATTAAATAAAAGAAATAAATGATTAGATAAAAGAAATAATAATAAAAAAATAATGATGGAGTTTCTTGATTTTCAAAATAATTTTGCCAACATAAAAGAATTACCCGATCTGTTTTTTGTTTTGTTTTTTAATTAATTTGCTATCAAACATATGCACAGTTATTCAAAAAAAAAAAAAAAAAAAAAAAAAAAAAAAAAAAAAAACATAATAAATCTCACGCGCGGTCTTCAATTATCCAATGGCATTTATTTTAAATATACTTAATCCTAAAAAGGGAGAAGAAAGATAAACACATGAAAACCGAGCAGCAGTTATCAACAAAATATTGTTGCATATATTTTTTTGGTTTCGTTTTCAGGCCGTTTGTATTAGATTACAAGTCATAGGTCATGGGCATACATGTATTGAAAAGTTTATGCATGTACCTGCGCCGTACACTTGACTGCCAAATTAAAACACATTAAAATAAAACTTTAAAATTGAAAACAAAATGTGTCGATAGGCCGCTGTAAACAAACAGTTTCAGAGATTATAAGTCCACATATTGTACATGTTATAAAACATATTATTATATATTTCTTAATAATAATCTATACGTACAAGTACACAGCATATGCATTGCTTTGCTTAAACTCTCTCTAATTTCATGTTTTCTTCAAAATTTGAAAACAGAAAACAAACCTACAAACAACAACATCCCAGTCGTTTGTAAATACTCTCTCTCTCTCATATTTAGTTATTTTTAACATTCTATGAATGCACATGTAAATTCTTTGCATGTGATTTGCGATTTAAAAAATATCAGAAAGTAGCACATGGTAAGACCAAATCTTAAAAAAAATTTTTTTTAGATATTTTAATTTTTACAAACAATGAATTACTACGTACTGATGAGAGTGTGCATTGTTTTCTTGCTTATTACAATGATTGCATATTTCAAAATTCTTTCAAAAGACACTGAAATAAACAAAGTGCATACTTTTTGGCATTTCCAAATTATGACGTAATTTTCAATGTACATTGCGTAAATAAGTCTACTATGACGTCATATGACTCAGAAAAAATAAGAATAAAGCGTATATATATGCTGTATTTTTATAATAATGCCATTGTAAAGAAACTCTATCATCTTAACGTGAGAAATAAGATTTTGCAATAAACTTAGAAGTTTTTTTCCGTAAAGATGCATGCAGTGTACATATACATCTGACATGATAGTATAAATTAATGTATTCCAAGTGTCCGGCTTTTATAAGCAAATGAAATCAAATTTTGTAAGTTTTTAATTTTTTTCATATTTCTTAAAGGTACATGTAATAACGTAATAACAACTTATCATGGGATCCGTGTTACCATAGGACATATTTGGATTACTTTACTTTATGTATTTAATAACCGATTCTGTAAACCCCCCTCCCCCCCTTCCCGGCACTTGCACCTTCAAAACGTTTTATAAACATTGAAAACACAACTTTAATGCAGAGTTATTTAAGTAAAATACGAATTTAATTCTTCAAACGAAGTTATTAGGGCATAATAAATGAATAAGTTGACATGTTATCATTACATCGATAAACTCCAAAGGAAAGTCCTGGGAAATAAAAGTCGTGACATGAGACCTTCTTAATAGTAAGTAGTCGAATGACTGGCTCTTATCCCCAAAACACACGCTCAGATTAAATTACCCGTCTCATTTATAAAGTTATAGTTATTTTTTAAGGCTACATGTTTTTCTAAGACAGCTATAGGGCACACGTAGATTTTGACGTTAATCTACGCCAAATCGTAAGATACGACCTTTTGTAAAACGCAAAATCGATTTTTTTTAAATTCATTGCAATCTATTTGGAACGCTTTTACGGCTGAAAATTCCATCTTGAAATTTGTAAATAAATGAAGCGACCTGAAGATTTGCAGTGATATACGTTTTTCAACATTACATCATGTTCATATCAAAACTTTAACTGCATATATATCGGTAAATAATTACAAAACCATGTGTGTATCTTAAGTCTTAGAGTTGAAATCGATCTTTAAATTTATAGTTAAGATATTACAACGGTAAATTTGTAAGCGACATAAAAAATCTTCATTAGCCATGTTTTTGTAGAATGACTCAGTAGCGCTGTATGTTGTAGTCGTAGCGCTTTAAAAAGTATCACTCCGCGTAATAGACTTCGTCATTTTGAAATCGAACATATTATAGCCTACAACATTTATTTAAAAAAATAATCACCTTTAAAACGAACCATATTTCACCACGGAGATATTTAAGTTAGCAATGGGAGCCCTTGCAAAGACATTATAGCCCTTGCAAGGAAATGATTTATAGAGGGCGCTGTTATGGGATGCGTTTAAGATCTTAGTGGCTAGATGTATTTCAAGTACAGATACGAATCTTCAATAAGAATTTTGCTAACCTAGCAGCCACGTAAGAAAATGTATTTAGATATTTCATGCTAGGTATAAAATCCTGAAATCCTACTTGGATAAAACTTTGCATCACACGACATGCTGTATATATACTAACTGAAGGAATTTTCTCTATCTCAACGTAAAATCATACGCATTCAATTTTTGCAAGTTTTTTTCCCCATATATTAGTTATAACTGAGATGAATATATAAAAAAAAATTAACACCATACGGGTAGGCGAGTTGTCTTTTCAAAACAAATGCGTGTACGATATACTTATAGTTAAGGGTTGTGATATTAGTGAAAAAATTTAATCGAATGACAAAAGACCTTAAAAATATCTTGATGTGATTTCTCATTTAATTGAACAGTCAGGTAATCACTGCCCCGCAGGACCTGACATGCCTTGTTACTTGATTCTTTTCACACATACGGTCATCAAGACCTTTCCTTGTTGCCAGCTTTACAATAGACAACAGCTGCATAATTTTCATTACATTTATTAAAGACTTGAACAAAAACATATACAATCTTGCATTACTCATAACTGTGATGGACATATGGGAATTGGCATTAAATGGCCGCATTGCATAAATGTACAATCCAAAAATTGGGTCCAGGAGGGATAGCTGGCATACCGACTAATAAGTACCGGGCAAAACCAGAGGCCCTGTGTTGGTCACAGATGCCCGAGATCCCAAATTTAGGTACTAGACATTAGGGACCGAGAGATTTGCGAGCACATCTGTATACCCTGCTTCCGGAGATTGCTTCTGGTCAGCAGTACTTCTACACCCAAGTACTCCAGCACTAAGCCTCCCCTCCTGTTACAAGAGGTGGAGGGGGCCCCAGGCCTGCAGACTTGGCTACGACCCCAATCGAAAACTTTTTACTTGACTTTTTACTTGACTTTTATTACACATTGCCATAGGTTGGATACTTTGTAGACAATCTGTCTACCCAACAATGTGCCCACCAACTTGTCTGATGGCTGGGCAGGGAAACAACGAGCCAGATGTGTTCGCAACCCTTCCACTCATCCCTCTGGACCCGCCACAGACATCGATATGATTACTTTACATTAAGGGATACTTTTCCCTTCCCTTGAATGAGGGACCACAATCCACTCTTTATGTTATTTAAGAAAGTTCTGTTGCCAAGCTCAGAGAGGTGTGTACCATCAAATCTAAACAATTCCGGATTAGCAACGGATATGTTTGCATGTGAAATTACACCCCCACCCATTTCTGTGACAAATTTTGAGATATTTTTGTTAATTCTTTTACGTTTCTTGTCTATCTTTTTTCCACTGTTCAATGGAGCTCCATGCCAATAACGGCGTGGTAGAATGTGTGACCACACCAGTTTAGTATTTGGGAGAAGAGCATTATATCGCAGGAAGCTGCATTGAATCTCTTGTATGAATTTTTTGCTAGTTAAGTTTGGAGTTACCAAATCGTTGGATCATAGATGAATTACTAAGTAATTTGGGGGTAGTTCATGCTTGATGAGCTGTAGGATTTGTGGGTCTAATTCCTGCCAGTGCATCCCCCTGCGTGATCTCCATAGCAGTGTGGCAGGGAGGTTCAGGCTTTGTCCCCCTGGGCAGTGTTTGGCTGCTTCCCCTGCCCAAAAAGGAATGGATGATCCTATGATCCATACTTTTAGACCTGCAATGCTTTGGGTTGGTTAGTTTTGGATTTTAAATTGACTATACACATGTCCAAATATCCCCCCCCCCCCTCGGCATCGATGGGTAGATGTCTGTAGTCCTAGTAGGCATGGGAATGTTGTTGTGAACCAAGTTACATGATCCTTATGTATTTAAGAAAAGCTACTGATTTCCATCTACCAAACTTCTGAATTTCAGAATCGGATGTGCCCTGTAATGCAAGGTCTGTTGCCCTCCCAATTCGAAAGCTGTGTGTGCCAAAATGGCCTGGTGTTGGTATTATGTTTTCGATAGCCTTTTGAAGGACTGCGTTGAATTGGTATCTCGTCAATGGTTTTGTATTAAGATGAATTAGAAAACTGTGGTTAACAGGGGTATGGGGCCTACACTCGATAAAATCCAAGGTAGCTTTAACTGGGCACAGGGTAGCAAGTGGCTGGCTATGGATAATAAAGGTGGTATTCTTACCAGCCTGGTCAGTTTTGGAGTGTGGTATGGTTAACCTTAAAAAGGGTTTGTGTGGATGTGCTTGAATGTGTTTGAGTTGTATGCAATGGGATGAATTCGGTGTGTTTGAGTTGACTAAAGTGAATTCCCCTACACGAAGTAATGCAAAGTATACTAATGAAAAAGCGCATGTGAACAGTTTGACCTCGTAAGTGGAGCAACACACTGACTGTAGTGATATAACAAGCTTTTCCAAAATTGGTAGGGTTATTGGGAGGCGGCTGTCTGGAACAACTCTGTTGTTGCGCTTTAAGCCTTGAAGTGCTTTGTTAATTTGGAAGGACTTGGTAGGGTCAGGAAGATGGTTTATTTTGTGGAAGTATGACAATGCACTAATGTAAAGGGACACTGAATTGGCTGACATTTTTTGGATGGATAGGTAGGCTATAAAATATAGTAATATGTTGCTGTGCAGGGGCCAGGTTTGCTGTAAGCCATAAATGTTTAAAAATGATTGGAATTTATTCAGTGCAGCCCGGTAAGCTTTGTAGGTGTTTTGTGACAAGGAGCTATGAATAAGGCGTTTGGACTCAGCAATTAGATTTCCCATAGCTGCTTGGGGAGCTGTGTGGGCCACATCTCTGCCTCTGGAGCCAGGTTGCGAAACTTTCCCCACTGTGAACGAGAAATACTGTCAGCTATTTTGTTCAGTTTTGTTGGGATGTGTTGGGCTTTAATTGTAATGTTATGTTGCAAAGTGAGGAGAACAAGTTTTCTGACAGTGTTCATTACCCTTGTTGACTTAGATGTCAATGTGTTAATGACTTGTACAACTGCCATGTTGTCAATGTGGAAAAGTATGCGTTTGTTTGATAACCATGGGTGCCATAACAGGAGTGAAACATATACTGGAAATAGCTCTAAGAATGTCATGTCACGAATAACGTCAGAAAACACCCAGTGGGTAGGCCATTTTGAGTGAGCCCAGCGGCCAGCAAAAAAGATTCCAAACCCCCCATTAAACCCCCCTGCACTATCTGTGAATAGCTGTAGACTGTTATCTGATGACCAAATACCGGAGCATATGACTGTGACCCCATTAAAGTGTTTCAAAAATTGCTGCCATACTGCAAGGTCTGCTTTCATACCTTGATTAACTCTTATCATGTGATATGATTTTTTGATGCCAATAGTGGCATCAACTAGTCGCCTGCAAAAGGCTCTGCCAGGTGCTACTGATTTGCAGGCAAAATTGAGGAAGCCAATCAGTGATTGTAAGGCCTTTAAGGAGACCTTTTTACTTATCATGACTGTTTGAATGCTTTGTCGGAGAGAAACTAACTTGTCTTGCGGAAGTCGCATTACCATGTGGATTGTGTCAAATTCAATTCCTAGAAAAATTATTGTTGTGCTGGGCTCGGTGGTTTTGTCAAGAGCAATTGGTATTCCGTTATAGCTACCGATATTTTTGAAAAGGTCGAGGGTAGATTGGCACTGATTAGAATTTGGTGGTCCCGCGAAGAGAAAATCATCTAAATAGTGTAGAATATGGGGGTTACGTGAGCTAGATTGAATGATCCAATGTAATGCAGTTGCGAACTTCTCCCAGATTGCGCAGCTAATGGATGCACCGAATGGCATCATTTTGTCAAAAAAGTATTTACCCTGGAATTTAAACCCCAATAGATCAAAATCATTTTTGGCCACAGGAATGAGCCGGAATGCGGATTTTATGTCGGATTTAGCCAATAAAGTACCTGCCCCCAGTGTCGAGATGATGGCTGCTGCATCGTCCACTGATGCGTAGTGTACTGAACATGAAGCTGGATCTATAAAGGAATTGATCGATTGATGTTCTGGGAAGGACAGGTGATGGATGAGTCTAAAATCTCCATCTTTTTTGGGGACAAGTCCTAATGGTGAAATTTGAAGGGATGGGAATGGTGGGTATTCAAATGGTCCCCCTACCCTCTGGAGCAGGAGTTCTTTATGTATTTTGTGTTCCACTATACTGGGGTTTACTATAGCACTTTTTAAATTTTTTGATTCCCTGTAAATTCTTGGGCCATTGTACTGGAGTTGAAAACCATGTAGGAAACCGTTTATGAGAAAAGATTTAGCACTGTAACCTTGTAGATAAGTAGACAAATTGTAGACATCAATTGGAGTTTTTCCTAAACTGTTGATATCCTCGTTAGAATCGTGTATTTCTATTCCTGCATTTGATTGAGGGGAGTGATCCGCCACATGAATTGCATGAGTGGACAAACCTGCAATTTGGGTAGAATTTGCATGACTTGCCTGAATTAAAATCATAACAGTAACGATTGGGTGTTGAATTTACATTTTTCTTAGCTGCTGGTATATTGGGCTGTTTATGTTGGGGGAAAAAATTTTGTGTGGGAGATATGGGCTTTTCTTGGGCCTGCATGGTGTAATTGTTGGTGACATGGATCAACCAGAGTTCAGAGTTTATGATTCCCCAGGACGAGTGTGGGTCTGACACTTTGCGAAGCCGAAATTGTTCATCATATGTGAACCAACCATTCCCAGATCTGTCTGCTGCCATTCTTACATCCCTCATATATTTAAAAAATTCTTGGGCTCTAGATCTATATTTTTCTAACATAATACTTGTGAAGATGATGAAGGCTGAAGTCCATTTGTCAATTGACAAAAAGGTGCGGGGTTTATGCTTCACAAGGCACATTGTGCCGTTGCGTATTTGTATTTGGCCTTGTGTATCTAAGTGATCTGAGATTTCCCGCGCCGATTTTAGAAGTATGGATAGATCGACAAATTTTCCCTCCCAAATTTTTTGTTTAATTTTTAGTGGAACATGGGCGCTAATGGGATCTAAAGACCTGGGGGTTTGAGCAGGTTGGTAATCCGCAATGCTTAATGGGGGGCCACCGAATTCACTATTGTTTGTATGGTGTGTAAAGGCATCTACTGTGGGGAGCAAAATGTCACACTCACCCGAGATGTTGCTCAACGTCTCCTTCTCTTGGCCCTCCCGACGTCCTGTGGGTTCGTATTCGTAAGCCTCGTGGGTTGATTCCGCCACCGTTACTGTGGCTGGGGACGTTGATGTTGCAGTACTGGTCCGGTTTCCCCTAAGTCGTGGTCTTGTGTAGGTGGGATGTCCCGCCTCGTGTGTGGTCCGCTTGGATCTCCTTCCTCGCCCTCTGCCCGGCGAAACAAAATTACGATCGCGCTCCTTTCTGGAGCGTGAGGTGATCGTCTGTCTAACTGGCGGCATAGTTGAGTCCAGGTAGCGTGTAAAATTGGTTTGACTTCCGTCGGATGATTGCGATAATAATTTTGATGTGGATCTCCTGCCTCACCCTGTTGCTGGATGGCGGGAAAAGGAAGTGCCATCAATTAATCAACTCTTACCAATACTAGTCTTTTGCCTTTTGGATTATAACCAATTCGTTCCACTATTAGTCTTAACGACATTGTAATGTGCTTCCGTCAATTAAATGAGATTAATTTGGTATAAGGGCAAATTAATCTGCCTTATCTTACTACAGAGAAAGAGTTTGTTAAAATCGAAATGTACACGATTGGACCTGAACAATTAATGAATTCCTAGATGAGGAAGATCGTATTGACTTGTCTGGCATGAATAAACGGGATTTAGTTCAAAGCAATGCAATCTGGACTGTACAAAGTACATCGACACTGATTTTTCTTTATTCACCAGTGATGATACTGACGTTTCATTTTCACTTTCTTAACGATTTATTTTTTTTATACACATAGTGTAGTTTTATATCTTATAATTCAACCGCCTACGTGTATTTGTTGAGCACTCGAATTTTGCAAAATTATATAAATATATATGCAATGAGATAAATTCTGATTATACACGTAGATGTAATAAATTAGAATGAATAATTTCTGGTAATTATCTCTGTAAATATAAGATTTCTTTAAAGTATGAAAAATAGCGAATCGTGCGTTATACGCTCTGTTTTAAGATTCCATTGTGTATTTATGATGTATAAATTATTTAACGAATTTCTGGCAAATAATTTCGAATATAACTCGTAAGTTAAGCATAAGTTAAGCGGGAAAAGAAAACAAAACAGAACAAAGCAAAAACAAAAAAAACAAACAAACAAACAAAGTTTGCAAATAAAGATGTATGCTAATATTTTGTCTGTCTCTGGCACGAAAAATGAGGGTTTTTAGGTGTACTTAATCATAAAATCTAGTACACCTCGAACACTTGCTAATATATTCTAACTATTTGCACGATTCAATTGATAGACGCTCCGCCTTTTTTCAAGTAATACAATGGCCCACATAGCTCTAACGGCGAAGCCGGGATTTAACAATAAAATATATAATTTTATTTGATCGATATAGTGTATAGATTGAGAGTCTCTTTCCCAAAAAATATTTTATTAGTATCTTTACAGACGATGGTTGAAGACGTTAGCTATAATATAACAATGTTCTGATTTGAAAAGGTAAAATTCTGCATTTAAAGAGGGGCGAAGAAGCAATGTTATGAAGATTCATTCTTTGACTACGGAATGTTCCGTCCACCTGGTTGATACACAGGGCTCAAGGCGGTTCTGATCGGTCAACAGGGGATGTTTGCACCCCATAGGTACCTGATCCCACCTTTGGAATATCCGGGGGACCCTGATTTACCTCCTGTTTACATTTTTTTAAAGACTTTTTGAGGATGATCACTATTCGTTATCGTCACATTAGTTCTATGTAGCTTATATTGGATACTCCTTGTGGTAATTTGCAAGTTAATTTATTTATTTTGTCATTTATTTATTTTTTGCGATCTGAAAACACTCTCGAAGAGAACAACAATTGCCTCAACGCAAAAAACAAAACACATAATTTTTAATAGGTGATATCACCTATTCAAATTATTTATGAAATAACAACTGCTCCCAAGACTATAGCCTTAAATTCTCATTTACGTTCAGTTTCGTTTTATAACTTACCATTCTTGAAGACAATGGATTACAGCTTCGCATTTAGTTTTGAGCACCCCAGTAGAATTTGCCGTTTGTTTTGCTCACAAATTATATTTATTACACTTATCTATCATGTATACTATAGGGGAAAAAATGAGGGTCTGAAAGTCTCGTTGACTTTCACTTTCGTTTTATAACTTCCGGGTACCTGAGCGTTCTCGGAGACAATGGATTACTGCTTCGCTTTTTAAGTTGTAAGCATCACAGTGGAATTATTAAACTTGTAGTTTGTTTTGATTCCCGATTGTTGCAAAGAAGAGGAGAAAATGGATTGATAGATGCAGGTAAATAGCGTTTAATTGCTTTATTTTTTCATTACATGACGTAAACACAAGCTATTCCGAGGGGGCCAAGATTCGCCAACATACTTAAGCATAAAGGGAAAATTAAATCGTTTTTATGCTAAAATCGTCTGTATTAAAAAGGAACGTTTATCTACAGATTGGTTTCATAAATTTAAAGCACTGATTTAGCTTACAATGGTATAATTTGGAGTATTGGACAGGTATACATGAGATTGGGATATTGAATGCGATGTCATTGAAAGCAAATAAAAAATAGATGTACCCAAATGCATCGACCATGGGAATACAAAGTTGAATTCCACGTCGATAACACATGATCCTTGTAGAAAAACATTCTTTTTTTTAAAATTAATTACTACAATAAATAAAAAAGGTCAGCTCATTCTGTAGTCTACCCTGTCTATTCAGAAATAAAAATGGTCACATACACTCAAAAATAATCATTTTTTATTCTATAAAGAAGAAGGCATTTTTTCATGTACACATACAAACTGTGTTAACTGCCAAGTTTCATGACCCCCCACCCCCCACCTCCCCCCCCACCCACCCCCCTTTCCAATACTCCTACAATTATGAGACAGACTTTAGACATTTTTCTCCATTTGTCATTATATATTACAGGGCTGCACAAGGTAATGAAAAAGGACAGTGCTTTGAGTGAATGTGTTATCCATGTATCTGCAGATCCCCCAGTTTTTATACTCATGAAGAGTGTGTCAGCTTCCAACTTCTAAGTTATTGCTGCACATTTTTTTATTACAATATTCAAAACTTAATAATTCAGGATCAAGCTTACACAAGCTCACATTCCATGGTTACTCACAGCACCATTATATGCTAGATAAATTTGTTACACACTTTCATGTTAAATAGTCAAATTTGATTGGTTTAAAAAAAAACATTTGTTATCAAGTACTATTACCATACTGCATGCCAAACATTACATCCCAATGGTTGAAAATGCATGCCTACGGGTAACAGTATATACAGTAATAAAAAATGTTAACTGTGCAGAATGTTTGCATGTTCGTTTCACCTTGATGTTTTCTTTAAAATGCATTCTATAACAAGAAAAATATTACCTGTTTATTTTGGGTGATGTGAAATTCTTACACCTAAAAAACCATTGATGACCGAGGCGAGGTCAGCGATGGTTTTTGTGGAATAACAATTTCACCTTATCCTACTAAACATGTAATATTTTTATGTTATATGTACTTCTTTTTGTAAATGTTAATGACTGTGAAAAACATAAATATTTATAAATTAGTAAAATCAATTTAATAGACTATAAATACACAAAAGGACAAATTTGTACATAATTCTCTATGATTTGGTTAATTAGTTTATATAAAGGATTTAAATGGGCATGATATATCATTGTTAATATTCAAGAAAGTGTTCACTGTTTTTCTTATATATGCTCCTTTCCATCTGATGTTTTCCAGGTTTTTGTGAAAAGTTTTCTTAAACATGGCACCATTCAACTACAAATACTATGCCAGTGGAACTGTGATATCAATCGACTGCTCATGAGACTGCTAATTGGCAGAGAATTTATTTTTTTTTATTTGGGACAAGCAATCTGTTTTCAACATATTACACCTGCAAATTGGTACATGTACTTCATGAAATGTTTGAAGAATGCTAAAGGCTACTGAAATTCCAAGCCAGATGAAATTCAAAAAGATTGATACAAAAGTCATATGTTTTCTATTCTTAGTGATGAGTGTTTTTCAGGATGCCCTCTAATATCATAGGTGCAGCTGGTCACTGTCCTTTGTTAGCTACACATGAAGACAACATTGTTAAGGCAGTGACATAAGTAGCTCGAAGTGATGCTTTATTGTTTTCCTCAGATTTATAACCTGGATTGATCTCTAATGCAGTATTTAAAGCCACGTCTTTTCACTGTCACAAAGTACTGAAATAAAAATAATTTTGATGAAAATATTTTTTCAAATTCACAACATTAAATTTTTAAGCTACAGAATTTCAAATTAATTAACTATAAGTAAATAGAAGTCTTTAATTGATGAGGAAACCTTTGCATTGTCAGATCCTTTTCTAAAGGGCCTTTTACCTTTAACACTGTCAAGACAAGTAAGGGAACTTGCTGGTCTTCATGCTGGAAGTGTGGGTTAACTCTGTAATCTTTTTAAACAAAACCATCCAGTGATGTCCTAAGATTTCCAGACGAGCAGACATATATCTGTATTTAAGAAAGATTCTGTAACTTGCCATAGAATTTTGCACAGCTTGACGCACAACTGATGATAATTTAGGTGCCTGCAAAATAATAAATCTGGCACATATTTATTTATTTATTTGATACAAATCAGAACAAAATTTGTCCTTTTACTGAACAAATTATTTTCATTAAAAAGAAAAGAGAAATGCATATGTACTGTGTTAATACTTATAACCTGTATTATTGGGTATTTTCATCCCATTCTAATTTTTAAAATATTCACTCTTTCACCCTTGAAAACAATTTAATTTGCCCTTTTAAAATTTGATGAGACACAATTGTGTTTAAATATATATGCTGCCTTCTTCGAATGTGTATCGTTTTAAATTCACCTACTTGTAACGAGGGCAGAATGAGAAAAATAAAACTGGGGCGAAAAATTTGAAGAACAAAGTACCATTAGTTGCCTGCCTGTTGTACTATAACTCCTCCAGCCTTACAATATTCTATAATCATTGCTTTCATGCGATACCCCCCAGTGGATTGATGGTCTCTTTTCCAAATTATATGCACTTTCTAAAAAGAATGAATGTGTCAATTTATAAAATTTAGTATTACAAGTTAATAGAGAAAGTAAAACAATGTTAACATCATTTATATGCAAATGAACCTCTGTACAAATCACTTATTATAAATGATTGACAACTTGTATGGAATATATCGAAGACCCTTTTGACATTTGGAAACTCAGCGTTAATAATATTCCATACATGATTGAGCTGTCACCTGATGAACCTTTAATTCTTTTCTATTTTTTATGTGCTTTACATGTATATGTATCATAAGAGTAATTGTAAGTCCAAAAACTTATTTTGTGACATCAATTTCATACCTTTATTTGAATTGCCTTTTTGAGGATATACCGGGTAGATTATTCAAAGTCGATGTACATGTAGTCTTAGATGCTGCAGTTCTCTTGTACTTTAGCTATAAAATAAATCTTAATGTATACAATTGTGTAAGATGAAAGAATATTTCAAACACTGAAACAGACTGAAACTTTAACCACAATATCCTCTATAACATGCTCTTTAAACTGAAGAATATGGTCATATAATTGCAGTCATATGAATTTTGTTCAATGATAAATGCAGAGAGAATTTGCAGAATACATAAAGAAAGTCTTATCGTTGGGAAATAAGCAGGTCCAGTACAATCTCTTAATTTAGCTATATAGCTTGAAATAGCTATATAGCTTTATTAAGCTATTCAAAATAGCTTGGTTTAGCTATTTATATGCAGTTTTTCACAAAAATTATTTTGTAAGAAATAGACGAAACGTCGCATGTATTTGACTATTCATATATGTACTATGGGCTATCGAAACAACAAGCAAAATCAAAGATAGCTCTAACTTTGCAACTTTTGAATACTTTTAAGCAAAAGATAAATTTCTATTGTTTGAGTAACTGTCCACTAATTTGTGTGCAATGAGGCATGGATAAGTATGATTGTTTCTCATTGTACTGAATTATTACAAATCAGTTATCTTGTTAAAATTGACCGTAATTGACCTCCTTTATAATTTGATTGAAGAAGTAACTGTATCAATTGCGTTATATAGCCCAAAAACATTTAGAACATTGAGTACAAAGTCTCTCAAGGAGATTTTAATGAGCGATTTTTACATGCATCAATTTCAGATGAGTTCAAGGTTGAATATCATCACTGCACCAAGGTGCGATTTTTTGTACATGCTGAGAAAATTACACATTTTAAAAATAAGTCTGATAAAATAGCTAAATTAAGCTATTCTAAATAGCTTAATAAAGCTATATAGCTAAATAAAGCTATATACATGTAGCTAAATCAAGAGATTGTACTGGACCTGATAAGTGCTTTCAAACATTGAATATTTAAAAAACTACACCCACTGACATGCAACAGCTAAATTTCTGTTGATAAATGAAGCGTATTCTGAACAAATTATTTACCCAAACAAAGGTTATGCAGTCACAAGATGACGTTTGTACTACAGACACTTGTTTTTGTAATAAATTTTTTGACCCATAGTATAATAATAACACAAGGTTTCCAACTCCGAATTACACCGAGTACCCCCTCCCTCAGAATCGCACTCATTTACAATTTCAGAGGACATGCACTGACAAACTGTTTATACCTATGTCTTTTACGATAATTTATCTACACAACCATATATGGCATGCTTGGCATTATTTTCTTTTATCTCCGTAAACAACGTCAAAACGCTGCTCGGCGAGTGGAAAAGTCGAATTCAACCATGAAATGGTATGTGCTAATCCCGGGCAGAGAGCAAAATTTAAAAAAAAATGAGTGGGTTTCAAAATTCAAGTGCTTAAATATTGCAGTGAATAAAAAAAAATTGTTTACATCTCATTTTCTATAAAAACACTACAATATTTTTCGGATGTAATTTTAGAAACAGTTTTTTAGCCAATCAAAATCTTTGCCCGGGATTAGCACATACCATTTCAGGGTTGAATTCGATCATAGTATAATGATAACACAAGGTATCCATCTAATAAATTAGTTGGAATGATAACAAAACAATTCTAATCAGATATAATATAGGACATTTCTATTTTACCCAAGAATACACAAGACACAGGTGTCATTCTCCGACTTATTTACCTGTACTTCGATCGAAATTCTCCTCCTACTTGCTCGCACCCAAGCTTTTATGACACTCGATTTATCCATCGTAAGGCGGTTAACCCTTTGGCTTTGTACAACTGCTTAAACTTTCCTTATACGCTTTGTGTAAAACCATAAACATGCTTAACCCAATACACATCTCCATGTGTGAGATACCCGGAAGTTAATATTATCGAAAAATCTCAGGAGTCACGTGACGAGACTAACAGACCCTGATGCAGCCCGAATTTGCTTGGTTCCAATGGAAATCTAGATAGTCTTGAGGAAGGGCGCATTCATTATTTATTGTTGTAAGAAATGCAAATAGGTGATATCACCTATTCGAATTGGTGATATCACCTATTCAAATCGAATAGGTTATATCACTTATTCGAATAGGTGATATCACCTATTCGAATAGGTGATATAACCTATTCATTTCCAATAGGTGATATCACATATTCGAATAAATGATATCACCTTTTGAATATGTGATATCACCAATTTGAATAGGTGATATCACCTATTCAATTGGAATGAGTGATATCACTTATTCGAATAGGTGATATTACCTATTCATATAGGTGATATCACCTATTCGAATAGGTGATATCACTTTTTGGCAGTAAATACCAAAACAGCGCCCTATAGAAAACACTGCAATTCAGGCAACTGAGTGTTTACTGAAAGGTTAATGAAAGCTGGCTGTTGGCAGAGCTCTGTTATTCATTCACCTTTCCAGAGCTTTTGGTGACCTTTCTGCTAATTGAAAGGCAGAGATTCATCCTGTTATTATAAGTGTTACAGGTCCAATAATAATAATTACACTGTGAGGGTTCACATGATTGTTTATTTGCATGGTAATATGGTAATTAGATCTTGATGAGCCCTTAAATTGAAAATATATTATAAACACATGTAAATCTGCAAATCATGTATTTACAGCACAAAATAGTCCTATATCACATGAAATATAATAGTATAAAACAAAGTTCAACATTATAATTTCCTTTGTAATAAATGTGCACAGTACTGCGCCTGAATGAAGAGAAATAACTTAATTTTAAATGATTGCATCCATATATAGGGCTTTACAGATAAAACTCGTAAGAAATGAAGTAAAAATACGTTTTGATTTAAGTTTGGTGATGCAACATATTTGTCAAACATACCTTATAACCAATAGCTTCATTAACCAATTTAAAGTTTTGAAATTATATCTAAAATATATTATGTATGTTCTTACCAAAGACAATGTGCCTGGAGGCTTAAAATATATCATACACATGTGCTGAAATAACATCAAATTATAAAAAACCAGCACCTAGTCATTCAAATAATTACTATTTTAAAAATAATAAGCCTTTTTATCAATTAAAATAATTTATTCACAAAAACTTCATATTTACTTTGGCATAATCAAAAAGTAAGGAGAATTAATTCAACAATGAAATTAGTAAAATAAGTAAGAGAAATCTAACTTGCTGCTATCAGGAGCAAGGTCTGAGTGGAAAGTGAAGAGCATGCTTTGCATGAAATAAAAACCTATCACCTGACTGACCGGTTAATTATCATAACAATACATGACACTACCAAACTGGACAAAAGACCACACAGAATACAAAACACAACACGACCACATGGCCAGGTAAACATGCGAATATGTGTTCCTATCCGGATTCAACATGTATAAAACAAATTTATTCATTTGCTTTAAAATGAAACCAATGGAAACTTTTAAATAAACATTCAGATCTCGTTATTTCGATTTCACTAATCCTGATTATTTTTTATTAATGGGTTTCCTACAAAAAAATAGAAAAGGAATAAAAATGAAACAGTGAAATTGACCGATAAAGAACGAGGTACACATGTCATAATATCAATATCCATTTTAGACAGAACGGAATTTAATTTGTATCCTTAAATTATTTTTTTGATTTGCTACATAATATCAGATATTATTAGTTTGATTGTATAATAATATTTGTATCTTTATTATGTTTTTGATTAGCTACACACTGTGACACATAATTAGTTTGATTATATAATTATGTAATAATAATGATATTCCTCAATGAATTCTTATATAAGCCCCTGACGAGACTGATGAAAGCTAAGCATGTCTGTTTTCAACGTCTTAAAGACAGCCATTTTGGTTTTGGTAAGTTCTTCTGTGTACAATATAGTTTTGATAATAAGTTACCAATATGCCAATGCTTAGTACATGTAGACTGTTGAGGTTGTTCGAAAAAAAATCTATGTTTTCCGTCACCCGCGCGAGTAGGTTTGGTAGAAATGGCCTTTTGAAAAAACAATACGTAGTATTGTTTTTAAAATTTCTGTTTCGATTTTTCTTACTTTAAGCAACTAAAAACTGCATTCCCTAGGAATTGAAAGCATTTAGACCATGTATGAGGTATAGTTGGGATGAGTCACTTAAACTGACAGATTTTCAAAAAAAAAAAAAAAAAAAATCCTTAAACAATAAGCCTACATGATGCACAAAAACGTCCAGCATTTTGATTCAGTTGAGTAATCACTCGTTTGTTTGAATGTTTTGTTTATTTTTTCACCCGCCTTGAAGGTTTCGAAGTAAGGTTACAGATAATTTCAGCTCGCCTAGTCTTGATACATATAATACCTTGATTCTCAGTTTCGACTTTGCTATGGTATGTCTTTATAATTCTCTCGAAGTTTATATAGAAATTACATGGCGCAAATATTGATATATGTTGACTGGCATATTGTGCTGACGAAAAAATTATCTAAAATTTTTATCGTTAAGAAGCATAGCGAGAAGTAGTTATCTTAACTCAAGTAAACCGATCACTTGAGTAAGAGCGAAAATGTCCTATTATTGTATACTAATCATAGATAATGAATATAATCGATGGAAATAAGTAGTGGTTTTGTTTTTTTTTTTTGTTTTTTTTTTTTTTAATTTTGTTTTTGTTTTGTTTTGTTTTTTTTTCTTTTTTGTTTTTTTTTTTTTTTTTTTTTTTTTTGTTTGTTTGTTTGTTTTTTGTTTTTTTTTTTTTGGGGGGGGGGTTGGTTTTTTGTAATGATGTGGTTGTATGAGTTAACAAATATTTCTAGCGTTCATTTTCTAGCACACGTTAGTCAACTGTTTGTGCATTGTCACAAATGACAATTTGACATACAAAAATTTGTAAGAAGAGCTCGCCATCAAATTTGTTAACCCCGCATTTGCTGCGGACTTCAAAACGCATATTTTATTTGTTTCTTTTTTTTTATTTTGGCTAAGCAATAAAGCCAAGCGTCATTTTACAGTTTTTCTGATGAGTATTCATGATGCCGTCATGAGAAGAATACCCTTATCTTTTGACGTCACAATGCGCAGAAAAGGACGTCAAAGTCGCGGTATTGTAAACACGGAAGTATTTTTTTGTCGAATGCGTTTGGTGAACAACAATCAAAATTGTATTTTCAAGCGTAACAATAAATAAATAAATAAAAAAAAATGAAATTTGAAGTGGACATTCTTAATAAATAATAATGTTACTATATAGTTCATGCATTTATTTATAATTCTGTTTAAGTATTTAACTTGATATCACTTAATTAATCTCAACGCCACATTGAATACATTGTTAGCTACAGAGATTTATAGCGATGTTTATGTATTATGCATTGCTAAAGATACTATATATTAATATATTTCTGAGCAATTTGCAAATGCTTAAATTTGACTCATATTAAGTGTCTTCATATTAAAAGGTATTTTATATACATGTATTTACGTACACGTATTTATTTATTTTTTTTTTTTCAAACGAAAAAGAGTGAGAAGGAGAGAGATCTGTGAACATATACGTGTTCTTTTTAAATTTTTCTTTATTCTGAAAAATACTTTCAAGAAAAACGTATTTAGCCATTTTAATTTTAATCCATAGTTAAAGATATTGATATGCACAATTAAACCAGCTCAGGGTGGGGCGCCGATTTCCAAATATGTGTGTGTGTGGGAGAGAGAGAGAGAGAGAGAGAGAGAGAGAGAGAGAGAGAGAGAGGTAATTGACAAGCAAAAAAAATCTCCGCATAAAAACGCAAAAGTTCAAACTAAAAAAAGGAACCCATCTTTGTTTGGATATAGATACTGGTAACAAGGGAAATTCGAACATCCTCCTACAAACAGCCCCAAAAGAAATATTCTATACTAAATTAACAGCAAGAGAATATACTAAGGGAAAAAAACGGAGAAGGGGGATACCACGAAAATTTTGCTAAAAAATATTTTAAAAACAAACAATTTTATAATGATCAAATAAGAACATTTTAAAAGTATTCTCTCACAAGAATAACTGTTTTATCAATTTTCTTAAATTGTTCCAATATAAACCGGCTTGAAATTGTTTGTTGGTTTGTTGGATTCGAACCCGCGACGTAAGGATTAATTCCTTACTCCGCGACTCTAGTGCAGACCCTCTACCACTGCGCCACGCGGGCGACGGAATTGAATTTCAACATGTTTAAGAATCAAATACGGGTAATGTGGACTTTTTCCAAGAGAATTATACTCAATGTTGAAGATAATAACAATTACATCGACAGTGGTATTATGTATGGAAAGCCGTAGGGTAACCCTACATTATTATTATTATTCTTTCCTATATAAGTAAACTAAAAATAATTATCTCATCCAAAATGATAGCAAACATTTATGAAACTAGCAGAAGAAAGAGCAGATTAAACAATAGATTAGGCCGTAAAGAAATTATGAACTTTTAATACATGTTGATATGGCGACATCTTTTGAGAATAAATCACTGATAGACGAAAAAGTACTAGTAACAATTGGTTATGGTGTCTAATTCAAATGTTATGAAAATGTTCAAAATCATCAACCACATTACCATCAATCGAGTCGCAGTGGCGCAGTGGTTAGAGCGTCTGCTCTAGAGTCGCGGCGTAAGGAGTTGATCCTTACGTCGCGGGTTCGAATCCCACTGTGGGACGTGGAGACCGGTCCTTCGGATGAGACCGTATAAATCGAGGTCCCGTGTCCCAGTAGGTGCTGGCACGAAAAAGATCCCTCACTGCTCAATGGCCGTAAGTGCCGAGTATAGGACAAAATTTGCAGCTCTCCACCGGCAAGTGGTGGCGTCTCCATATGAGTGAAAGATTCTCGAGAGGGACGTTAAACAACAAACAAACAAACAAACCATCAATCGAAAGACAACAAAGAAGGTCAAGAAGAGAAAGATGAAAAATAAAAAAAAAAAACACTGGGGATTTTTAGAGCGAAAAAAAAAAACGGAGGTTCATGTTAAACTTTGAGGACCGTGAAATATGTAAGGAAGCATTTCACTGACTATATTGAATTCATGTACTATGTAGTCAATCTCAACTGTGATATCTTGATACCCCGAATATCTCAACATTTTCGGAAAGTTCTGTTGATGTCGGGATACTGAAGTTTATACCTGTAAATGACTTTAAGGAAAAGGATTAAACAAACACACACACACACACACACCTTTCTGCTTTTAAAGAAAAAAAATGTTTCTATTCCAGTCGTGTGGTAACAGGCAAAAATACGGTCATGTTCATTAATTTCGAATCTCAGATAAATTGGTGTTTTTTAAAATGGTAACTAAGAAAATATGGTTTGCCTATTTTACCTTTAGATTTCAGGGCGAAAGAAGATACTAAGTCGCCTATGAAAAGAGTCAAGTTAGAGCTGTACATAGAGTTTCAAACATTCCAGGGGATACTGCTTAACCGCATTGCCTCATACAAAAAAAGTATAAACATGTGTGATATACGTAGTATTTCATTATTGGTTAAGACATATATGTACATTCATTTAATCGCATCGAAATATGAAAAGCTTAAGTATCAGGATATAGCTGGTGTCACGAAGGGAGATATCAAGTATCGCAAGTTTCAATTTCAAATAGATTTCGAAAAAATTGTAATGCAACTGTAATACAATTCGCTCAGAAAAGTCCACCCCCGTTTAATGTGCATATATATAAAAATACATGTAGCACTGAGCAGTACAACCAGCTCTTTGATCAAACTATACAATATTTTTAAAAACTTTCCGTAAATCCGAGTTGGAAACCAGATAATCGTTGTAAACATTGACTTGCAATAACACGCATGAGTGGGTAATATCTGACGAGATTCTGTTTGTATCAATTCCAGGAATCCAGAGAGGTTATTAGTTCAGATCGAGAGCAATGCTACAAGAAATTTAATTTATGTAGGATTGAAATGTCGAGCTTTAATAAGCTTAAATATGACCCGTGACTGTCGGCTATAATTGTATGTTCGGCATTTGAGAATTAGTATAGATCTGGTAATATGATCGCGAAATGGCAATTCATTCTGACATTAGGAGTCATTTTGACAGAAACCAATTTCCATAATGGGTTTTTAGATTACAGTAGCGGTCCTTTTAAGAAATGATGAACGATTGATGTGTCCAAGTGGTAGTATCGAGGGCATCCCCCCCCCTTTCCAAAAAAAAAAAAAAAAAAATTAAAAGGATCAAAATACAGAGACATCTATTATCGCTTGTGATTAACTAAGTGTGATTTACCTAACAAGTAAGAAGTTGTTAAAAAGTTTCAGTTTTTATATAGGGAATTAACTTTCATAAGACAATCCTTTGATAACATTATGTGCCTCTTTTTTACGTTTCCACTCCATAACTAACACAGGCGAATAAATTGAATTGTATGGACAATGGAAACCTAATTATTTAAATATCTTTTATTAAAGTAACTAAAAAAAGTTAAACAAAAATTTAAAATTCGCTTGGAAGTAGCGAACAGATTTTTTTTTTAATTTATGGTTTGTTTATGAACGTAATAAACAAATAATAATAATAATAATAATAATAATAATAATAGCAATAATAACCAATTTTACACATCATGGCGTAACTGAATTCATTTTCCATTAGACTTTCTTCGCTGACACAGAAAATACACGGGGTGTTATTCTCCCCGCGTAACAAAGTTAAAGGGGATAAAGTATTGCGCATGTGTGTGGGTGAGTGAATGCGTGCTTTTAACTACAAAAATAGTATTTTTTAACATCGGGATCGATGTGCTCTTTTTCGAGGGGATGCCCCGCTTTGCGCGCGGTGCCCTTCTGGATTGGATCTCTCCTTTTTCTACGGGACATCTGTGGAGTTTTTTTTATATGTTTTAATGTCTATTAGTGTTAAGTATTAAATATAAAAAGAATACCATGTGTGGAATTGAACTAGTATTATTTTATTTTTTCGACTGAATATAGCCGTTTTAGTCCCTGTCTAGAACCCCCTTCACTTTACAAAATTACTGGATCTACTCTAAAATAGTATGAACTAAGGCGACTTTCCTTAGGAATAATTACATACTAGTTGCTTGAAACAGAAAAAAAAAACACAAATATTTTCTCAAGTTTACATGTATATGCATGTGTCAAAACGATTAAGGTTATCTAAATAATTTCAAAAATGTTTGGAAACTGGATTTCACGCACGCGACGTCATTCTGTTTTCAGTGAGTAACGTCTACGTTGTTTTTAAGCGTCTTGCTAAAATGCTCATTACATACTGAAAAAGTGAGATTTTTTAAAAAAATTTATGTGTATTTGCATTCAGAAAAGGTTAGGCTATCAAAATTTACCAAAAATTCAATTTGTGAAATTTTGACCTTAAGTGCTCTTTCCTCATGACCGCAGTCATACCGTATATACTCGCCTATAAGTCGGTCCGCTTATAAGTCGGTTGTATTTTTTAAGCTTAAATTAGAGGGATTGACCAGCTAAAATACCAATCATTTTATAACTCGGATAAAGAGTTTTGCACTAAAGTTTAACTCCCAAAATACCGACTATAGGCGAGTATATACGGGTATATTAAATTAATATTTTTAGTTTTGATATAAACAGTGTAGTGAGGACCTGGCGTTTTCTTTCTGAAAACGGAAACTTTCAAAAACATTTAATAAATAAGCAAAAAAATAGAAATCCCGGTAATAGAATCTCTGTATTACATATAGACCAAATCTGACTAATTAAAGCATCTTTCCTGTTTATCACCATGTTTGGCGTCATACTTAAAAAAATTGATCAATCTTTTTCACATCAAGGAATCTTGGAATGTTGATATCCTGTATGCATTAGGTGTTCTTGATTGTGTCTGTTTGTTCATGAACAGGCATGTCACAATATGAATAATTATTTAAGATAAATTAGAGTTTTCTTATTTTACTATGACTTTTTCTTGTGTAGCCATCTTCTTTGGAATTCGAAACATCAAAAGAAATGTTTTCTCCAACAACTTTCTCCAACAGTATCACATTCACTACATTTTAAATCATATCTCAAAATTAATGAATACCTTCACCTTCAAAATAGCACTACATATATCAGCTTAAAACGTACTGACATTCCGAATTTTTGCTGACAAACCAAGAAAATAACTGACAATGTCTCCTCTTCACTGAAAATTTGTAGAAAATTCCCGACCTTTTTACTGATTACACGGATAAACTTAGAGAACTGTTGACAATCTTAGTTGGTGATTATAAGCTACAACAATTACTGGATTTGTTTGACTGTCCCTGCTGATAAACTTTAGCAAGTTCTAATATTTACTCTTAGTTACCGTCCTTATTATTCTTACAAGACTGAAGAGGCGTAGAAATGGGAAATTTTGTTTTAAAAACAGTCTTATGCCATCTTATAACGAAAAAAAAAAATACAAGTTTGAAAACACCACTCACAGATGAAATGAGTTGGCTAAAGCCCTCTGAAGCCCTTTGGACTTTTCAAAAGGGTTAACCACGAGCTAATAAATGCAAGTCATCGCTTGGTAATGGTCCATACTAAAAATGAAATTATAATTTTCCAAAAAAGGTTAGTGCATAGATCAAATTATATGATGATTTTTTTATATCCAGGATGTAGTAGATAGACCATTCTAAGGAAGATATTAATGAATAAAAAGAGTTCAAGGGAAAAAAGCAATCAAGTCTTTTTTTTTTTTTTTTTTTTTAGAACATTTCATTTTTTGTTCGTTTGTTTAACGTCCCTTCGAGAATTTTTCACTCATAATGAGCTGCAACCATTAGCCGGTGGAGGACTTCATATTTAGACTTGTACTCGGCATTTACGGTCTTTTGGGCAGTCTTTTGAGCAGTGAGGGATCTTCTACGTATCACCACCTGCAACACGGGGCCTCTATTTATACGGTCTCATCCGAAGGACTAGACTCCACGTCACATACTAGATTCGAACCCCAGACGTAAGGATCAACTCCTTACTCAGCGACTCTAGGGCAAACGCTCTAACCACTGCCCCACGCGGATGACTACATTTTAGTAGCCTATAAATTATTGAACCTCTAGCATTTTTTTTGTTAACTACATGAAATCTGTATAATGTAATGAATCACTTTATATAGAAGCTTTATCAGTTGCAGATTGACTTGAAAAGTGGTTTAGATTCTAGTAATGAATAATGTTTCTTTTATAGTGAAAAAACCCAATTATATATACATGTAAATAACAAATTGTAACTCTGAATTGTTTGAATATATTAATATTACTATGCATCTATTATATCTATAGCATCTCAATATATAGATTGGATGAATATCTATAATTGGATGGTGTTGCAGTATCTAAAGTTTTTTTCTCTCTATCTATAGATAAGTTGTATGCAACTGAGGCATGGGTCATTCGGGCAAGATGAAGCGGAAATCGCGTTTGCCAATACAAAATGGATAATGAGTCCGTTAGATGGGATTCAGAGGTCAACTCTTTTTAAATCAAGAAGAGACGCGGCAAAGCCCGAAACAAAAAGGGTATTCGCTCACTTTGACCGAGTTCAGAACTATACACAAACAATTCAAGATGAGTTCAAAAGATTCCTGATCAGTAGTTTTATGATGTTTTGTCCGGATACACCTTTGTGTTACGACCAAGGACGATTCTATCAAAATTACTCATACTTAAGGTATGTAGAAAGCACGGCGAAATGTCCTGTCTGTAAAGAAATTTCACGCTGTCAAACGTGTAGTTGTACTCCTGAGTGTGAAAGGAGGCATGACTGTTGTATTTCCAAGTACATATCGACAGAAGGTGCAGATCCAAACAAAGATTTTACCTATCGAAAAGAACTCTCATGCTTAAGTTCTCAACTAGGGGCAATTTATGACTCTGGGGGAAAAGAGATAAAAATTCCAGCTACCTCATATTGGATGATCAGCAAATGTCCAGCAAATTATCCTAGAAATTTGGTATGGCGAAAATGCAAAAGATTCCTACCTCCTCAAGAACAGGTTCAAGAGGTATTCCAAACACCTGTATTTTCATCAAAAACAAACGAGACGTACCAAAACATGTTTTGTGCAGAGTGCTTCGGAGAGCATCCTGATGACCTGTTTCCCTGGAAAAAAAACATTGTGTCAAAATTTGCTGATGAAAAGAAAAGAGTAGAAGATAAATCTTTTATTGCTTCCTCTACTAAAAATTTTGTAGTTGTTTTCACTCCTCCCAAATTCTTAGAAGAAACATTAAGATGTGCTCAACCAGAGATATCGAAATGCAACGTCACTGGATTATGGCTCAAGTACGATGAATTATTAAAATGGGCCTGTGAGACTTTGCCTCAAACGATTATCTATGTTGCACCACAAAGATTCAAAAACGTGTACTGTGCTATGTGCAACACATTTGCACCCGAATATACCCTTCCGATTCATGAAAAGGTGGCGTCGGGCGTTTCGGTTATATATGGTGCTCGCGATTTGGATCGTTTAAGACAAACACTTGGACTTTTTTCCTCACTTCTTAGTTTTTCGGCACTGGAGATGCTCTCTGAGTATAAGATTGATGAGAGATGTAGTAAAGAAGAAATTTTCAGCCCGTTATTGGTATGTACCTTCTATTTATGGTAGTTTGTATCAATAATTATAATTCATTTCCTGCTTATACTAATAGAAGAATATATATATATATATATATATATATATATATATATATATATATATATATATATATATATATATATATATATATATATATATACTCCCATAGAAAAGATGCCTGCCTATTGTGTGCGACACTTCCTACACTCAGAAAGGACCTAAATGTCAACGTCGTATCTCAGAAGACCTGTCCATTAGGTTCCTCGTTAGTTTTGCTGTTTGCAACACCCAACCCGGTGTCAACATTTTCGGTGACCACCATCGCAAAGAGATGATAAATCGTATATTGGAGATGAATCAGCAGTCCAGATCCATCAGTGTAAATTTTGCCCTACCCATCCTTACTAGTTATAACACAATATGTGAACCTGGGTCAATATCTGTTCGATCTAAGAAAGCAGAAAACATCATTGCATTATCCAATTATTTGACTCTGTATGTCAAGAATCTCACGAAGAGTGGTATAAATTCTTCACAGTTGGAGATAAAGATTGGAAGCTTCGATAGGTATTTCTCAAATAAGACCTATGCAGTGGACAATCTCTTTAGTACGGAACCTGGCGATCTGATTCGAACTGTTAATAGCCATGTAGCTAAATGGCAACATTGCCCAAAAATTTATCTTCCTGAAAGCTATCGACTCAATTATTCCGATTTTGAGATCTGTATTCTAGACTATGATGTCTGTTTTGAAAGTTCCAATGCAGAATTTAGCGAGGAGCACGGTATTGCAATATGTTTAGACCTTTATAAAGAAATTATTGATAACTACACACGTCTATCAAGTGATGAAAGCTCGCCAGAAACGTATTTTTCAGTAATCTGTATGTCAGTCTCTTCGTTTGGTTGCCTTCTTACCGTAACTGTAAATTTGGGCACTCAACAAGTAATTACCCTTCCTACTAAAATTAACATAGTACTGTCCTTTTCACTCTTTATGGCCAATACATTCTACACAACGTCAAGGTTTTTCATTTATTACTTCCCCTTGTGCATGTTATTTGGAATTTTGTCTCACTTTCTTTGGCTTAATGTATTGTGTTGGATGTCGGTGTCTTGTTTTGATGTATTCAACACAATGTCTAATGTTATGAAGCTAAACTCCAATAGAAAACAGACCAAAAAGTTTATGATCTATGTAACCACATGCATGACGATCAGTATGGTTATAGTTGCTGTTCATATTCAGATCAGTTATCAAGTTAGCAGTGGATCTAGCCTTGGGTACTCAACCACTACTTGCTTCATTGCTGACGGTGCCTTGAAGATCTTCACCATGGTACTGCCAGTTGCTTTGATGGTATTTTTGAACCTTATTCTTTTCGTGGCAATGACATGTTGCATCAAAAAGCAAATGACTGCTTCGAATTCTCAGAGTAGCAAACTATTCAAGATCTATATCAAGTTGTCTACAGTTACAGGGATAACATGGGTGTTTGGTCTGCTGTATGAGTTAGTGGATGATCCCTTTCTGTCTCACACTCACACCCTTTTAAATGGTTCTCTTGGAATGTTTATCTTTATAGCCTTTGGGTCACAGAAAGTTTGTAAAAAAAATCAAAAGAAGGAAAAATCCACTTCCTCTCAATCAACAGCCCGCACTTCGAAAAATTAAGAAAAAAAGTTTTGTGTCTTGTGCGAAAGTTTGATGTTTGTTTTTTGTTTAACCTCACTTCTAGAATTTATCACTGATATTCGGACGCAACCACTTGCCGGTGGAGAGCTGCAATTTTAGATCCTGTATTCGTCATTTACTGCCTCAAAGCAGCAAGGGCTTCTTTTTCGTGCCATCACCTACGGTTACACGCGAGACCTAGGTTTATTCGGTCTCATCATGGACCGGTCTCCTTGTCCTGCAGTGAGATTTGAACCCTCGACGTTAGGATCACTCTTTAATCCGCGATTCTAGAGCAAACGCTTTATCCACGGCCGGGCGACAAGATTATTGATTGTTTGTTTTTGTATTTTGTCACTTAGATTCTTTTAAGCTCACATTGTGATTTCACCAATTGCTGGTAATGCTGTAATTTTAGACCTGGGCTGGACACTTATGTCCATTGTGCAGAGAAGGATCTTTTTGTGTCAGTATCTACTACGAGACGGCATCTTTGATAATACGGTTTCATTAATTTCTAAACTGATTAAACTAATTGTGACACTTAAGTGCTGCTGTAAGCAGTTGATATTGTAGATAATCCTTTTTCTCAAGGTTTTAAATCTGATTTTTAAGTCCGTGTAGCTGAATCTTTGCATCAAAAGGTCTTTTAAAGGGAAAATTGATAAAGTCGTGTTTTTATTTCTTTTGTTGAATAAATATGTTATATATTTATGTTAAATATATATATACCCAAAAGAAAAAGAAACACAGGGTAAACTTTTGAATTGAATTAATGCTATTTTTTCAAAGATATTTTTCAAAATTGTTATCTATCATTAAAAATCTTTTTAAAAATCTTTAATAAACAAGATACCAAAATCTCGTTTGATTTTGACTAATAATTTATAAGTTATTGAATTTCATATGATGGTACCCCCGAAAAATGAAAATAAAAATTCGCAATATTTCCCTCGCGTGCCTAACAAAACCTTGTTTTTCCTGTGAATGAAGTTCATCAGAGCATTTATCTTTCTAATAGGGATATTTATTCAACACTTCCGACAGGGCAACCCCTTGGTCAAGATTAGCAGGGCTTGCCGACGTCGCTAGTTAGTCTCACAGATTTTCAATTGAAAAAAAAAAGAATTTACGGATGCCAGTTGATTTGATAAATGTGAATATTTACGAGAAAGACTTGACAAACTCCGACAAAATTTTCCTGGGGGTGAACATACAGAATAATTAGGCTTTCGACGTACACGTGCGCGAGTGAGAGTATCACCTACGTAATGTTGATGAGCTAACAGACTAAAAAAGAGCAATGGATTTCTTTCAATTTTAAAGTGGATGTAATGTTTATGATTGCTTGCTGTATTAGAATCTGTTTCAGTGGTAAAACCGTGGGGATTATACAGGTAGCTGGATGAAAAATCATATTTTCATATGACGTTGTTACGCGCCAACGTCACCGTAACGGTTGGTGGAAACGGATAAAATGTTCTATGGTGGAAAATTAATAACAAACTGCACAGCAACATGTTGTTGCCTTTTTCCTCACATACCCAGTTCAATTATTAAACCCCATGGGACTTCCATCAGCCGTACCATGGTTACTAGAAATTCATATCGACTGTAAATACCGAAATATGTGTATACCTCCAGTGCATCAATTAGTACTATAAAATCTGTTAACAAACCTGACATCATTAATATGCACGTGTTTTTGGCTTTTTACCACTTTTCCTTCCCGACGTCATACATTTCACATTTGTGTCATTTTGAACACCGATTTTAGTGCACTGTAACCAAGATATACCTCTGACCAATTTTACTGATTTTCGGTCACTAAGTCAAAAAAATTTCGCATATTATGTTATCCTACGTTTCTTTACTTTCAGTATACATTTATTTAAGAAATAATGTATCATTTTTAAACATCTATCGGGATATAAATACGGGTTGGTCACGAGATCAAATTCCATAAAGCCCTTCGGGCTTTATGGTAAATTTGATCCCGTACAAACCCGTATTTGTATCCCGATAGATGTTTAAAAATGATACATTATTACTTATATTTACATTTATGACTTATTCGTATTTTATATTATCCTGATTATAATCTTTTACGCGTGAAATGTTTTATTTTTCAAACTCAACGGCACGTATTTGATCCATTGATTGCGCGTCGACCCTTTATGACGTCACTGAGAAATTACGTCGAACGTTTATGACGCAAGGAACCCGTGTTTATACGGATATACATACGCATTGCTTTCAATAGTGTTATGTAAGGGAAAGCATTTGCAAATGTAAATATTTAATTCTGTCCTGTGTCGAAACGTTTCAGCATCAATGCTGATTTTTTTTTTAAATGCTACGATCGTTGACTTAAACAAATGGATTGCTTCTTGTGCATTGAGATTACTACCGCTATAAAATTCAATAACATTTTTGATTAAAGGACCATCAATTATTTTAAAATAGCGTGTGATTTAGGTTTCACTATGTCTATTTGAAAGGGGTTGAAAAGAGTTGTGTAAAATATAGTTTTGCTTAATTTTTAACATTACACTTTTGCTGTTGTTTGTTTTCAGTGGTTATGATTAACATAATCTGATTTAAGCTTTTTTCCCATAAATTTTATTTACATTTTCTTTTGAGTAAGCAATGATGTTCAGTATAATTAAGTGATATGTGTCTGTGGGATGGAGACGATGTTTGAAGCTATATTTGGTAGTGGGCATTTGCGGAATAGCGGACAATGGACTACAGACTTCAGACTTCGGATTTCAATAAGTGGAACATCTCAAAGTGTAGAACTTATTAATCACCTTTTGCTTTCTTCAATGGTACTTAATATAATGATTATCGATAGACTGCAAACTTCCGTGACATTTATGAACAGGAATAAATGCGGAACACTTAGTTAACTTCTATGTTTCAATCACAAAAGTCACATCGAGAGCCTAAAATTGTATGAAACTATTTTGCGTAGAAAAGAGGGGTATTCCCCATTCCCTTACACACACAATGTCAGAATGTGAATTTGTTAAACTTCTTTTTTATCTCTTACTTGTTTAGTTATTTATTTAACTTTATTTAAATATTCTTTACTTTATTTTCTAAATCTTATTACATGTATATTATTATTTGACTTTTTAATTTTTTTTTTGTTTGGCCTGTGTATTTTAACCCCCAACTCCAACCTCCCAACCCCCCGAAAGAAAAAAGAAAGGAAAAATAGGAAACGGTGCTATGTGCCCTAATGTAATAATATAATAATCATAGGTTAACTTTTGAAAGGAACTTGTTGAATTTTTTTCAAGGGAAAATATCAAATATGTATTATACTAAAAAAAGTTAAGCTTTGCTTCAATAGCCAATGCCCTGGAATACTGAAAATAACACACTCAATTATTAATAAATGTCATATATCTAGAAATGATTGTATTACATAATAATTGTACAAATGACTGTATGATTATTGCATATCTTCATATTCTAAATTATTGTTTAAATGTATGAACAATTGATGATTCCTTCATGTTGTGCCTTTGCCAATTATTGTAATTGTGTTTGCGCCAATAAATATTGTAGTGTAATTTGTGAAAATTTGTATATCGAATTTGAACTGAATAGAGATATACAATTGACTTTGCTGGAAAAATGGATGCAGATTCCTGATCTCCTTCGATTTCCTATAAATATAGTGAAATTTTTATAGTGATTTCCATATCCCCGCTCGATTCATTAAATAGACTTGATCCGCCCTTTATATACAGAGTATCCGATCCGATCTTAAAAAAAAATTATTAATTTCAATTAAAATGTTCATTAAAAAGCCGTTGCTTCCCTCCCCCTTCATCGTTTTGATACAGTACATGTAATGTGAAATCCTCCAATGCAAATGTATTTAGTTGGATCCCCCCCCCCCCCGGCGGTTTGGGATGGGATTTTCGATTTTAGACACTTTTCTTTTTTTGGTATCACCCCCCCCCCCCTCACACACACACACACACACACACACACACACATACACACACACACACCAATTCGAACCAATTTTCCATTTTTGTTGTCATAGATTTTTCAAGTAAGTTGCCTCTCCTCTTTCAACATAGATGCTACGTGCCTGTCCATTACATGTACGAATTTTATTTTAGTATCAGTGCCTCTACAGTGAGTATTATGAAATGCATTCCACGCAGTTCATAATCTAACGAAAATTGTCAGGCAAAGAAGAACAGAGAGGCATGATGCAACAAGGCCCCAAAACGTGCAGTAGGAGCAGTTGAGGGAACGTCCGGTATAACAGATATTCCTCACTAAACCACAACGGTTAGTTCGGTACATCGAAACTACCATACCCTATATGCTGAAATTATAATTGATCATTAAGGAAGAATACGTCGCATAGACTGTGTTTTCCCTAGCTAAATGATGCGCAAGAGTATGTCTGAGGGAAAAAAATTAACCAAGATATGGATGATTGCATCCTTTCGACTTGAGGAAAAATTCTGCCAGATTTTTAACAACTATTGACTTTTTTTTCCTCGCCATCAAATTATCAACAAACCTTGCAGGAAATGCAAAAATATATTAAGGTTTTCCCATCATCGCAAGTTGTGCGTTCATTTTGTAAATTAAAAACGTACAGAATGTGAAATTGAACCTCTGTACAAATGTTTGCTAAGATTGTAGCAGGACTTGTTTGTACGTCATACATACATATAAATTTTCTGCAAAATTTCTAATCAAACCAATCAAAATAAGAATTTCAGCTAGATCCGTTGATTAAAATTTATTTATAGTTTTTAGAGCCCTACACATTTTCAGATGATTTGTTATTATTGAACTTTTTTTCAATTTTTTATACTGGTCCCTTTGAAAAGACTGATTTTAAAGTCTGAAGTCAGAAGTCTGTTGTGCGTTGTACGCTATTTCGCAAAGGTTCAGTAAAGCGCATTCGAAGGACATTTGGGTGTACTAAACTCACAAATGTGGTGCGAAGCCTAATTATTTACTGTAAGCAGTAAACAACGAACAATGAAGTACAATTTCTCAAATTCAAATTCAAATTCTCAATTTATTATCAAATCATTTCAACCATGGAAGAATGATGATCGGGCAATGGGGCATGAATGTTGAATATTTTGCATCCAAGATGCGAAAAGGTACGGAAGCCGGTTGGTGCCAGGTAGAAAAAATATTTTATCTGGCGGCCGCCACATAAATAACTGGCGGCCGCCAGAAAGTTATCTGGCGGCCGCCAAATAATTTTCTGGCGGCCGCCAGATAAAAAGATCTGGCGGCCGCCAGATAAGTTATCTGGCGGCCGCTGAAAGTTATTTGGCGGCCGCCAGAAATTATCTGGCGGCCGCCAAATAATTATCTGGCGGCCGCCAGAAAACTTTCTGGCGGCCGCCAGATAAATATTTGGCGGCCGCCAGATAACTTTCTGGCGGCCGCCAGATCTTTTTATCTGGCGGCCGCAAGAAAATTATTTGGCGGCCGCCAGATAACTTTCTGGCGGCCGCCAGATAGGTTTCTGGCGGCCGCCAGTTGTTTATCTGGCGGCCGCCAGATAATTATTTGGCGGCCGCCAGAAAGTTATCTGGCGGCCTCCAGATAAAATATTTTTCTACCTGGCACCTACCGGCTTCCGTAAAAAGGTATGTCAGCGGCAAGAATTATGTAGCATTCTGAAGAAAAATTGTATACGCTTAAATAAGCTATATCCTTGTTAAGACACTTGGATGCAAGGAACTTTGATAGTATCCTATTTAACGCGCTTTTTGAGACTGCTTTAAGTCATGAATGATAAGATGTCACTTGTTTCAGGTGTAGTTCTATAAAAATTGACGTTTGCATGAAACCTTCGGTCGTTTCTTTATCGTGCCTACCGTAGCATGGGACCTCAGTTTTTAGTTTCTCATCCAAGAGAAACGTAACTTTAACATCCAATACAGGCCACTTGGCGAAGGACGGGTAGTTATGTATGTTAAATACCTTAAGTTTCGAGCCAAGTTTTAAGGCCAAGACGTTTTGAATTTATTGCAGTGCAATATAAAAGGAAGCAGTTTTTTTCCCAGGCAAAATATATCGTAAGCTCGAACAATGAAAACAAATATAAAGACGTAAAAAATCAAATATCTCATATCGTTGTCATGTCAATATCATAGACTCTTAAGCTCAATTGATAATAAATCTTAGGTCTATTTATCTATTAGGCTGGCATGTGTCTTCTCAAAATAACACCTTTTCCATCATATATGTTACAGAATGAAAATATATATGTTTCTCGATGGGCGTCTTTGGATCAATCCTGCTATGTCTATGTGATACTAAATCAAGCATATATGTTCTTTGGATGGTGAAATGTACGATATACGTCTAAATATTACAGTGTCGGTAGAATTTAACCCAGATAAAATTTCTTCAGAAAATATGCTTTATTTATGAGATATTTCTGGCGTTATGAAAGAAGTATTTGAAACTGAAGTTTTTCATAGACAGTGATTACTTGCTCTGTGAGGCATACAGTCAGTTCATTTTATTAATAATTCAAGTAAACGTAGGGCAGGTTCTCCTAATGTGATGCGAACCTGTCAAACTTTTCTTAATTGAAGGGGTATGAAAAAATTGTTTTCTTTGAGATAAAAGTTTAACCATATCGAGGGGTGTGCGCATGCGCGGAAGCCATAGTTTCTTTTAATCATGCAAACACCTAACTGGCAAAATCTTCAACTTGATGAAGGCGGCCACATAGAGGAAGAAGAAGAATGTAAACTGACCAATGGCAATCTCATCATGACACAGCATCCCGAAGTTTTCCGTTATGAGAAAGCTAAAGTCTACAGTTCGTTCTTTCAATATATAAATTTGCTGCTGAACTTGAATATTTTAGGAATGACTCTAATTCTTGGCCAAATTATTCGAGTATAACCTGGTTTGGGTCAGTTTACGCTTTATAATCCGCGAATTCCTTATAATTTAATTTTAAAATCATTAAATAACTATGGGTGTAAAATTTCGTTACTTTTCATTAGTTCAAATTTGCCGCTCAATAATACAACCATAATAACGGAAGTAACGGAAGTGATGGGAATCGAGGGGAGGTAAAAACTGATACATAGGCCTAGCAGCCATGTTGTTTGGTTACATGTGGCAAGGTCGAATTATTGCTTGAAATTAAAGGCACATTTATTAAATCTGGAATTTTCCATGAATCCCGAGGACTGGAAATGAGAGGATTGTATGGATACAGATGATTCAGCTGGTTGTCAAGGGGGTGTGTCCCCATACCAAACCAGGTTATACAGAAATAATTTGTGTTCCTTTTTGGATATTAACCAATCAGAGGCTAGAATACAAACAAAATTAAATTATATCATGTGACCACTACAACTTTTAGAAATAATCTTTGCATAATAAATGAACGCCTTTTTTGTTGATTATGTTTAAATTTGTTTGAGGTACGCTAAATTTCCGCATTCCTTACGATTTGATTCATGCACATATTTATTTGCTACATGTAGCAATGTACATACATGTATTTTTTTTTATTTCTAAATTCGCAATGCACACTCGATACATGGTTAATATTTTACCGTCTAAGCTATGCATCTGTATCCAGAAGTAATGAATTCTGAAGAGATGCATATTTTCAATATATAAAAAAAAAATCACTTAATAGCCTGAACTTTGAGCAGTGAAATACATTCTAAAATCTACAGAGGGTTTTTATACTAATCATATTGATGCCATGTAGTTTAAATTGCATGCTAGTTAATCAGAAAAGTGAATTTTTTGAAGTGTTCATCAACTTTGACTCCCTCTTCTAGAAATGATCAGAGGGCAAAACCCTCCTCCCTCCATTCATACTATACTGAGGCTATTTTGTTAATGTTTGCTAAGCTGTGAGAAGTCGTACAGGTCAAAATGTTTTATAACAACGGATGGAAGGATAATGATCCATTCACAAATGGTAGTGGAGAGAAATAGGTCACCTGATTGACTCAGTTAACCTAGAACTGAACACGGGCGATAAGAGTTCTGTTTTTCTTTAATATATTCTAAGTGTTACAGTTTTTGTGTCTTCTCCGTTGATGTTCTCTGCAGTGCACCTGTATAGATGTTCGTCATTTGGATTAAAATTCAGTATCTTCAAAACAGATACTCCGTTTTCCTCGTGGAATCTTAAATTACTTGGATAAGAGGATGCCTGGAATAATAAAAGTAGGTGATAATAAAAGCACATGGGAATTTTTGTTTACTTATTTGCTGTTTAACGTACCTTCGAGAATTTTTCACTCATAATGAGATGCCACCACTAGCCGGTGGTGGATTGCAAATTTAAACCAGTACTCGGCACTTACGGTCTTTCAGCAATGAGGAATCTTTTTTCGTGCCAGAACCTACTGCGACACGAGACCTCGGTTTATACGTTCTTAACCGAAGGACCGATTTCCACGTCCCGCAGTTGGATTAACTCCTTACTCGGCGACCCTTGATCAAATGCTCCAACTACTGCTCCGCGCAACGCCACGGGAAATGAATTTTTGTACATGGGAAGAAGTGAATTTAGAGGGATTCATAGGATGCTATGATCGTTCAAGTACCGGTTAAAAAATATAAAATAAATATAAAATGTAGAAAAGGAGTAACACGTGTTTTCCCATAAAATGAAAAAAGTATCTACTTATTATAAGTTGAAAATATTTACCTTCCCTTATTTTTTGAGTCAACTTTCAAATGAATATAACATTCTTCCGAATTCGATAGTTGAACATTTTTAAAAGGCTGGGACTCGTTTGATTGATTGGAAGATAGATTACCAGGAAATATCCCCTTTCCTTACTTTATTGCAAGAAACCATCTGTAATATGTTGATATAAATATCTGAGAACAAACACTTGTAATTATATCACAACAAAAGTATCCCAATGTTTAATAAGTGTTATTAAAAATAAAAATAATAATATAATATATTGATGTAAAGCATTGAATAGACAGCAAATGTTCCAAGAGCTGATCATAAAACCTAGGCGAGATCTATGTCTATGATGCCGATTTCTACATGTGCGATGATAAATTGAAGTAACAAAAAAAATATCGTTTTGTTATTCTCACCTGTAGCAAGTTCAAAACAAAAATTCAGTAAAGAAATTCTCTAAGTTTTCAAGTACAGTATTTTTCCGGAAACTCGCGATCGTATCGATAGCTTTTATATATTGTACACTCTGTGCTGAGGAGCACTTCAGGTCATATATGAATATCTGATTAAAGTTGACAAAGAAAAAATAAAATGATCAAAATAACAATTATTAAGACACAATATTAAACTATTTTTAAAATTATTTCATCATGATTTTGATGCATGCTTTTAATAAAGAATTTTTCTATTAACAACAAAACATAAGACTTCATTTTTCCGTGTTCACTTTTTAAGACATCCACAAATAGATCGACCGTTGCTGCGGCAGATCATAACACATAAACTTATTGAAAAAAAATAAATCTTACCAGCACACTCCAATGTATGGAGGGTTTAGGTACACCCAGTGCATTGCATTTCACTTCAACGTCATCTCCAAGATGAATTTTCGAAGGTGACACAGAAAGATCTAATACTTTTGGAG
Source organism: Saccostrea echinata (assembly GCF_033153115.1). Taxonomy (NCBI): domain Eukaryota; kingdom Metazoa; phylum Mollusca; class Bivalvia; order Ostreida; family Ostreidae; genus Saccostrea; species Saccostrea echinata. The sequence continues at coordinate 5,345,116 of NW_026889781.1, forward strand.
GTACTCCTATAATAAACAAGCATTCTGAGAGTATTGCTTCTTAGGCAATACTAGTCCTCTTCCGGTGTTGAATTTCCCCCAAGCCAACTTTTCCCCCGGAATCTGTACTCTAGAATAGGATTTCCCCCGAGGGGAAATCTCACACTAGAACCAAATTTCCCTCTCTTTCTTTCTCAGAGTAGGATTTCCCCTCTTTTATTAATGCTTACATCATCAATTAATATGGCAAAAATTTTCTATGAAAGTCAACTGATTTTTTAATGAAAATATGAATCCTTTCGACTCAAGAATTTTTGGATTTAGTATGAAATCTTAAATTAAAGAGTTCAAATCATTGGGTCATAACCCAAAATGTTAACTCATAGGAAATTGTAAAAAAAAAAAAAAAAAAAAAAAAAAAAAAAAAAAAAAAAAATTCACTCAAAATTCTAGGACTCGATGTTTCAATACCCTCTCTCGGTGCAGCGGTACGTATTTGCTCACAAAGAAAGATGGGCGTACTTAGCGTGCGAGCTGCATGAATTATGTGTACGAAACATTTATGGGTTAAGTGTCCACGATTTGGTCGGCATACCACACCTTGATAGACTTTACAAAGTTACGCACATAGCAAAATGTTTAGATTAACATTTAAATAGCTTGCAAATTTTTAATATGTTAGTCCGCTTATCTTAAATAATATTTTCGATAACATAGTAACACACCACATAAATAATAAACGCCTAACAAAATAATAGGGTATAATAAATGCAAAAAAAAAAAGTCTGTTTGAAAAACTGTTTTCGCTCCCCGTGCAACTGAACCAAAATTTATCCATTTTAAAAATTCAATAAGTAGGTAAATAAAATTAAACTGATAAAGGACTTGAATGTTAGTATATAAAAAAATGTTCTATTGGAAAATTGAACCAAAAACTTCTCGATTCCTAAGTGCACTGAACTGGTAACGAAAACTACTGAGCTATTATCAAATAGTATGGAATTCAAAATGACAAAGAATCAAGGAATTTACACAATGGATTTTTTTTTTCGGGGGGGGGGTGTCTTTTTTATAGTCTCTGTCTCTTCTCTCCATTTTTAACAAATGTCTGCTCGTTTTTTAATATTACAATGCGTACAAATACCTTTTAAAAATTGTAGAGAGATGACCCAAAGATAGCAAGTTTTCAGAAAAATGAGTTACAAAATGTAACATTTTGTACCAAATGACTCATCTAGTATGCATGTTTCAAATTATTTTCAAGGAAATCAACACGCTTTTGAGAAAATATTTTTCCTTTCTCTTTTCAACATGATATATCAAAAGAATGTTAAATTTTTTATTTGACAGCTCAATAAAGTTTTCACTTTTCAAGTGCGCACCGATTCCTGCCGAATGTCAATCAAAGGCACCCTCGCTCTTTTAAAATTATATCAGGACGCCTTTAGTAATTTGACAATTTGTTTGCTTTCTAAAAGCCCAGTATTTCATCTATGGATCCATCCTTTTTACAAAGAGCGTACGAGAAAATTCTTAAATTTATGTTATTGACGGGTTTTATACATATTAAAATCTTGTAGTTCCTCAAAGGGAAAAAAAGCCAAATCCATAAACACAACAATACATGAAACACTGCTTTTGCAAGGGGAAGCATAAGTATGTCCCCGCGACCCTAGCGATGTAATATTGGATTTGAAAGCAGAGAGCAAATACTCTCTTAAAGATTTCAAAAAATTTACATTTTTAGAAATGAATGATTCATTCTTAGTTCCATGACAACATTTAAACATCAGAATTTTGGAGAGACACTTATGTAGTTTGAAATATGATTGAAGAAAAAATCCATTAAAAAAAAAAAAATAATAAAATTCCTTTTTGCTTCTATGGAAAAAGTTATAATTTGTCCACCAACAAGATTGTATTAACTTTTCTTCAGAAGCCAATTTGACCAGATGAAAAGAATAAAATTTTAATTCTTAATTATTTTTTTTTTGACGGTTACTGAGAAAAATGAAATTTAAATTTTCATTTTTCATACTTTGTATGTTTCAATTGAACTGGTCACTATTTCGAAGATGGGACACTTGAAGCGAATTATCGCCCCTTCCCCCTCATACATAAGTACAACCATGATATTTTATGGGGGAGGGGGATGGTTTTTGGGGAAAGCACATTCTATAATATAACTATTACACAGAGTAGGATTTTCCCCCGGAAAATTGAATCTAGTATGAGATTTCCCACTACTCTACAGTCAATTCTCCGTGAGGACATTCCAACTCCAGAGCCTATTTCACCGCGGGGAAATCCGTCTCTAGAGCCATCTTCAGCGGGGGGGGGGGGGGGATTTTATAGGGGAAAGCTTACTCTACAAGAGCGGCAAGTGTAATTTGGTTCCTTTTAAGAATGAAAGAGAAGTTGTATTTCCGATGAAAATCAGTGAAGTCAAGGCAATAAATTCAGATAACCAAAATTTGCTTGATATATGTTCAGGAAAGCGTTTAGGGGAAAGAAGTGAAAAAAAAGTAGGAAATCTGGTTCCCGTTCGAAATTTGAAAAGGCCATAATTCCTTCAAAAGTCATTGAAGCCTAACGAAATGCAAGCTTGATCTGTAACTCATCAAAATACTCTCTCATACTAAAAATCTGCTTTATAACTGAAAATGATTAGAAAATTATGCGCTTTAGTGGGACAGAGGCAAACAGCTAGACAGATGAGGATGAACCTATAGTCCCCATCGGTTTTACCGGTGGGGAACTCTACCATTGAATCAAAAATACCATTCCCCTTCAGTAGTAATTAATTTCCTTTTTCTACCCTTAAATGCTTTCAACATCTCACTGCATCAGATTTTGAGTTTAGAGATATATGACGTCAATTCAAGGTCACGACATTCACTTAAACTTTTAAGACAACAAGCAATCAAGAGTGAATTTCAGTTCATGTTTTTTGGAGTTTGTCTGCTTTACATCTCCCCGAGAATTATTCACATATTGGGACGCCATGTACTTTCGGAAAATGCCGCAAAATTACATCAGTACTCGGTGCATTTTGTACTTATTGGCCATGAGCAGTGAGGGATCTTGTTCTTGTCAGGATCTACACTGACACTGGACCTCGTATATTACACGATTTTCTGAAGTAACGGCCCAGGTGGATGTACATGTATCATTAGCAAATGACCTTGATCTATGAATATTTCCTTGCAAACGAAGAACAGTTCGGTCTAAATGTCGCTATCCGAAGCTACGTTAAGCATAAATTTGGAATTTTTTTTTTTCAATTAAGGATTGAAGAGCTATAGTCTGAAATCAACTATGTTAAAGAAATGCATACAAACGGACGCACAGAAGATAACTATAATGACATTTTATCACGGCCCCTGGTGTAATGATGCTATTTCCTTTGATCTGCGGAGAGAGCTTGTCAACAAATCCACGTGTCCTCCCAGAGACATTTATATCGGGTGTGACCGGTCGGCAGGGGACGCTTACTCCTCCATGGCACCTGATCCCACCTCTAAATTTTGAGGTCCTTGTTTGCGCTGCTCCAAATATTATCGTTTCATTGGATTTTCGAGATTGAATACTTTTGTTATCTTTATATTTCATTATATGTGAACAATGAGCACACTTCGCCAAACTAGAGGCTTATGAGCCTCGAATAGAACGAGTTTCGCCGTCTAGGACCGAGTAGAAACAAAGCCATTTACAACAAATTCACAATCTTGACCCATGTGACATAACTTCCAAAATATGGTATATATTTTTTGTTCACTATCACAATGTGTGAACTTTGTAAATGTAAAAATCGCTTATAGGTTTATAGAGGCATTTGAATACTATGTCTTGGATTTAAAAAGGTATAGCCATTGACATTGACCGATGAACTAAGGTGTGTGTGTGTGTGTGAGAGAGAGGGTGTGTGTGTGTGTGTGTGTGTGTTTGAGAGAGAGAGAGAGAGAGAGAGAGAGAGAGAGAGAGAGAGAGAGAGTGTCTGTGTCTTTAAGTTAGACATACCTGGAGTATGACAAAGTCCGCCTAAGTTACACCTGTTGTAGTCGGAACAACACGATTCGCATAAAACAACACCATCTGATTGTCGCCGTCTTCCAAGTAAGCCTACTGGAGATTGAATACTTCTACATGCCTAGAGAAAGATTCATTTAAGTTGATTTGACCACTATTGCACAGAATTTAAGGAAGCTCTAAACACTGCTCACTAAAGAGTTCAAATTCCATGGTTGTTTTTGCTGTGAGAGTGTTCTGCCCTTCTGTGTAAGATAGAATAAAATAGAATCTACAGTGAAGGACACATTGTGAACTATATAAAAGTATTCTCAAAATTATATCAGACCAGGATGAAGTAATTGAATAAATTATTTGCATGTATTTTCCTGAACAGCAGTGATTTCTGTTCACTAAGACGCTATTGCCTTTGAACATTTTTTTTTTTTTCTGGGGAAATATGGTAGGTACCAAAAACTAAATAAACTTAATCTGTACATCTTTATATGACAAAATTTTCTCGAAATCAAAAAAAAAAAAAAAAACAAAACAAAACAAAAACAAAAACAAAAAACAATTGTAAGTGTTCTGAGTTTCGGTAAGGTTAAGAATTACAGAGAAGATGAAATTTAACCTTCTTTTCAATCATAGAAAGATTTTTTAACATTCCCCCATTCTGAGTGATTATATATGATTGAGACAGTACAGTAACTGAAGTGTGAAGAATGTTGTGAAATTCCTGATTATTTAATAAAAGGGTCATTGACTTTTGATTTCGGTCAGTTTGTGAATCTATGGACTTTGTCAGGTATTGGTTAAGCTCGGCCTTCGTTTAAACCTCATCAAAATCAATAATTATTAAATATCAAACCACGAAACTTAAAGCAATATACAGTGTACTTGTATAAAACAAAATATTATCTGTGGATTAAGTGGAACTCTGTGTAGGTAAAGACAAATATCCCCCACTCCATAAAAAAAACCTTTTTTACATTATCATAGCCTGAAAATGTGTACGTGCTCTAAAGAGTAGCATTTATATCCTTAAAAAACGTTTTTATAAACATTTTTTCATCAATGAATTGCATTTCTCTTCTTAAGATGTGAAACGTCTTTTATGTTTAACTAAATATTTCAGTGAACCTGTACGAATGATCATTATTTAATTAAAGTTTTAATGAAAGAAACTGATGGGATCTTTTCTTTTGGGTTGTTTTATTATCAATATAAAATGTCTTTGCACTCCCTTAACTCATCCCATTAGATAAATTCTTTGTACCTATATAGTACAGACTTACGAATTTGCTCATGCAGCCCTGCATATATAAAACTCTTCCGTCTCTGAGGTACTCCTGAAGATAGCATTCCTGAAAACAAACAACCTTAACTTATTTTAACTGGTCAACTTTCTCAAGATTGTGTTGATGAGATTTAAATCCGTCTTCTTTTATATAAACACATATATTTCTATCAATACATTCCCTTAGATTATCCAGCGAACAAAATGTGTATTAATTTATATCTTTTAAAGTAACTAGTGGTTTATAATTAACTGAAAAAGAACATTTTCAAAAATTGAAATATTGGAGAACTTGATGCATGATCGAAATAACACATGGAGGAATTTGAAGGGGGGATATGTTAAGAACACATCCAATGGTCAAGATCAGTTAAGGAAATGAAAACACCCACACAAAAAAAGAATTTTTAATTAAACTTATTCCTTTCATATTAATTTTGGCCGTTTCCGCCTGAAGTAAAAAAGCACTTTATGATAAACAACGATCATATAAAAGAAATATCAAAATATATACACATCATCCACAAAGTTGCCTTTCAGTCAAACCACGAATTACAAAGTGTACCCTGAACAAAAATTACAGACTGAAATATACGTCCATATATCTGAGTTTTGTTTCATTATTAGACCGGATATGCATGCAAGACAATGGATGGAAACAAAATCTATGTTATAAACGAATGTGATGCTATTAGAAACTCTAAAATATACCTTTTAAAGAATAAATAACTGTGTTTTGAATAAGGTCTTTTACCCGACAAAAAAAATTGTCGACTCGGCGTTTAACAAAAACAATCAATAAATCAATCAATAGGGTCTTTTACAGGAATATTTAAATAAATCATTTTCCTAAGGATCAAACTTCTAAACTAAAATAAACCAAACAAGTTGCTTTTTGAGGGGTGATCAAAAAGTTCGCGAACTATCTGTATATTTACAAAACCACAATTTAAATCAGAATGAAATTTGGCACACATATAGTCATACACATATTCTATAAATAGCATGTGTTATATAATGTTTTGCTCCGTGTTTGTGACGTCACAATGTGAAAATGACGTCAATATGTAGATTACTTGTGACAAAAAATGGTTGACTCAGTCGTACCTATATCTTGGACGTATATCTTGGAAATTCCTTTGCAGTAGAATATGATAATTTGTACAAGGTTTATGAAGACAAAAGACTTACCAGAAGTTCAATCAATAATTGGATTGATTGTTTTAGTGAAGGCAGGGAGATGGTTAAAAATGATGTTTGTTCTGTTGCCCAGCGAAAGCAAGCCGGGAAAAGATGTGTCCTTAGTTGAGCAATTTGTTATGAAAGATCGTCAAGTTACAATTAGAAAAATAGTTGAATATCTTAACAATAATATAATTATTAAATCCCTAAAATATCTTTACTTTAGACTTTATACATATCATATATGATAAAAAGAGTTCGTCCATACTTTATCCACATTGGATAAACAACGTTCCCAAGACAGAGGACTCGGGTTTTGATGATCACCATGCTAATTCTGGGAAGGGATGTCCTTATCCACCCATCTTTTTGCCGAGATTTGGCCATTTCTGACAGATGGACTGTTCTTGTTATAAAAAATAACTTGCATGGTAAGAAACATAGGACTCGGAAAAATCTTTTAGCTTCTGTGAACAGAACGCCACGGAGCATGTCACGTGACCGCCTGGATCACGTGATTCGCTTATGGGCAGAACAATGGCAGATGTACATTATAATCGGAGAGGACTACTTTAAAAAATAATGAGCACTGAAACCTCATTTTATATAATTTAAGGAAGTAATTCAATTAGTTAGCGAAGTTTTTGATCAACCCTCGTATCTAGTACAGTATCTACTATTTCCTGTTCGGCACAAATTTTGCATGATGGCATTGTATAAGCCACAATAATTTTTTTTTTTTTTTTTTTTTTTTTTTTTTTTGAAAATTTTAAAAATCTAAAAATCGCAATTTAGAATTTTAAAATTAAAAGATAAACCTACCTCGTGATTACCACATTGAATGGAATGAGTACAAAAAGCTGGGGATACGACGTCTTGACACATCATGCAATTTAACCCTAGAAAATAACGTACATCATAAATAAAAATTACTGTATAGTTAGTACTGTATGTGTACTTAAAAAAGCGGGATTCATATTTTAGCGGCTTTGGCATGGACAACGATGCGCTAGTTCATTAATACCGCTAATAAATCATTTATAAATTTTATAAAGAGAATACACGGCACGTATATTGTGCAGCGCTTATTCATGATTACGCCACCAACTCCATACCCATTAATAGCGCTAAATTTTGAATACGCTAATTCATGTACAAGTACGGTATATAGTGAGTAAATGCAAGGTTTTTTTTTCTAAGTGTTTTACTTTGGCGGTAAGAAAAGGTAAGGTCATAACCTGTCTTCATCTTCAGATTTCATTTTAATACCACTGTAGTTATATTTTGTTGAAGAAGATTTGTACATCAAAAAGGGGAAAAATCGTAATTTCTAAATTGTGCAAATATAATTCTTGTTGAGAAAAAGAAAACGTGAAAAGGTTTTGGAAGTAAGAGTTTGATTTGAGCTGTTTATAGTTTTAACAAAATGTGTTTGTGAAACTCCAGTGACAAAGTCATAATGCCAATTGTGTTAAGACCCAAAGAGAGGTCTTGTTACTAGAAATACACATGTGAAGTACGAAACCCCTAGCACCAACGTTCAGAAATTATAACCAAGTTAATTTCTTCTGCGGATAAATTAATAAACGGGCAGACCAAACGCTATATGACCCGAATCTCCAATCAGTTTGGTGTATAAATATTTCTTTACAGATGACAACTCATTTAATGGATAAATTGTAGAACATACACAAATTCTTGTCGCAGTGGTTTGGGCGTTTGCTCTAGAGTCGCGGAATGAGGAGTTGATCCTTACGTCTCGGGTTCGAATCCCACTGCGGGACGTAGAGACTGGTCCTTCGAATGAGAGTATAAACCGAGGTCAAGTGTTGCAGTAGGTGCTGGCATGAGAAAGATCCCTCCCTACTTAAAAGCCCCAAGTGCCGAGTACAGGTCTGAATTTGCAGCCCTCCACTGGCAAGTGGTGACATCTCATTATAAGTGAAAAATTCTCGAAGGGGCGTTAAAACAACAAACAAATAATTAAAAAAAATCATCGCTGGAGTCTCGACGTGCAAATTATCTGAAAATTTTTAATACATATTAGTATTAATATTATTATTGTTATTATTTTTATTATTATTTTCCTCTTTAAGATTATGAATTCATATTGGTTTGGTTTGATTTTGTTATTAGATTTACAGGGACGTAGCATCGATATCGTTTTTGAAAGTTGGGGGGGGGGGCAGCCAGAGAAAAAAAATTTCAACTTACCTTAAACAAAACTTGATAAGCAAAACAACAGAAAAGGAAAATTATCCAAACTCGAAAATCCTATTTCGTTGGGGAGGGGGGAAGGGTGGTGGGGTAGGTTCCAACTTCTTTCAGTACCAGATTTTATTAATACAATACCACATTAGCCTTATTTGAGTTACTGCAACAAAAAAAGGGGGGGGGGGGCAACCACCCTTTCAATGAACATTTTCAATAGTAAAAAGCTATGTTTGGAAAAAAGTGGGAGGCAGGCAGGCCCCCCTGTCCCCCCCCCCCCCTGTTGCTACGTGCCTGTTTTGCCCTGTGCATTAGGAATATATATAAAACAAGAAAAGTGAAGAAAAAAATTACATATACGACACAAAGTTTCGAAAATTCACAAGTAAATTGACTCTGAAATACTGTAAGCGCACATATTTGAGTACACTTTGTTTTTGTGAGTCTCAATCAAAAAAAAAAAAGATGAACTAATGGCTGTTTCCTCGACCAAAGCATACTTTTGTTAATAGATAACATGGGCATGCATGCACATTAAAAATCCTTTTTATGAAAATGTCTTAATCATTGTCCCATTGAATCCCCTTTACTTGAAAAATAATTACCGGTTGTTTGTGCAGGACTTTGGGTGTTTGGTAAGGTTGATTTTACACTTTGACTGGTTGTGTTAGTTTGGCTAGTTGTTGGTAACGGAGAAAAGGACGGAGGTTCACTCGTGACTTCTTTAGGCAGTGTTGCAAAAATCCTTGTTGTCACTTGATGTGTTGGTGTTGTCACTTTTAGTGATGTTGTTGTCACTTGTAGTGTCACTTGTTTTGTTGGAGTTGTCACTTGTTGTTTAGGTATTGTCATATATTGGATTTGTGTTGTCACATGTTGTTTTGGTGTTGTTGTTGTCACATGTTGAATTTGTGTAGTTCCCTGTTGTTTTGGTGTTGTCACATGATGGATTTGTGTTGGCAGATGTTGTTTTGGTGTTGTTGTACTCTCTGATTGGAATGTGGTATGTTTTAACGTTGTCTGAGTTACGTTTCCAGCGCCTGACAAAGTCACGGTAAACACATGATTAGCAAATTGCATTCCATCTGAAGCCACGCAGATGTACTGACCAATGTCTCGTGTGTCAAAGCCGGAAATGACTAGAGTTTGGCCGTTGTGTTCGGTCATTGTGTTCGAAGGTAATTGACCCTTTGGCTTAACAAGAAAGAAAGACTCTAAGATAAATATTTAATCAAGCATAAGCATTAACAAACAACATGATAATTCATGTTAGTTGTTGTCAATGATTTAAATAGTACCCATGATATTTCATGACGTCTAATGATGAAGGTTGTTTTATATTTGCATGGAATTTTGTTGATATATATCAGTGCGATGAAATTAAAAGTTTTGAAGCGTTGGATAGTGAGAATTGCCATATTAAAACCTAGTGCAACATGCAAAGTGGTTGTTGTTTTTTTCTTTTTTCTTTCTCTCTTTGTTTCTATACATGTAAAAACCTCGTAGGCATTATCTTATACATGTATCAAAACCTGTGTTGTGGTTTGAAAATGTAACCACACGATATGACGACCAAAATAATTGTTAACTCCTTTCCCCCTTTCCAAAATGTCTTAATAAACGCTTTGCATTCTTAGAACCAATCAAAAATTAAATGTAAGCTTAAAATGTCAGCAAATAAGAAAGATATATTTTAAATATCTTTTGAAACTACTTGAAAGCTAACTAAAATGAAATTGTTTTTTGTTTAGTATTCAATATGATATCAATGATGATAAGCCGAACTTCTACCTAGAAAATATTTATTCCTGATAGTACTCACTGATATCCATGTCACGTGAGGGTTGTTTCCACCAATCACAACACAGGTCAAACGAACTTCTGATCCTATTTCAATGTGATGAGTTTGGTCCGTAAATATGATTTGTAATTTGCTGACTGTAGAATAAAATAAATTGAAAATAAATACATGTAAATAAAAAACTGTAAAATGTAACCAAGATAATTATTTAAGTCAGCTTCCTGAAACTGTGTATAATTTAAGAATTAATGCATACATTTTCAGCTGATCTTAATGGATGAAACATATTGAATATCTACGACAGGTGTCCATGTTTAGATATAAATATAAAAATGTGGAGAAAAATTTGAATATCATATGGAATCTCCAATACTTTCTATTTCCACCAAGAAAGAGTTATGGTAATTCGTGCGCTCTTTTGTGAAAAAGTCGGAAAATGCACAAATCTCGCGGGATTTCTGGACAATCGTAACAACATGTATGTAAACAAGAAGTTGAATGTCGATGGAAAAAAAAACCGTTTTTGAAACGCCTAACAAACATGCAAATGAGACATTGCATCATTGTGGACTTTACATGCATCAGAAGATGAACCGACAACGATATCAATTTATATATATTATAGGAAGTTGTTGACAAGACATTCAGTGTTTAACAGTCCATTTTGAAAAACAATGTACATGCCTTGGAAACGTCGAAAAAAAAATCAGTGGATGATAAATTCTGGACTTTCGCACACTCAGATATGTCTTTTAGTTCTTCTACTCTTAAATGGGAATGACAAATACATTTAGCATTCTTAATTGAATTGAGATCGGCATGCTTTGTATTCTCCGCTACGTCATTTTGTCCCAGTCAGACGACCAAACGCGCCTCTGATTTGAAGAGTTCCAGTAATGGAAATCGAAAACAATCTAATAAGTCATGTTAACGAGTTGAATCAAGATTCTAAACTAATCACCAAAAGAACGTTTTGACTGAAAACCTTCTATGGGAATTTCCTCAAATATTAAGTCTTTTTATACTCGTTTTATTACCATTGAGTACGCTAAAATACTTTTTAAAGTATAGAGAAAGTTGTTAAGTCTTTAGCAATAATTAGCAATTTACGATCTGCAGCAGTCGCCCGCGTGGCACAGCTGTTAGGGCGTTTGTTCTAGAGTCGCGGAGTAAGGAGTTAATTCCGACGTTGCGGGCTCAATCCCACTGCGGGACATGCATGGAGACCGGTCCTTTGGACGAGACCGTAAAAACCGAGGTCTCATGTCGCAGTAAGTGCTGGCACAAAAAAGATCCCTCACTGTTAATGGCCCCGAAAGCCGAATCAGGTGTTTGCAGCCCTCCGCCGGCAAGTGGTGGCGTCTCAAAATGATTAGAAAATTCTTGAAAGGGACTTATAACAAACACACAAACAAACGATCTGCAGAATCTACATTTAATATATTTCATCACCTCAAAATGGATTAACTACGGCGCTTATATTGACTGCGGTTATATTTTAAAAAGTTAATCCTTCCCCAAGCCAGGAAGTTCATAAGGCCTCAAAATGGTTTAACTACGGCCGATTATATTGACTGGTTAAAGTTAAAAAGTTAATCCTTCCCCGAGCCATTGGGGCTTACAAAGCCGGTGCTTATACCCGATTTTTGTGGTGCTAGGCGGGTGAGAGTCCTTGAATCCCCCTGGATGGGACACCAGTTTATCAGAGATTAATCCTCAGCGTAAGCCGGTAGCCATTGAGCTGGCTGGAGACAATAATGACGACATTCAATACTCAAAATACTTATTTAAAAGACTCTAACTTTGCCTTAAAATGAAAGGTTCATTGAGGGTTTATTTATTTATTTATTTGGTCCTGTGCATTTCCGGAAAAATCAGAACTGTTCAATTTCAGTTGACAATACATAAAATATTATGACAAAAATAATGTCGACTTTGCAGATATTATGATGGCAAGTAAATGTCAGTTACGAGTTTTAATATCAAGAACTGATTTTCTGATATTGAGAACTTTTAATCTGTCAAGATATAAAAAGTCGACAAAACCATCTGACAAGTCAACATGAAGAATTGACAAAATAATATTATCTGACAATGAAGGCAGAAATGTGCAACCATGAGATATAATTGATTGGAAAGAAGAATTAAAGAAAGGAAAATCGACCTACCTGCCTGTATTGGTGAGAGAAGAACAAATAAAAGAAACATCATCCCATGGACTGTGCATACAAAATAAGAACAGGAACAATTTTGAAAGCTTTATTTGTTACAAAAATCAATGAAATACCTTATACTTGAGTATAATTTCTTAATTTATGATTGTTTTACTAAAGGTATCAGATTTTTTGAAATCTATTTAAAAAAAAAAAAACTTTAAATTGATAGGTTGTGGAGAAATATGGAGAAAAACATATGCAGAACCCAATTTATTTCATTTCAGGAACAAATTCTTTGGGCCTGGAATAGCACTCCATCGGGCAGTCCATATTTTAATTAAACAGTGTTGAAGCTACGCAAAAATAATATTGATGCCTTTATACTCAAATTTAAAGGTGTGTGACCGCAGTAATCCAACTCCCAACCCCTAGCGTATCAAAATTGTTGGTACCCAATGGAAAGTCTTGTCATAAAGAAAGCACATGTACATGTAAAATATGAAAGCCTTTGCACCAACTGTTCAAAAGTTATTGCCAAAATTAAAGTTTTTCAAAAGTAGGTCATACTACAAGGCCAAGGTGGTTTATTTGTTCTCATTTCATGATTACATGAAACCTGAAGAGCAATTATCGTGGAGACTATTCCCCGGGATCGATCGGGTCCTTCACCAGATTGCTCGTAATCGGCACTCAATTCTTGAGATAGGACTTCTTGTGCAGTGTTTGCCATACTGGGATTGAATGTTCATAATCTATTGAAAATTAATGACACGTCTATAAATTATTATCTCAAAATTATTGTCTCACTGTCAAGTCACAATAAGAAGTGAAGCGATTTGGTTATAGTTAACCAATTACCCAGTTAACTAGTTACTTATATCTACACTCGAACGAATCACGGGTGTAATGTCATCTATGTAAACACCCAATTAACACGCCCATGCCAGCCACAAGCGTTCACTGTTATCCAGGTTAGTCCAAGTTGCATAAATTTTACGCTTGACTGGCGTGTGTACAAGCGCAATCAAAACTTCAAGAGAAGGAGAGTGAAAAACATTGAAATGTGTGTGTAACGGGACCGAGGGCTTATTTCGAGAAATAGAGAACTTCGACAGATCGGAAGTTCAAAAATCAGGGAAAAAAAATGCTTAGTTATTAAGAGAAAAAAGGGACCGGAGGTTCACTTCGAGAGATCGAGGACTTCGAGAGAGTTCGAGCCATCGAGTCACCTGCACCTGTGAAATAAAAAGCCCTAGCACCAACTGTTTAAAAGTTATGGTCAAGGTTAAAGTTTTTTCAAAATTAGGTTAAACTCAAAGGTGAACGTCAATGGGGTCTTAATTGATGGTATCCAAGGAAAAGTCTTGTCACAAGGAATACACATGTGAAATATGAAAGCCCTTGTACCAACCATTCAAAAGTTATGGCCAAGGTTAAATTTTTGTAAGGTAGATCAAACTTCAAGCTGAAGGTCAAAAGGTCAGAAATATTTCCAAAGGGAAAGTCTTGTCATAAGGAATACACATATGAAGTATGAAAGCCCTAGCACCAACCATTCAAAAGTTATGGGCAAGGTAAAAGTGTGGTAAAATTTTGCGAAAGTGGGTCAAGGTCAAGAGGTCAAATATTTTGGTACCCAAGGGAAGGTCTTGTCTAAAGGTATACACATGTGAAATATGAAAGCCATAGCTTAAACCAATCAAAAGTTATGGCCAAGGTTAAAGTTTTCGTGGACAAACAGACAGCTAGACAGACGGACGGACGGACAGGACAAAAAATATTAGTACATATATATGCCCCCAAATCTTCGAATAAGGGGGCATAAAAAGTTTATTTTCTATAAATTAACAATCTACTATTCTTCGTTATGAAAATGTGCACAAAAACATTGATAAATTGTGTGTAACTATTTTGCTGAAATTTTTAGGTAAAGTAGGAACTTCTTTGTAGACGAAGGTGAAGCCTGTGTAGTGCGACCTCTGGTGAGAGGATGTCACTGATCATGGGAATGTTGCAACCACTATTGAAATAACGATCACTATTGAAATAATTATTTCAATAGTGAGTTTTACATCAAAAGTTGGTGAAACATTGCAAACACAATTAAAATACATGTACATGTAACATGTACTACATATACCACTGTTGAAATATTTATTTCATTGCTGAACGTTATTTCAATAGTGGTTGAAACCTAGTTTCGGTTTTGTAATGCATTCCTAACCACTATTGAAAATAATCATTTGACAATAATAGTTATGATAATTTCATCAGTGGTTGTTATTTCAATAGTGGTTGCAGCATGGGCATGATAAGACGATCATTCATTAAATTGGTTAATAATTTAAAATAAAGACCTTTCTTTCTATTTTTTTCATTCACAAACTCCATTCCAATGTCTACTTTCTATAAACACATTCGGTGATTTCAACTTATCAAAGTTAATAGGAGCACTGATAATATAGTTAAGTGTATTTAGATATTATGAAAGGTAAATCTCCTATGTTAAACAATTGCTTACATCTATATCACTGGGACACAGAGTGCTGGAGACCTATCACACATTACTCAAAGGTCGTACAAAGGTTTTGAACTCTAATGAACATTTAAGTTTTATTTTAATAATTTGATTTGAATAAAAATCTTCGCCATATCATAACTCATTGATCTCAAGCTATACAGAATTTCATTCTGCTTTGCTTAAATATGTGAATATAAAATTCTGGGAAAAAAAATATAATGGCTCTATAAATTTATTTAAATTAATAAAATTCAGTCATACATGCACTAACCTGAGACATCCATTTGACCGTAATTCGTGCTGTCACTTTTACGACATAGTTATCTCGACTTAATCAGTCTGGGAATCTCAAAAACTTGACTATTTTAACACAGGCTTCAATTCGTACCTTGAACTTGATAGAACATTATTCAAATGATAAAATACTAATAAGAAAAGTATATAATGTATTCCAGCAGTATTAATTTATTTGTTTGGTTTTTTTTTATCATTTATTTTGTTGTTGTCGTTTATTTTCATTTGCAGAGACTACAAATTCAAAGTAGCTATACACACATATATACTTTCTTTGGATACCGCTATATTCAAATCTATCCTTTTCCTTTTCTTTCTCTCTCCCTAGTGCTTCGCTAGCATTTTATATTATACATGTATTGTTGTGGAACTGCGATATAGATATTAACCTTGTAAGGTTGTCTTAGTTCATTAGAATGACCTACTCTATAGGTACAGTATGATTAGCTACATTTTTCGATATGGGAACCATATATCCTTGTTAGTAATGGTAAATAACACCTCAAAATCCTTCGATCTCATATACCAAATAGGAATCGGATAGGGCTATTTTTTTTTAAAGGAAATAACTCGGACAAAGAAACTCTAAATTTCACTCCAAGTTGTACTGTCCCAAGAGAACCTTGAGTTGATATACATAAACGTTTATGCTGTGAATCAAAATAAAAGAAGATGAGTGAACAAGGCTAACAGAAAATTATTCTGTTTTTTTTAAAAAAAAAAAAATGGTATTTGTGGGGTTCGCAATAAAATTCCTGAGTATCATTTTGTTTGAGGACTAACACGCTAACACAACGTTACACAATTACTTATAAATAGTGGCATTTAAATCATGTTTGTAATATGACCCTTGACTAAATGGACTTTAAGTACATGTATTTCTCGGTAATATGTTTTGTCATAAAAGTGTTTTAAGGCATAGTGGGTCTTTGCTCTATATTTTTGTTATCCAAAAATGTATATTTTTGCGCAAAATTTGAGAAAAACTTACTTTCAAAAAATAGAGCGATGACCTACTCGTATGGAAAAATTGTGTTATGAGAAAATGGTCCTTTTTTAGTGTGCGTAGGCAAAAAAATTCAATCCTTGTGAGATTTTTGAAAAATTGTGGTGATTTTTATATAAAGTATACTTAAATGTTAGATGAAATATCAAAGAAAATTTTGTTATTTTTAATCTTCATGTTTGTCGCACTACAGGCATTTCGCTCGCCTTGTACGCCCATCTTCTTTGTATGGCTCAAATGTATGTTGTACAAAATATTTAATATAACTAGTGCTAATTGTAACGGGAACCGTTACAGATGTTCCCCAAACGCCTCCCCAATCCCTTATGATGCCCCATTCCCTACAAGCTTCAATAAATTAGACAATACTTTTGTAATATAGATGGACACTTTATTTTTAAGGGTATTTCATTGGAAAACTACTCCGATATAGCCATATGGGTATTAGCCAATCAAATTTCAGCGCATGTGCTTGCACATGTTTTCTACATTTTTTACATTAATTTTCTTATTGTGTCTCACAATATACATTTGTGTTAAATATTAAAGAATCTCATTGAAAAATAAGAGAGATGTAACCCTTTAAGTATTAGCCAATCAGAATTCAGCATACGCGCATGCATGGCCTTGCATTCAATTTTGATAGTATCATAATGTAGGAGCTCTATGTGCCTATCCATGTCGTAAATTTCATTCTGTTTTGTTGAAAACCAAGGGAGTTATAGACATTTAAAGTTTCAACCAATCAGATTGCAGCACACCTGCATGCGCGTGTTTTCAAGAAATTTCCTTTATAACATGTTGTAGCACCTTATAATATATACGTATATTCTAAATTTCAAAGTATTTTGTCAAAAAACAAGGAAATTATTTAGATGTTTGTATCAGCCAATCAGAGAAGAGCACACGTGCATGCGCGTGAGTTCACGCTAATTTGACCATGTTATCTTGTGTAGACTACTAATATGTCTTTATATTTTGAGTTTCAAAGCAATTCATCAAGAAATATAAAAGTTACGGCTTCATCAAGTATATCAGTCATTTAACTCATTGCACGCGCGCGCACGTGCATGCATGTGCGCGCAAAATGACCTTCGTTCCGAACACCTACACAACATGCCTATTAATCCTAAAAAGGTTTCATGTCAATCGGATGAGTGGTTCTATGAGAACACTCCCGGACAAAAAAGTACCGGAGAAGAAAGTAGAAAAAAAGAATAATAATAATAATAACTAGACTCTTGTTGCCATGGCAACAAAAAAGTCTTCCGTTCTTCGAAATCTGTAAGAATTTGCTTTTTTTCTGTGTAAAAAACATACATATCATATTTACTGTGAAAGAAAAAAATAACTGGAAAAAAGGTCCTTTCAGTACTTAAGGTACTTTGATTTTCATTATCAATCTTGTATAATACATTTGGCACCTATAAGAGATATACGTATGTCATTAGCAATTTAAAAAAAAATTGTTTGCAATCATTTCTAAGACAAACAAACAGACGAACGAACACCGTACTATCATAAACTTCACTGTGTGTATGTTTTGGCATAATTGTGATGGTGTTATAAAAAAATATAATGAATTAAGTTAGTATCACATTAAACGTAAAGTCACTGAGTTTTGTAAAGTTATAATATCAAGATTTGACAGCACAACTATAAGACAGATTATTCAATTACAGTAATTCTTCAGCAATCGATTGATTGATTATACGTATGTTGTTCAACGTCCCTCTCCAGAATTTTTAACTCACATGGAGACGCCACCACTCGCCGGTGGAGACTGCAAATTTTTGTCCTATACTTTGGCACTTATCGCAATTGAGCAGAGGGGAATCTTTTTTATGCCAGCACCTTCTGCGGCAAGGGACCTTGATTTATACGATCTCATCCAAAGGACCGGTCTCCACGTCCCACAATCGAAGTTCATAATACCGAGATATTTTATTTTTTATTTTATTCTATTTTTTCACAAGTTTGTTGCATCAGATTTACTTAAAGATTATACTTCAAGATCATTTCGAACTCAGGCTACTTAATTGCAGTGCATATAGCGTCAAGTGATTTTGATTGACAGGTCAACACACGTGCACTTCGTGTGATACTTTTTAAGCTGAAAAATATACAGGATGTGACCATGACTGACTATGAAATCAGAAAACATTTAATAAAGAATGGGTGTGACCGATATAGAACTAATTTTTGGTCTATGTAAATGGATAGGAGGATCGGGATTAAGAGGGAATCTCTCTCTCTCTCTCTCTCTCTCTCTCTCAGACGTAAATGGAACATTTCATAATGAGAAATCTACCATTATAGAATATGAAATTCTGTATACATGTAAATGGTAATTATATTCACATATACCAGATTTAAATCTAAAACGAATATATAATTCAAATGCCTAGCTGCACGAACGTCTCCAAATATTAATCAAGACGGGGGTGGGGGTGGGGGTGGGGGGAGGCTTCAAAGGAATTAGATAGTTTTATGTTTTATGAATTATAAGGAAAAGTACGGACGTCAGTTGCATGTACATGATTATATATCATTGCATAAAATTGTGTTCATTCAGGTATACTTATCCCACATATCAACAGACCTGTGCAATTTTTTTTTCATGGTTTTTTTTTCAAAAGAAACATATAGCGTACCATTATTTCACACAGAATCGCGTTTTCACATATTTTTTTTTTAACTCTTTGAGTATTTCACAAGAATCCAAGAATCGTCTTTTCACATCTTTTATAATTCCTTGGGTATATAGAGTATAGATCATGTGTCATAAATAATTTAACTTTTTATCAAATATACATGTAATAACCAAATCTAATCTATAGATTGATTTTCTTTCTTTTAAGTGGCAGATATCAATTTATTTATAAAGGCGTTATAACAGTACTGTATTACAATTTTCTATCGCTCAATTCCTTTTTGAATGTATGTAATATTTTTTAATATCGAAAATAAAACTCGGAAATCGGGATAATTTCGCATTCAAATCATAGAGAATAATAAATCGTCTGCATTATAGAAGGCTTATAACTATCGTATTCTGAACTTACTATATGAGATAGATAAAATTGCATGCCTGTCCATCACTATAAATGTATATTCAGTGCTTATAATATATTTACTTGAATTAGGTACCTAGCATATATATTAATTTTTTTTTTTTAGATATATTCATGTTTAAATCAATTAACTGTCAATACAGACTTACACTACACTGGCAACTTTAAACTATACATGCACTGGAAGCGGTAACCAACGTACTCTTACATTTAGAAGAGTGAATATGGAACGTCTAAATATTTTGATATGGAGAGTGGAGAGTATATATGTCTCTGACGTCATCGATACTGTTTCCGCCTTTACCTCGAAAGTTCTATTCTCACTTACAAGTCAGAGTTATCTTTCTTTGCCCATTGTTTACACACTAGGTAAATAGGGAAAATGACAGTACCGAAAATCTGCAAAATGTGGAATCTGATTTCAAGACAAATTATATATTTAGTATTTGTAGAATAACCTCTGTTATACATAATAATATCTTGAAAAAATATTAAAAAACAAAAAAGTTGAAAATTTACCAAACACAAATTCACTTCCGGTTCGGACAGGAAGTACCGGAAACACACGAAAGCAACTTCGAAACAAAGAGAATGTCATGATCTAATACTCCTGTAAATTTCACATCTTTACCTCAAACCGTTTCCGAGAAAAATTCCGGACAAAAGTCCATTTAAAAATTGGAAATTCGGCCGTAACTTCGGACCGGAAGTGAATTTTTCAAAAAACGGAATTTTATATAAACTTCATATATCATCCTACTATCATGTGAAAAATTATGAAAATCTATCCAACCATCTCTGAGTAATCGCGCTCACAAAATTTGGGAGGAATAATAATAATAATAACTAGACTCTTGTTGCCATGGCAACAAAAAAGTCTTCCGTTCTTCTAAATCTGTAAGAATTTGCTTTTTTTCTGTGTAAAAAACATACATATCATATTTACTGTGAAAGAAAAAAATAACTGGAAAAAAGTCCTTTCAGTACTTAAGGTACTTTGATTTTCATTATCAATCTTGTATAATACATTTGGCACCTATAAGAGATAAACGTATATCATTAGCAATTTAAAAAAAAAAAATTGTATGCAATCATTTCTAAGACAAACAAACAGACGAACGAACACCGTACTATCATAAACTTCATTGTGTGTATATTTTAACATAACTGTGATGGTGTTATAAAAAAATATAATGAATTAAGTTAGTATCACACTAAACGTAAAGTCACTGAATTTTGTAAAGTTATAATATCAAGATTTGACAGCATACCTATAGGACAGATTATTCATTTACAGCAATTCTTCAGCAATCGATTGATTGATTGATTGATTATACGTATGTTGTTTAACGTCCCCCTCCAGAATTTTTGAATTTTTCACTCACATGGAGACGCCACCACTCGCCGGTGGAGACTGCAAATTTTTGTCCTATACTTTGGCACTTATCGCAATTGATCAGTGGGGAATCTTTTTTATGCCAGCACCTTCTGCGACAAGGGACCTCGATTTATACGATCTCATCCAAAGGACCGGTCTCCACGTCCCACAATCGAAGTTCATAATACCGAGATATTTTATTTTTTATTTTATTCTATTTTTTTTACATGTTTGTTGCATCAGATTTACTTAAAGATCGTACTTCAAGATCATTTCAAACTCAGGCTACTTAATTGCATTGCATACAGCGTCAAGTGATTTTGATTGACAGGTCAACACACGTGCACTTCGTGTGATACTTTTTAAGCTGAAAAATATACAGGATGTGACCATGACTGACTATGAAATCAGAAAACATTTAAAAAAGAATGGGTGTGACCGATATAGAACTAATTTTTGGTCTATGTAAATGGATAGGAGGATCGGGATTAAGAGGGAATCTCTCTCTCCCTCTCTCTCTCTCAGACATGTAAATTGAACATTTCATAATGACAAATCTACCATTATAGAATATGAAATTCTGTATACATGTAAATGGTAATTATATTCACATGTTCCAGATTTAAATCTAAAACGAATATATAATTCAAATGCCTAGCTGCACGAACGTCTCCAAATATTAATCAAGACGGGGGTGGGGGTGGGGGTGGGGGGAGGCTTCAAAGGAATTAGATAGTTTTATGTTTTATGAATTATAAGGAAAAGTAGGGACGTCAGTTGCATGTACATAATTATATATCATTGCATAAAACTGTGTTCATTCAGGTATACTTATCCCACATATCAACAGACCTGTGCAATTTTTTTTATCATGTTTTTTTTTTCAAAAGAAACATATAGCGTACCATTATTTCACACAGAATCGCGTTTTCACATATTTTTTTTTTAACTCTTTGAGTATTTCACAAGAATCCAAGAATCGTCTTTTCACATCTTTTATAATTCCTTGGGTATATAGAGTATAAATCATGTGTCATAAATAATTTAACTTTTTATCAAATATACATGTAATAACCAAATCTAATCTATAGTAAGATTGATTTTCTTTCTTTTAAGTGGCAGATATCAATTTATTTATAAAGGCTTTAAAACAGTACTGTATTACAATTTTCTATCGCTCAATTCCTTTTTGAATGTATGTAATATTTTTTTAATATCGAAAATAAAACTCGGAAATCGGGATAATTTCGCATTCAAATCATAGAGAATAATAAATCGTCTACATTATAGAAAGTTTATAACTATCGTATTCTGAACTTACTATACGAGATAGATAAAATTTCATGCCTGTCCATCTCTATAAATGTATATTTAGTGCTTATAATATATTTACTTGAATTAGGTACCTAGCATATATATTAATTTTTTTTAGATATATTCATGTGTAAATCAATTAACTGTCAATACAGGCTTACACTACATTGGCAACTTTAAACTATACATGCACTGGAAGCGGTAACCAACGTACTCTTACATTTAGAAGAGTGCATATGGAACGTCTAAATATTTTTGATATGGAGAGTGTATATGTCTCTGACGTCATCGATACTATTTCCGCCTTTATCTCGAAAGTTCTATTCTACTTACAAGTCAGAGTTATCTTTCTTTGCTCATTGTATACACACTAGGTAAATGGGGAAAATGACGGTACCTAAAATCTAGAAAATGCGCAATCCAATTTTAAAACAAATTATATATTTAGTATTTGTAGAATAACCTCTGTTATACATAATAATATCTTGAAAAAATATTAAAAAACAAAAAAGTTGAAAATTTACCAAACACAAATTCACTTCCGGTTCGGACAGGAAGTACCGGAAACACACGAAAACAACTTCGAAACAAAGAGAATGTCATGATCTAATACTCCTGTAAATTTCACATCTTTACCTCAAACCGTTTCCGAGAAAAATTCCGGACAAAAGTCCATTTAAAAATTGGAAATTCGGCCGTAACTTCGGACCGGAAGTGAATTTTTCAAAAAATTATATATATTTATATAAACTTCATATATCAGCCCACTATCATGTGAAAAATTGTGAAAATCTATCCAACCATCTCTGAGTAATCGCGCTCACAAAATTTGGGAGGAATAATAATAATAACTAGACTCTTGTTGCCATGGCAACAAAAAGTCTTCCGTTCTAAATCTGTAAGAATTTGCTTTTTTTCTGTGTAAAAAACATACATATCATATTTACTGTGAAAGAAAAAAATAACTGGAAAAAAGTCCTTTCAGTACTTAAGGTACTTTGATTTTCATGATCAATCTTGTATACTGCGTTTGGCACCTATAAGAGATATACGAATATCATAGAGCAAGGATAATTAGCAATTAAAAAAAAATGTTTGCAATCATTTCTAAGACAAACAAACAGACGAACAAACACCGTACTATCATAAACTTCACTGTGTATATGTTCTGGCATAATTGTGATGGTATTATAAAAAAAAAATATAATGAATTAAGTTAGTATCACATTAAACGTAAAGTCACTGAGTTTTGTAAAGTTATAATATCAAGATTTGAAAGCATACCTATAAGAAAGATTATTCAGTTACAGTAATTCTTCAGCAATCGATTGATTGATTGATCATATGTTGTTTAACGTCCCTCTCGAGAATTTTTCACACACATGGAGACGCCACTACTCGCCGGTGGAGATTTAAAATTTTTGTCCTATACTTTGGCACTTTTCGCCATTGAGCAGTGAGGAATCTTTTTTGTGCCAGCACCTTCTGCGACACAGGACCTCGATTTATGCGATCTCAAAGGACCGGTCTCCACGTCCCACAATCGAAGTTCATAATACCGAGATGTTTTATTTTTTATTTTATTTTATATTTTCACAAGTTTGTTGCATCAGATTTACTTAAAGATCATACTTCAAGATCATTTCTAACTCAGGCTACTTTATTGCACTGCATAGAGCGTCAAGTGATTTTGATTGACAGGTCAACACAAGTGCACTTCGTGCGATACTTTTTAAGCAGAAAAATATACAGGATGTGACCATGACTGACTGTGAAATCAGAAAACATTTAATAAAGAATGGGTGTGACTGATATAGAAAAATATTTTGGTCTATGTAAATGGATAGGAGGATCGGGATTAAGAGGGAATCTCTCTCTCTCTCTCTTTCTCTCTCTCTCTCTCACACACACAGACATGTAAATTGAACATTTCAGTATCATAATGACAAATGTACCATTATAGAATATGAAATTCTGTACACATGACATGTAAATGGTAATTATAACCACGTTCCAGATTTAAATCTAAAACGAATATATAATTCAAATGCCTAGCTGCACGAACGTCTCCAAATATTAATCAAGACCGGGGGTGGGGGGTCAAAGGAATTAGATAGTTTTATGTTTTATGAATTATAAGGAAAAGTAGGGACGTCAGTTGCATGTATATAATTATATATCATTGCATAAAATTGTGCTCATTCAGGTATACTTATCCCACATATCAACAGACCTGTGCAATTTTTTTATCATGTTTTTTTTTTTTCAAAAGAAACATATAGCGTACCATTATTTCACACAGAATCGCGTTTTCACATATTTTTTTTTTTAACTCTTTGAGTATTTCACAAGAATCCAAGAATCGTCTTTTCACATCTTTTATAACTCCTTGGGTATATAGAGTATAGATCATGTGTCATAAATAATTAAACTTTTTATCAAATATACATGTAATAACCAAATCTAATCTATAGATTGATTTTCTTTCTTTTAAGTGGCAGATGTCAATTTATTTATTGAAGGCTTTAAAACGGTACTGTATTACAATTTTCTATCGCTCAATTCCTTTTTGAGTGTATGTAATATTTTTTAATATCGAAAATAAAACTCGGAAATCGGGATAATTTTGCATTCAAATCATAGAGAATAATAAATCGTCTGCATTATAGAAGGCTTATAACTATCGTATTCTGAACTTACTATACGAGATAGATAAAACTGCATGCCTGTCCATCACTATAAATGTATATTCAGCGCTTATAATATATTTACTTGAATTAGCTACCTAGCATATATATTAATTTTTTTTTTAAATATATTCATGTGTAAATCAGTTAACTGTCAATATACAGACTTACACTACACTGGCAACTTTAAACTATACATGCACTGGAAGCGGTAACCAACGTACTCTTACATTTAGAAGAGTGAACATGGAACGTCTAAATATTTTGATATGGAGAGTGGAGAGTGTATATGTCTCTGATGTCATCGATACTATTTCCGCCTTTATCTCGAAAGTTCTATTCTCACTTACAAGTCAGAGTTATCTTTCTTTGCCCATTGTTTACACACTAGGTAAATAGGGGAAATGACGGTACCGAAAATCTGCAAAATGTGGAATCTGATTTCAAAACAAATTATATATTTAGTATTTGTAGAATAACCTCTGTTATACATAATAATATCTTGAAAAAATATTAAAAATCAAAAAAGTTGAAAATTTACCAAACACAAGTTCACTTCCGGTTCGGACAGGAAGTACCGGAAACACACGAAAACAACTTCAAAACAAAGAGAATGTCATGATCTAATACTCCTGTAAATTTCACATCTTTACCTCAAACCGTTTCCGAGAAAAATTCCGGACAAAAGTCCATTTAAAAATTGGAAATTCGGCCGTAACTTCGGACCGGAAGTGAATTTTTCAAAAAACGGAATTTTATATAAACTTCATACATCAGCCTACTATCATGTGAAAAATTGTGAAAATCTATCCAACCATCTCTGAGTAATCGCGCTCACAAAATTTGGGAGGAATAATAATAATAACTAGACTCTTGTTGCCATGGCAACAAAAAGGTCTTCCGTTCCTATATGATACCGTTTACATTGTTTTGTTTTGTTTTTTTGTTTTTATTTTTTTCGTAGAGAAACGTGTACAGTCTGTAATAATTAAGTTGTAAAGAATCTAAAATTTGTCCTTTCGGTACTTGCAGTCCATTGATTTTTACTGCAAAAATGAATGTATCTGTTGTCCTTATATATGATATTGTATGCATGTTTTTTTTTCATTAGTAGAAACATATCTAAACTATTTTTAAATTTAAAAGTTAAATGGGGGGATATCGAGAAAACAACCTGTCACTTCTTATAGTACTTTGATTTTCACTACAAAAATGATAGTATCCACCGTCCTTATATATAAACATGACAAATTATAATACATGCAGTGTTTGAACTGAATTTTGCTTTTAGAGAAACATCTATATATAAGTCAAAGTAAATAAGAATAGTAAATATATTTCAGTAATTACGGTACTTTGATTTTTTTTGGCTAATGAAAATAGCTTCCATAGGTAGCTTATTGTACGCATTGATTTTTATGTACAGAAAACACGCCTGTAGTTAGAAAAAGGTGGGTATCTAAAACAGTCCTCTCAGTACTTCAGGTACTTTGATTTTTATTGCAATTAAATGTAGTCTTCATTCTTTATAAATGATACTGTATGTATTGGTTTTTGCATGCAGAGAAACGTAAACATAACCTTCATGTAAGTTTAAGTAAGAAATGCCCTTTCAGTACTTTCAGTACTTTGATTTTTTTAAGCAAAACGAAAGTAGCTGAAATCTACAAAACGGGTGATCTGATTTCAAAACAAATTATATATTTGGCACTTATGGACCTATCTCTGTTATGTCTAACAATATCTTGAAAAAATATTAAAAAACAAAAAAAGTAAAAAATTGACCGAAACACAAATTCACTTCCGGTTTGGACAGAAAGTGCCGGAAACAAACAAAAAACACGTAGAAACAAAGAGAATGTCATGATCTAATATTCCTGTGAATTTCACATCTTTACATCAAACCGCTTCTGAGAAAAACACCGGACAAAAGTGCATTTTAAAATTTGAAATACGGCCGTAACTTCGGACCGGAAGTGAATTTTTCAAAAAACGGAATTTTATATAAACTTCACGAATCAACCTATTATCCAGTGAAAAATTGTTAAAATCTATTGAAACATCTCTGAGTAATCGCGCTCACAAAATTTGGGAGGAATAATAATAATAATAATAAAAAGAAACAATACAATCACTATAGGTCTTCCGTTGTGAACGGAAGACCTAATAAAAAGAAACAATACAATCACTATAAGTCTTCCGTTGTGAACGGAAGACTTAATAATAAAAAGAAACAATACAAACACTATAAGTCTTCCGTTGTGAACGGAAGACTTAATAATAAAAAGAAACAATACAATCACTATAAGTCTTCCGTTGTGAACGGAAGACTTAATAATAATAAAAAGAAACAATACAATCACTATAAGTCTTCCGTTGTGAACGGAAGACTTAATAATAATAATAATAAGAAACAGAGTAAAAACAATATGTTCCCAAACTTCGTTTGGGGAACATAACTATCAAGTCCTTTGATACACTGCAGGAAAAAAAAAATCGCAAACACAAAAGTTGATGGAAGACTTTATTTATTCAACAGTATGAAAAATGAAAGATTGATTCAATCAACTTAACCATTTCAATTGATTCCAAACTATATGAAAACCTACTTCTGCAAAATATGACGTGGCTCTAAAACATGAATCATCCGATTAATCAAAACTATAATATGGCATTATAATTGTAAAAGCGCCATCTATCCAGCTCTTTGACCACATACACGTTGACACTGTCCCCAGGTATTAAAATTGTTTTCATTGCCTTGGCAACCCCCATATATGAATCTCTCGCATCTTCTCGTTGCCTGGTTAAAGTGCCACCTAGGAATGCTCGCCCTACATGGCCCTGTTACTTCCGGTAAGATACAAACACGATTTACAACTCCTGAAATTAATAACAGTAAAACAATCAAATTCGCCCTAAGTATTATCATAAAATATTATAATATTATTATTATTATAAAATATTAAAGTATTTATTACTCTATGGACAAAATAAAGGCTTCAGTGTAGAAGGGGTTAAAATAAGGTTTACAAATAATTTCAACTTGTGCTCAGGCTGTAATTTTTTAAGAAATTGGTAAAACGATATTCCCCTTCCCCCTTATATCTTACGTAGTTTAAATTCAATTTACTGACAAAGAAGTTTACATGTCTGCGAATACTTGGCGGTAAAACAGGTACATGCTTTTATTAACATGGATACTTGTACATAGTCATAAATATTATTAAAGATATTGAACTCTCTTTCAAAAATATAAGAAAATGCTTCCTCGTGCTGTTAAATTAAGGTAGTCTCAATTAAATAGTATGCTTATTGAAACACATATGTATACCCCTCTTTTTCTTTCAAATATGATAAACTAGATTTTAATTTATACCAAAGGCCCGTAGCAACGGTTTCAAAAGTAAGGGGTCCAATCTGACAAGCAAAAAAGGCTAATTTACTGTCCTAATTCTGGAATTTGCAAGTGCTCGACCTCACAACATCAAAATTGAGGGGGAGGGGAGGGGGCAAGCAGCATCTTTAAAATTTAGTATAGCAAAATACTATACTCAGAAAAAAGTGGGGGTGCGTTCTACGGGCCTGTACCAGGTAAAAACAAAATGCTGATACCTCCTCCTCCTCCAGCGTTACCACAGGTGTCCTCACACTGCTGCCGGGTTATGAAGTTATTTCCGTTTCCTGCGCAGCCTCCGTAGATAAATCTTTCACACTGACCGTTCGCCATACTCCAGCTCCAGCGTGGAATGAATGCCCGACATGGACCAGAGTCACCAGGCAATCGACACATCCCTGAAATACATAAGCATTGTGAATAAGCAATACTAGCTCCCTTTCAGCAACTGAAGTTTTGTCAAGTTTCCAGTAAATATTAAAAAGGTCATAATTCCACCAGAAATCGAAGCGGCTCAACATGATAAACTCATATACCAAATCCAGCTCAATATCTGCAAGAGTGTAGAAAAAAAAAGTTCTGAAAACCACAATAGTACAAACTGACTGAAAGACAGAGGGACAGCTAATCAGACCGTGGTAGACGAAGAGAAAAGCTATACTCCCCTCCGGTTTCACCGGTACGGAACTTAAAAGATCAATTTAAAATGGTCAAACTATCATATAATAACATCATTGATACAGCCGGGGAAATGGTTTCTTTAATGCGAGTCAGGTTGGTCACAATATAAGCTATAATCTGCCCTAAAATGCCTTTTTAAGTTGTTTTTTTTTTTTTCACTGAATTGAACATAATTTTCACTGAATATGTTACCAAATATAGAATCGTAGTACCAAAAGAAACACAATGGGAGGGGGGGATGTTTTTTTTCCACAGCGATGCTTAGATCATGTATTTGATGAACTCATCATAAATTCCGGAACTATCATTTGATCGATTTTAACTTGATATTCAACAAAAAATAGACAATTGTTCCTCTATGAATAGACACCGTTTGAGGTGCATGCATGCATAAGGAACTACAACTCGTGATAGAAATTAACGGTAATGGAATATCACCATCTTTGAGAATAACAATACTAACCGGGAACAAATCCGCCACCGTCATTTCTATCACACACACGGCGACATTCCATTAGTGTGTTAAAGCGGTTCCGGTTTCCTCCACATCCACCATAGACGAATTCCTGGCATCGCCCTGTGTTGGAATTATACGTCCACGAAGGAAAAAATCCCAAGCAATTTCCTGACTGCGCATGCTGCAAGAGGCATGGACTTCCTGAAATTGACAACCAAGGCGGTCTATACACTCCTTTCAGAACTTGTACACTAACCTGGAGGGATCTAGAGAGAATCAGTAACACCCCACCATACCCCCGAAAATTTTCAGATTTATTAAAAATATACAGTAAAGTAACTCAAAAATGACCTTGAACCTCGTTAAAAAAGGACCCTGGTAATATGGTAAAAAAGTTATAAAGGTGTATGTTTTTTTTGTTTTGTTTTTGAGGGTTTAAAATTTAAGAGTCAGATTTTGTTGTTGGTCTGGAATCCCCCACCTCCCCGAAAAAAAAAAAAAATCCTTGTTCTGCGCACGTAGAAAGATTAGGCTATTCACACTGATATTTAGGTCTTTCCACCTTTCTGTGGAAAGACCTATTGATTTTCTTCTGTTTATTCTTCTTCTTCTTCTTCTTCTTCTTCTTATTTTTCTTCCGCTGATTTTTTGTTTCGACATTTATCGAAAAGACTTTTTGTTCATCGTAAAGGTCATAAAAAGTTATGAACAAATTTGACCCAACGCGTATAACCTATGACCCCTTTCGCAGTTATTGCCCCTTTCACTAGAAACCTTGTTATCGCTACTCCTCCGAAACCGTAAACCGTAGAGTTACGAAACCTTCACCAATGTCTTCGACTAATTGAGAAGACTCTTCAATCTATTCATTACAAAAGGATTTGTTGAGCCCTTTTATGAGTTATTGCCCCTGAAAGTTTTTGAAGTTTACAAATAATGAAAAATTTTCAAAACGATAAGTCATAGAGACATGAAACCAACTGCATTAGATTCTTTAACCCTACACCTTGAAGATTATGTCAAGGTCAAAGGTCAAGGTCACTCCAAATATGAGAAATAAAGCTCTTTTTAGAGCTTTTTTGTCTTTCAACATATACAGTATATCTTTGCATCTTTTATATGTACTTTTAAAACTATTTCAACGATTTCAATCTTGTCCCCTAAGCTTAAACCTTTTAAAAGTTATTTCCCCTTGTGCAAAAAACCTTGTTATCGCAACTCCTCCGAAACCGTAAACCGCAGAGACACAAAACCTTCATTAATGTATTCAGGGTCTTTAGGCACAACTTTAATCTATTCAGTGCGAAAGTATCCGGTGACCCCTTATATGAGTTATCGCCCTTTAATGTCTTTGCGCTTACTAGTAAACCTTATAACTTTAAAACTTAAAGTCGTAGAAGCATGGGGTTAATTGCAATGTGACCCTTGACCTTTGACCTTGAATATTTGTTCAAGGTCAAAGGTCAAGGTCATTTCAAAAATTTTTAAAATTATCATTTTTTCCATCTCTCAAGCCATTTCTGGTTTCTTTTGTATAAAAATAAGCAGTAGAGAGTTAAATGTGAAGAATATATGAAATTTAAAGAAGGTGGAAAGACCTCTAATTGTTCAAGAACAATTAGTCTACTAGTTGTTTATTTGTATTGCTTAACTTCTTGTTCGATCATGGTATCTCGGTCTAAACGAACCCCACACGTCCACAATGTTCTACATAGCTGGCATTTATGACTTGTTGATTGCAATAAGCACATTTAATATCATATTGTGTATATCATTCTTATAAGTTACGCTTTACATTAAACAGTATGTTGCACGATGCATTATGAACCAAAAGGTGTTTGGTGATATTACCTGGTGGAAAGACGCCCCCGTCACCACCACCCCCGCCCCCGCCACCTCCACCACATCTCTGCTGACACGCTTGGAAAGTTTGGAAGTTGTTTCTGTTGCCTTGAC
This sequence comes from Saccostrea echinata, assembly GCF_033153115.1. Classification (NCBI taxonomy): domain Eukaryota; kingdom Metazoa; phylum Mollusca; class Bivalvia; order Ostreida; family Ostreidae; genus Saccostrea; species Saccostrea echinata. The sequence continues at coordinate 5,376,518 of NW_026889781.1, forward strand.
AACCACCATACCGGAAAGGCTCACATTGCCCAAGAGCAGAATTATAGAAGAAGCGGCGCATGCTTGCACGACATGGTCCAGTAACGGGTGGAAGTGTACAGACATCACCCACTAAAAAGAAAATGGCTAAAATATAATTATTAACAAAAACGATTTCAAAATAAATGTACGGTAACGTAATTTATATTTTTTGTCTGAACATCATTATTTCTTGTCATTGCAAACTTTTCCTTTTTGGATATTACTTGAGTACAATAGTTTCCTGTAGGATGCATTATATTTTCTATTAAGCGGATTAAAGATGATTTAAAAAACATGTCTAAATCCAATTTATTTTAAGTTGTAAACCATTCAAATATATCTATATCTAAATATTTTTCTTGTTTTTTTTTTTAATTCCTACGTAAACATACAAATAACGGGGCAATGATTTAATTTACAGAACCATAAGCACATTAATATAAGTATCCAAGAAATTTGTTAATCCTCCAAAGATTCTGGGTTTTCTTTAATAAAAGAACAAAAAAGAAATTGAAAGAAATTTATATAAAAATTTGTCATCTTTATCGAAATTTGCAGGCCAGTACAAGATACGTCATAATATTAAATAAAGGTTCTCGGGCTGTCTTCGGCCTCAGGGCAGTTTGGATCTTGGTATGGGAATAAAACGCATGTTGCACTCGAACCCATTCAATAAATGTACAGGTGTAATTATTATAACTGTGCATCATGTTTGATTTTTGGGGGGAGGAAGGGGAGGGGAGGGGTGCTCAAAAGTGTTTGAATTGTAAATTAAAACTATGATGAAGATATCGTTCCACGTACACTTAAAATTAGCATCATGTATACGTATGTACGATTTAAGTATACAATATATAACTTCGAATCCCCCCCCCCCCCTCCAAAAAAAAAATCACCAAAAATACCTGCTTAATAATGATCATTGTTTTGTTTTTCTTAAATACTTGAAATATAATCTCCATTGACTTTGATAAAAAACTTGGTCATTAGATTTACATCTTCTTTAACCCATGCTAACCCGTGGGTGCACGGGTCTATGTCTAGTGATAATAAAACAGTGGGAAAGAAACCTAAGAATAACAAGAACATAGAGAAGGTCTTTCGCTGAAGACGGAAGAGGTTAATCATAGAAACCATATAGACGAATATATAAGATTTGGTTCTTGCAGATAGCTTCAGGAAAATATAAAATGATTGATAAAAATTTACACCATTAAGACTCGCAGTAAAGTCTAAATTGAGTGCGTCCGACCTTTAACCTTTACCATAGTACCATGTGGTAAAGGGACGGATCTCACCCTAAATGTAGCACACACCTTGAAACATATTAGAAAAAGCCTTTGATGTCCTTGAATTGACCTTGAAGCTTTGATATACATACCAATCCCACCATTGCCGCAAATTTGTTGGCATTCTTGTCTGCTGGGGAATCTATTCTCGTTTCCCTGGCAACCGGAATAGAAGAATGCACGACACCTTCTAGTAATGGCGTCATAATAATAACTTAGGAATCTCCCTCGGCAATTTCCGGGTAGTCTTGGTAAATAGCAAAATCCTTGTCTACCTAAAATAAATTGAAAAATGAAACGCAAATTTGTCATTTATAGCCCTTTTCGATGTATTTTCCTTTCTTTCGTCAATACTTTAATCACTCTCTTTCTTTCCCTTTTCTTAAACAGTAAGAATTAAAAAAAAAAAAAAAACCAGTAACCAGTCATAAACTACTAGTGACATGATTCCAAAGATGTCCTAGTATTTCTATTATGCTTCACCCATTCAACTTAACTTTCTTCAGTCGGCATTGCTTGCCATGTTCCTTCTTACAATAATTTTGACTGTTCATACTATGCAATAATAATGTCTGACTGTTCGATTGGTCGTGCCACCACTCCCATATACCAAAACTGTAGTTTAGAGTGCCCTATACCAGAGAGATTTTAACCATTACCTTGATCTAATCCGTCTGGAGGAGTGGCGTCTACAAATGTGTTTGTGTTATCTATTGTGTTATCCGGAAAAGTAGTTCCTATTGCAACTCCTCCCGGATTTCCGCCTACTCCACCTATTCCGCCATTTCCTCCTAGTCCAGTGTTAAAACGTTGACCTATTCCTCCATTTCCTACCAGTCCGCCATTTCCGCCGAAAGCTCCACCGCCTCCAAAATCTTGTGTTAGCACTCCATCAGTAAAAAGCTGTAAAAGAGAGATCTAAGAACTCGAGTCAGTCCCACTAAGTATTGCAGTACGAAAAACCCGCATCCCTCCCTCGATCTTGTGTAAGAAGTTGGTATTTGCATCGTTTTTGATTAAGAATCAGAGTACTTTTTGTCACTTGTGATAAATATGATAAACAAATAAATAACTAGACTCTAGTATTTTATCTTTTTTATCGATTGCTTACACTGATTATTAAATGATTAGCCTTAAGGCAATGTCTTGAGGATGTACCCTTTTTCATGCAATTTGAAATAATATTGACCTGGGGCCAGTTCCACTGCAGCGGCAATTAATACGTCACAGGATGATATTAACCTCATTGAAGAAGTTTTTTTTTTTTTTTTTTTTTTTTTTTTTTGAAAAAAGACCAGTTTGAATGTTCTTCAATATTTATTAACTGACTTTTGATTTGTGTAGATTAATGCATATATAGACCTTGTCTGGTAATTCTCAGACCATTTCAAAAAAAAAAATGTTTGTTTGCCCTCTCCTGACTCAGGGTAAAAAAATTGGGTCGGTTGGTACATGTACACTGTAGGTAGGGCATTGCTATTTCCTAGTAAATTTTAACATCAATGCTGAATTTTCAAAATGTATGAATTTAAAGGTATAAATAAAAATAAAAACTTTTTTAAGGAAATGAGAACATTCCCGATTTTTTTTTTTCGCAGAACAATGAAAAATATTTGATTTCTCTGCAATACAGAAAATCTCGCTATAAAAATATTTCAAAAAAGCTTCACGCGAGACACACCGGAAAGTGTAAAAAAAACCCAGACATATTGCCTGAAAACAGTAAGGTGTCAGGAAATTCCATCATCGTGGTATATTTTTATTTCATTTTTGTTCATTTTTCTGTAAGTTAAAGAGGGGGTTATGACCTCCCAATGGTCATCTTAAATCCTTGTTCTGATTTGCGCCTGTTACTAGATGTAAAATACCAGTGTGTAAAAGGTACACTGTACTTGGGCCAGATTTATATAGTTATATGTGTACACCAATGAACCGTAAATATGACATGCTGAACAGCTGTTTGACATCGCTACAAACTTACAACCATTCATAGATTGTACATATCTCTATTCAAATGAAAGATGTTTCTATCATATGAATAAAATCAGTTTGTTTTAACCACCTATTGAGCATGTTGAACATGCGTGGGTTTTTTTCCGATTCAAAAACTTTTTTTTAAAATATGGATTTTTGCCAGCCTGTGTATCTTTAATTTTTAGTTAAAGCACAAGCTTTTAAGCACAATTTTGTCTAACACTGATTCATATATTCTATGACGAAGTAGTAGAAAAATTTATTCGATCATTATTTGATTATTTTTTTTTAAATGGACATTTTTGTACCCTGTATGCCTATAATCTCTAGTTAAAGAACCAACTTCTATGCACAATGTCGTCTTTGAAATCAATATAACTGATTCATATATATTCTAAAAATATTGACAGGGCAAGAAAAATATGTCATTGAGTCGATCACTATTTGATTCCTTTTTACGGTTACAAGTAATACATTACCCTGCAGTTTTAGCTGGAAATGATTGAAAATATGGCATTTTTCAGTGTTGCCTTAAATTAAATTAAGGCTGAAAACAAACTGCGATCAAATTAGAGTTATTTCCCTTATCAAATTGGCACATACCACCTTAAAATAAAAACATTCATTTAACCTTTTATCTGAATTTCTTCCATAAAAGGACGACTGAAAAAATTATTATAGGATCAGGAAAAAATGATTCAGATTATAAAGGAAATGATCCCAGAATTACAAAAAAAGGTAAATATGTGTTAATATATGTCGGGATCGAAGTCACCAGTAATCGTAGTTTGTTTATACACATTGCCTAACCTCGGTTGTCAACTAATAGCCTTAAGTGATTTGCCATTGCAGAAGCGCGTGCGAAAAATCACGTTCCGTTTGATTTACAGCTTTGGACTGTGGTCAGAGAATATCAATATTGACAGCCCCGATCGTTTTCAATGGAAGTCGTACCACTTTGTCCTACTTATTCGGAACCAGCGCCCACAAATATAATAGTTAAAATATTTATATGGAATAATGAAATATTTTATTAATATCATTTATTCATTTATGACATAAGAAAACGTTGATTCTAGTATTTTTATACTGAAACACGTCAAATTATATTTAAAATAATTAAAACTGCTTCATTAAATAAGGAGCGGAAAATTTGCAGCCGTAATTTTTCTCCACGCCTTCGTGGCTAAAACTTACAGTCACTTGTACAAGTATAAAAAAAATGATCAATGTGCGGAGGAGGACTAGTTTACAAGCGACGGACATAAACTTTGACAGAAGATATTGTTATAGAACCAGTTTACGATGGCCGATCAAATTGTTATATTTTACCACGGAATGTCATTGGTCGTTCTAAGCTGGTGGATGGATTACAGAACGATGTTATTGAAAAAGAATCCCCAGGGTCAAAACTATATTACGTAGAGTTCTATGTTCAAGATTTCAGCTGAAAAGCGGGTCTTTGTAGAAGAAAATTGCAATATTATATTTGGTAAATTAAATGAAATATGAAATGAAATGAATTAAATGTTAATTAACCCCTCGTTGTAAAAAAAGTTAAAGTCCATAAAATAATATAAAAATATACTAAAATAAAAAAAAAAAATCTAAATTAATCACTTCAGATAACTAATGTTGCAAATTATTAATGTAGGTAATTTGTATTTAAATGATATTTTTTCTGCCATAATCTTTAACTTGGTTAAGTGCATCCAGTATGAAATTTAGTTACATAAAATTTCTACCTTTCAATTACTCTTGTTTAACTTTAAAAAATACCTATACCTTACCATATGCATAAAGTAATAATATAGTAATTTTCGGTGAAAATAATTGCATTTTTTCATGTCAAGTTTTAATGAATACAAATACATGTACTTCGTAAGATTAGAGAAAGTAAATGCAATTTACTTTCATCATTGATTTTTCTGTGCTTTTGTAGCTAGAATATATGAATTATTCCTGATATTTATAGCATTAACAAGCTGAATGTAGGTTCAACATAATAATAAGACGTAGCTTTATAAAATTCATTAGAATTCAGAAGCCACCTCCAAGTTCTGCTGTCATTCATAAATCAAACAAAGTTCCATGTTATTTAGAAACAATATCTTTGATAAAACTAAAATACTTAGTAAAAGTATTTATTGAAAAGATATATCTTATATGTTATATGCCTGAAATGATAAGCCATGACGGTTTTAGAAATATAATTTTAAAAAAATCAAACAGTGTTGGTATAATCAATTATTTTCAATCAAAAACTATTTGGATTTTAGTTGTCCGAAATAAAAAAAAAATAATATATTACCTGAATTACTAAAAATAACAGTGAATGCCGTAGTCCTAGATGCATAATTATCCCTCTCTTTGCTACAAAACATAAAAACAAATGCACGTACGATCATGGACGTGTAGGTCACGTGGTACAATAATGGCGTCGAGATCAACGTTTATTTGCTTTTTATCGCCGCCTTATTTTTGGGAGGATCTGCCGCAAAATCATCGTGCAAAAGTGTTCATGTGTGTTTGTGGGTTTTTTCCACACCTAAAACTACTAAGTAGGAAAAAAGAAGTTACTGTTTTGCGTAAAATGATTGTGTCTTTGTTCAATTTATAGTTTTACAAACAATGTATTATTGTGATAAAATCCAAGAAAAACAAATACCTACGAGTTCCAAAGGTTAATTCAGACCTGTTTACTCTTACGATTTCGCCGTATTTTGTACGGATTTTCAGTCCAAAATACGTCTTACGTTTTGCTATAACGAAAATACGGAAATCCGTTCATATGGATTTTAGCAATTAGTTTTCGTTATCTGTCTCAGTTAGACGCTTTTTAATCGCTAAAGAAGAGAAAGTTTTCAAACATTTAAGTTGCCGAAACGCGGTGGTTTAAAAAAATGACAGAAATCACTCAAAAGAGAGCAGTGTATAACGTTTTGCTTTGTTATTAAACCATGTTTTGGTAATCAGAAATGTAGTTGATTTCTAGTAATATATGTTCAGTCGATGAAAAGTGAAATCTTACGGGCAAAAGCCAAATTTCACTGACAAATCTAATGAAAAATACTGAGAGACAACAATTTGGGTTAACAGATCTGTTAATTTCAGTGTCATCTGAACAACTTGTAGGAGCTTCACTAACATAACTTGTCCCATTTGATAAGGATGCTTTATTTTAGAAATTAGACTTGAAAATTGAATACACAATGCATGTGAACAGAAACCATTTTCTGTTGCATAAGCCAGTATCAACATACAATGGAAATCAATCAGCATTTGAAATCATCAGCATTCTGAGCTTCAACCAGCAAAGTGTTTACATTATAGGCGAGCAAATATTATAAGAATCACTAATATACGACCAGTTATAATTAGTAAAATGCACACTATTCCTAAACCTTAAAAAGAATTATCCATGAATCCAGAATTTAGCCCCCAACAAACAAGCAAAAAAATATTAGATAACCCTTTTCCCTTTTAATTTTGTTTTTAACGAAAACGATTTTTTCAAAAAATTGCATAAAATGTTGATAAAAGTGTTTATAAGATCAAGAAAACCCTTAGAAAAATTTGAATATTAAGTTTGGGATAAAGTACTAATACAGTAAAACTCGATTAAAACGAAGTGCGAGGGACGTGCAATTTTGATTCGTTATAAACCTAATTCGATATAACCGTTAAGATTACAATACGTTTAATACTACCGGGATTGAAAACTACTTCACTGTAAGCGTGAATTCATTATAAGCGTGTTTGTTATAAGCTTGTTTTACTGTATACGAAAAATGATTTCCTACGTCATTAAGGGTGTATGGAAACATCCAGATAACTATAAAGCCTTTTGGAGTTTTATAGTCTAAATTCTCTGCCTGCACTGGCGAATCGAGAGCCCCCCCCCCCCCCCCTTGTGTCCAAAATATACATAAGATTTAATAAACCCCGACCTCAAAATCCCCCCCCCCTTTTCAAGATTCCTGGATCCGCCACTGACCTGTACTATATGACGAAGCAGAGTTGTGTATTGTGTACAAATGCACATTTTCTGCTGAGATTTCGTTGACTACAACGCTTCATTATCCATGAGTCTTCTGGCATAATCATTTTATAAACATGTCTGTTTAGCCAAGACTTTGAGAAAGGTTTAACATTTAAAGTAGTGGTTAATTTCAGAATATTCATTGTTTTACTGTAAAGAACGGATTATAGGTATGCAAATGCTGTTAATGCCCAGTGCATTACAAAGAATTTTATGGCAGCGGTTTCTCAAAATATTCAATTCATTAAAAAAAAAGATATAACTATAAAAGAAAAATAAGCATATAATCCGGTACACGAAGAAGACGCATTTATTTTACGAAAAAGAACATTTTCGGGAGTCGAGCTCGGGGTAGCCCAGCTTAAGTAGAATATGTTTGTTTGTTTGTTTATTGTTTAACGTACCTCTCGAGAATTTTTCACTCATATGGAGACGCCACCACTTGCCGGTGGAGATCTGCAAATTTTGACCTATACTCGGCACTTAGGGCCATTGAGCAGTGAGGGATCTTTTTCGTGCCAGCACCTACTGCGACACGGGACCTCGGTTTATACGGTCTCATCCGAAGGACCGGTCTCCACGTCCCACAGTGGGATTCGAACCTGCGACCTAAGGATCATCTCCTTACTCCGCGACTCTAGGGCGAACGCTCTAACCACTGCGCCACGCGGGCGACTCTTAAGTAGTATATAAAGTGTCGGGTGTGATATTCATCTTCGTTTCTGCTAAACATGTTATTTATATCAGAGTGGAAATTGCACATGTTTAATTCTGTTAAATGTGTTAATAATAGAATTTACAAAGCTGTCTTTGGCCTAGTAAAAATATTTCTTTTTTAACCATATGGTCTTGTTAACAGTTTAAGCAAATTTAGAAACGATAGTCAGGAATTACCTATTGAGAGTGGGGGATTTTAAATATATCTTTTCATCTCAAGAAATTGTGAGAAATTGAAGATGAATTTCACTATATTTTTAAGTTTAATTTTTTCAATGATGAAAGAAGAAAGTACATAGCTGAAATGTTAAACAACGAAAAAGATTGTTAGTTTTGCTAACTTATTTAACAGTGATGACAAATTTACTCTTATTGGTTAAGTTCAATTCTATAAGATTGTAATGTCTTTATTTCACTCTACGTGATGCTCGGATATTGTTTAAATATTTTAATTCTTTGTTCATTTATAATTGTTTTTGCTATTATGATCTGTTTGTTGTTTGTTTAAGATATTTTAAAAAATTTTGAAAAAGAAAAAAAAAGTATGTATTCTTCCTTGTAAATTTTAATACATTCTCTCTTTTATCGTCAGACGATGAAGTAGTAATTTATTATCAACAATATCTCAATGCAACTGAACAAAGTTCTAACTTACTAAGTTTGTCCTCTCTTTAAAAAAAATGTACAAAAACAGATAAATATATACACATACATGAAATAACGTATGAAAAGAAAAAAAATCAAAACTCAAATCATACAATGAGGGGACGAAAAAAGTAAAGGAAGTATAATACAAAAAAGACAAAAAGTAACTAGGATAAATAAAAAGCCTGAAATAGAACAGTAAGAAACTGTTTGTTAAAATGACATCGGCTATCGCATATGACATTTATGAGACAAAATATATATGGAAATTAACAATTTCCATCGGGTCCGTTGCAATCATTAGTCACATTATATAATTTGTGTATCGATTGCACTCGATTAATGTTTGAAGAAAAAAAATTGTGATTATAATTATGTGTTATTTCTCCTTAAATCCATGAACGTGTACTGTTAAACCGAATCAAAGCGAAGTAACAGAGACAAACAACTCTAAATTCGTATAATCACATAAGTTAATATTACATGTTAAAGCTTCAGGGAATGAAAATCACTTCGATGTAAGCGCAAATTCATTATAAGCGTTTTCGCCGTAAACATGTTTTACAGCTGTGTTATATTGTCAGTCTTCTTCCTCTTCTTCTTCTTCTTCTTCATCATCGATTTGCTTTAAATCTTCTTTAATGTAAAGATCCTCTTCTTTTCTACTTCTGTCATTCTCGTCAGCCCTGGTCTGATAGACCTCCTCGAATTTCTTTCCTTTGATGTCCAAGGCATCCAACAATTCCTTCCAAATCTTCTCGTTAAAAGACTTTACTTTACATCGCCTGTGATCCATTAGCTTTTTCAAACCCCTGGTGTTTTTGTCGCTGGTCATCTGTTTCAATCCGTTGACGTGTGACTCCCTCTTTGCAATGCACGAGCGCCGTTTTATCATATAAAGACTGGCAACGTATATTGTCAATTGCAGTTGTCTTTTCCTTGTTAGGAATTCAATCAGCATGCGTGCGCAATATTCACATGGTGAGTTGTTTATATAAACTTTCACTCTCATTAATTCCTTCTTGTACAATTCGGAAAGCCTTTTTATCAGAGTTTGTTCTGAATGTCGTTTGACGCTCCTTATGACCTTTGGATCCTGACCACTGACCCAGTAAACTAACAGTGTTGTCCCGGCATATGACCAGTTCTTTTCGTGGTTCAAAACAGTCTTAAACATATGATTAAAGACTTTTTCAGCATCTGCAAAAGTACAATGTAGTTCTACAACCGTATAAAGCGAATGATGAATTTCCTTTTCTAAAATAAAACTAAATAACTTTGCTGTCTTATGGATCTGCATTGTTTTCTCATAGACCTCCACTAGATTCTCGTACTACCTTTTTTTAAGCTTTATCCAACTTAAAACAGCCAAATACATGTTACAAATAGAGACAATATGGCTTATATTTAAATAAAATAAAAGTTAAGAAATCATGCAAAATTAAAACAAAATGTGTATTTATCTAAGTTTATACACTGTATTTATAATACAGGCTCATTTGAATTATTCATTCCATACTTACGTAATTGGAAATTTTTAAATGTTGATGCAAAAAAGTCGAAAAGAAACTCATATCCTAAACATCCGTATGCCAAAATTAATAATACACAAGTTATCAATTTGTTATTGAAATATACACCATCCATAGAAATATTTTGGTGTTACATGGTTTTCTCGAATAGACATCCACGTAAAAATTATAATGTCCATATCAAGAATGTGATGCATTATTACGATCCAGTATACAAATCTGTCAACTATTTGAAGGAAGATTTTGTATACGTGTCTTTCCTTAAATATCATTTACTTACTTACATACTAAAATGATTTTAATACGATAATAATTTCATGTTAACTATGTATAAAACACTTTATTTCGTTTTAGCTTTTTAGCTCACCTGAGCCGAAGGCTCAAGTGAGCTTTTGTGATCAAAATTTGTCCGTTGTCTGTTGTCGCTGTCGTCGGCGTTGTCGTTAGCTTTTGACATTTTCATCTTCTTCTCCAGAACCACAGGGCCAATTTCAACCAAACTTGGCACAGAGTATTCTTGGGTGAAGGGGATTCAAATTTGTTCAAATGAAGGGCCACGCTCTCTTCCAAGGGGAGGTAATTACAAAATAGTGAAAAATTAATGGCATCTTTTAAAAATCCTCTTCTCAAGAAGCAATGGGTCAGGAAAGATGAAACTCATGTGGAATCATCGTCATGTAGTGTAGATTCAAGTTTGTTCAAATCATGACCCTTTGGGGTAGGGTTTGGCCACAATGGACGATCATAGTTTTACATAGGAGTATGTAGGATATATCTTTAAAAATCTTCTTCTCAAGAACAACAAAGCCATGATTGGTCATATTTATGTGAAAGCATCCTCAGGTGGTATAGATTCAAATTTGTTCAAATCATGACCCCCGGGGGTAGGGTGCACGTGGGGCCACAATTGACGATCATAGTTTAACAAAGGAGAATATAGGAAAAATCTTTAAGACTCTTCTTCTCAAGAACAGCAAAGCCGTGATTGGTAATATTGATATGGAAGCATCCTCAGATAGTGTAAATTCAAGTTTGTTCAAATCATGACCCCGTGGGTAGGGTGGGGCAACAATGAAAGTTCAAAGTTGTAGGAAAAGAAGCCACAGTTAGTCACAGAACTATGTAAGCATCCTTAGTTAGTGTAGATTCAGTTTTGTTCAAATCATACCCCTCACCTCCCCCCCCCTTTTTTTAAGGGTAGGTCGGGACCACTTATGCATGTAAGCTTTTCAATATGAACTGAGTTTTGTTTTTTTCCTAGGCACAGTGCTCAGGTGAGCGATGTGGCCCATGGGCCTCTTGTTGAACTTGCATGTAAAGGCCAAAATTGGACTGTTATTCATAGTCAGAATATCCCCCGTGCTGAATGATAACCAAAATACTTGTTAAGTACATATTTTGCTGAGACTCATTCTCTGAGTAACATAAAATGTGCAATGTAATAAAGGAACACAAACATATTTGTAAGCTTGCGATAGTATTACATACGCAAGTTTGTAATACAGTTATATACAAGTGTATTACATACAATCAATGGTGAAGGCAATTACCTTGCTCGGGTTCGTCATCACTTAAGCTATCTGAAAAGAACAGGATAAAAACAAGGTTAATAAAAAGTTTAAAAATAATATCCTTCTTTCTTTTCTCTTTTTCTCTTTCTCTCTCTCTCTCTCTTCAAACAATGCTACTACTATGAAAAGGTCAAAAAAAAAAAAATCAAGATGGGAGTTTAAATACCTTTGGCAACGATCATCGTTGATGAAAAACAGTAAACCCCCCCTCCCCCTTACATACTCACACACAATCAAGTTTACGGCTCATTATGTTAAACTTATACGTATAAGTAACAGACAATGGAATATCTTTATATATTTACCAAGATCAGTCTCATCAGAATCATCAGTGTCGCTCTCTGTAAAAATAATATTTCTCTTAATTTCTAATATAACCTAAGTAATATAATTACTAACATCTGATATATCTAGACGTGTATATGTTTTACATGTAATAGGACAATGTACTACATGTCTTTAAATATACTCATGTATATAATTTCTCTTTGTGATTGCCTATGGCGACAATTTTATTCGAGGCACATTTATTTGAGTGCACAAGACTCGACGGACATTTTTTTTGGGATTAGGCAGCGACCCATAAAATTTAACATTTCATTTTTAAAATATATATATAAGGACTAGAGATTTTTTTCGTAATTGAATCTTAATGTATGTTACACAAGGTGATACTGCACCTTTCAGTCAACTGAATGGTCACTGAAAAATCTGGAAATGTTACTGAATGGCAGAGCTCTGTCATTCAGTAACCTTGAGCTTTCAGCAATCTTTCAGTCACCATTCAGTTAACTGAATGGCAGAGTTTCATCCTTTGTTACTTAGTGATTCAAAAACAATTTCTTTACGATTTCTCTACAGATTTTTTTTTTCACCTCTGAGGCCTGTATTACTGTAAAGTAAACCATTTTCTATTTTCAAAAAAAAAGGTTATTCTTGAATTATTGCCTCGGTGAAAAATTGCAAGAGACTTGTTCTTCTTTATGAGTCCCTGACCATATGATTGCACGTCCCTGAAGAGATGATAAAACCGATAAACAGTAAAAGTCCGTCCCAGAAATATATATGCTTCTGGATAATTTTAAAGCTTGATGACCCTCTGTTCTAAATTTTATCTAAAAAATAAATTAATAAATAAATAAATAATATTAAATTCCAACATTGATTTTCATTGATAACAAAAGCTGAAGATTTATGTTCTAAACTTCACCCAAAATGGAAAAAGTATAAAGCATGAAACGAGCCTAACCAATCGATGCTTTTTAAGTCAGAAAATCACATTCTGTTCTGTGTTCGTAAAAAAATGTGTGTCCATCGGAAAGAGTTACCTTTCTTAAAATTTCTGTAATGAATGTGCATGTATAACAATCATGAAAAAACTACATATAGAACACTGTAAATTAATCAAGTTTACATTTAATATAAAAAGGTAAATTTGCCTCAATTTAGTGACAGTTACAGTGTAAGAAAAGAGAGTTCAATTTCTTTTTTTTCTCAAATATTATGAATAATTATCAAAAATATTGCGAAAAGAGAAAACAGGTCAATGTTTGTGTCATAGATCCCATTCCTTCAAAGGGCATGAAATATTGTTAAGGAACAAACATTTGTGTAAATAAATAACGCCTGAAGAATAGAATTCTTGGATAATATTCTTTTGACGTTATCTCTTCTATCAGAGAGAGGGTCGTCAAACCTTAATTAACTCAAACTTATCTACTGTAAGAAAATTATTCATCACATTACCTTCATCCCTTCTTCCCCCGAACACGAAACCTCTTTCGCCGGCGTCATCAGCTCTGTTTCCTCCGATATTAAAACCTCCTCTTGCCCCGAAAGCAGTACCTCCACTTTCCCCAAAGTTAAAACCTTCTTTTACCCCGAAGTTAGATACACCTTTCTCGCCGATGTTAAAAGCTCCTCTTTCCCCGGAGTAAGAGCCTCCAAATCCCCCGAATTTAAAACTTTCGTTTACCCCAAAGTGAGAAACTCCTCTTCCCCCGAAGTTAAAACCTTCTCTTCCCCCAGAGTCAGAACTTCCAGTTTCCCCGGAGTTAACACCTCCCGTTACCCCGAAGCCAGAACCTCGTTGTACTCCGAAGTTAAAACTTTTACTTTCCCCGGAGTCAAAAAGTCCCTTTCTCCCGAAGTTTAAACCTCCACTTCCCCCGGAGTCAAACACTCCTTTTGCACCGAAGTTAAAATTTCCTGTCTGCTGGGATTCAGAACCACCACTCCCTCCGAAAGAAAAACCTCCTCTGTCTCCGGAGTCAAAAACTCCTCTTTCCCCGAAGGCAGATCCTCCTCTTCCACCGGAGCCGAAACCTTCTACTTTCCCAAAGGTGAAACTCGCCTTCTTATCCATAAAGGGTCATACACATCAAAAACTATATCAATGTATTGTCAGCAATTCTGTAGAAACTTTTGCTGAAATAAAGCAGCACGTTATTTGTTATGAAATCAGAGGATTCTTCAAACCTAAAAAAAAAATAATTCATAAGCCATCGTGTTTTAAATGACCATATTCATCAAGGTAAACAATATTGATTTTCAAGTCTCAAAAACCTTTTAGAAGAAACAGAACAAGATATCAATGATGAAGGGATGTACTATGGTTATCTCTCGTATGTCGATTGGATAACGAATGACTTTTTAAAAAAAAAGTTATATGGGACATACAGAATCAATTTCAACATGTGTTTATATTTCCTTTTGAATGAACCAAAGTAGAACTGGTCTTATTCGTTACGTCCGGTTATAAGGACACTACCTTTAACACAGTACATCACTATATCTTAACATTTCATATGACACATATTATATTTTAGGAAAATTTCTTGCTTTTGTGAGAGAAAAATGACGTTTATACAAAAAATCACTTATTGAAATGATGTTTCAGTAATGGTAAGCCTATTTAAAAATAACTGTTTTTGACAATGATACAACTAGTCCATGGGACTTGTTGGATACCTGAGTATCATTCATTTATTTTCTTTTGATTTGAATCACTCCCACTGAACTGGAAATTTATTTGGACTCATGTGACCTGATTTTTACAATTTAGTAAGGTTTTATATTTATGAAACTCGTTACTAAATGATAATAAATGGAGAAAAAAGTGAAGGTAGAATGCATTTTAAATATATGATGAATTTTATTCTATACTTATTCTTCTCATATCCTCATTCTTCACATCTGAACATACCCAATCGAATGTTTGGTATGGGCCGATAGCTTACTTCATCATGCGAAACGCCTACTTACTATATACTCAAGAATAACTAGGTTTTTTCATAATTCAATGTCATATACATTTTCAGTATACGACCAGTAAGCCCCATCTTAAGGTTTACATTTCGAATCGAGGAGAAGAGTTTAGTTGCTGCCTAGCTTTTCATTAAAATTATGCAGACAGTTAAATGATCGGTAGACAAATGAAGAAATAAAAGAAATATGAAAATAAACCAACCCAGGGGTTTGGACCCAGGATGCAAGGGATGTGAAATTCATTGGATAGAAGTCTATCTACTCCTTATAATCACATGTATAGGTGCAGTTTGCCGGCTAAATGTCAATGAGTAGAAAATTTTTCAAAGATGTAATATACCTTCTGTATATGACCAATTTTTCATAACTCTATGACCTGAACCCAGGGGCACTAATATTGCATTTTTTGCAATATCCCTGATTCATCCCTGATTTGGGGGCAACTTGAGTTTCAAAAGCTTATAATTATGAAGCAAACATCTTTCCTGCTAGATGTTAATGAGAAAAGGAAAAGGTTTCTTATATTATGTATTGTCTTAAATACATGACCAACTTTGCCCTATCTCTAAAGTTGAAGCATTGACCTTTGGGTCATCAAAATTTTTCTAAATATTTTAACACTCAATGTAATTATGAAGAAAGTGTATGTGGTATCTTACAACGCAAAAATTACGCACTTTGAATTTTTTGTTCAAAGTGCCTTAAATTTTGGGACCACGTCAACGCACTTTGAAAAAAAAAATTCTATTCAAAGTGCGTTATTATCGACCATATTAATGCACTTTGAAAAAAATGTGTAAGGCTTGTTTAATATTCTTGCAAATTTCTCTCTAATCTATCATATTCAACAATCTATCAATTGTGAGTAGATATGAACCAATGGTTGACTCATTTATTTGATAGTAACTAAGAAAAATAAACCCTAGTTACATTACTCACTCGTCTGAAATTTTTACCTTCTTCCCTGATAACTTTTCCTCAAAAAATCTTATAAACAAATGTGATGCAGTCAGATTTCTTCTAAATCTGTAATTTGATATCATAAAAGGCTAGACATGTCAAACAACATGTTTTGATTACCCTGTACGTCACATTTTTTTTTCTGAGGAATCATTGTTGATACATTTTTATAAAAGTTATGCAGCTCGGCGGAATATTAAACTGACAACCAACGGGCCATATAGCTAACATGATCAGTAGTTCTCAAAATCCCATGTAGTTCAACATTCTACTTTTTAAAAACAAAAATGAAGAACTGAATGAAATTATTATCATTAAAAGGAACAAGAACCACACTGCTTTCCAGAACAACTGACCTTCGGTCATAAAAATAATTCATATTGCTTTGTAAAAGATATAAAAGATAAAGAGTTCGGCCGAGGGACCTTCTACCTGTCTTCTCCTCGTTCTTGATGAGAGCAGATCAATTCTTCAGTTTTTCGAAAGAAATCTAACAAAATACTGTTGTCTACTATTAAAATCTAAAGCCAGAAGTTTTGTTTTATACAGTACCGACCAGACACAACCTAACAGAAAGCGAACCCAAAGTGCACCCCGGGTTCGCTTTCTGGGTTCGCTTGGGGTTCGCTATAGCTGACCCCGAGCGAACCCGGAGCGCACCCCAAGAGAACCCGCAGCGGATTCAGAGCGAACGCCTAAAGCGAACCCCAAATTCAGTAGCGAACCCAGAAAGCGAACGTTCGGTGTTGCGTAACAGAGCTGTCAATCAGGAGTAGGGATAAGACGTGTTAACACATCAGCATGCCAGTTTGTCATTCGATGTAAATAAAACATTCTACAAGCAAGCGTGTTAATGTACAGTTTAAAATTTTTATTAACATGATTAAAATAAAAATTATATTTATATATATTTTTTAAAATCCATTAATTTATAAGCCAAAACGTTCTGTAATGTATAAAAGAAAAAAGAAAATAATGGTTATCACAATAGTTACTAAAAAAAAAAAATTTTTTTGACAAATTATAGCATTTCATCATCTCAAGATACTGTACAAGATTATGTACATGTACGTGCTTTCATTCAATTATTTTATTTTTATAATTCTAATTTACATTTTTGTTTAAATCCAGATCAACATCAAAATTATTGATCTTCTTAATTGAAAAAAATAAATAAATAAATAAAGAACAGCATAAATGTACATGCTTGTACAGTATGTCCAATCGAAAACTTCTATGGTTTTTTTTTTTATTTATCTTTTACGAAAAAAAAATGTAAAGCTTGATTTACTTTGTTTTTTTTTTTTTTTTAACTGGAATAAAAAAAAAAAAACGCGATTTACATGTACATTAATTATCGGTAGTAAATCAGCAATATAATAAGTCGTACAGTATTATATTCTTTTAAAATAGCGTAACTTCTAATGATAAAGCGTATTTAAGATGTTTAACGATTTTTTTCTCTGATGATAGGCCCCGTTAACTGCTTATTGGGGTCATGATATTTTTATATCAATACATCAAAACTGTATATTTTTATTAAAAAAAAAATAAAAATTCCCACAACTTACATAAATATTTAGTCGACAAATGTACACGACATGATTGTCGGGGTTACTTTTTTTTTTATCCCTCCATACTTATTTATTTATTATTTTAATTTCTGCAGATGAATGAATTTAAAAAAAAATGCTGATTTTTGAAATTCATAAATGGAAAGATGGATATAAGTTTTCATTCATTTTTAGGCCACTTTAAAAAATATTTTACCCCCACACTTCATATCATAAAATCAAATTGAATCAAAACTCACAGCCAACCTATATCATGTGATAGAACATGCCGCATTCGATCATAAATTACATCTTTACGTATCAAAAAGATTAAAAAAAATTCTAAGTCGGAGAATTACATCAATAATTATTTGTAATCTGAAATACCTATTAAATCTTATTTACATGTAGTTTAAAAAAAAATTATTTCATTTTTTTTTTTTTTCAGTTTTCCAAAGTCGATAAATTGAAGCAGTAAATATTTTTAATATAAAATATCTATTAATTAAGTTTTTTTTTTCCTTTAAAAATATCCACTGCTAAATATTTTTAACTTTTTTTGTGTAAAACGTGATCTATCGTGTATGTTGTCAACAACAACGTTGCAGCCACTGTACATGCACATTTATCGATCGGCACAAAAACAACAATGATCGATTTCACTGCTGTATTTGGAATAAACAAGGGGCGGAGCTTACTGGCGGCAAGATTAAAGCGGGGTCCGCTTCACGCATGAGTAAAGCGAACCCAGAGAGTGAACGCCGGGTTCGCTATAGCGGACCCAGAGCTGACCCCGAGCGAACGCAGAGCAAACCTGAAGCGAACCCAGAGCTCACCCAAAATTTCTGAAAGCGGACCCGTAGCAGACCCCGAGCGAACCCAGAGAGCGAACCGGGGTGTGCTTTGGGTTCGCTCTGGTGTTAGGTTGTGTCTGCTTGGTACTGTACATATTTTTTCAAAGTGCGTAAAGTGTCTCCATGATAAAAAAAAATGCTGATGTACACTCTTAACGTACTTTGAAAAATATTTTTCAAAGTGTGTTGATTTTATAGTAAATCTAACGCACTTTGAAAATTTTTTTTCAAAGTGCGTTGATTTTGCCCCAATTTTAACGCAATTTGAAAAAAATCAAAGTGCGTATTTTTTTCAAGGTGCGTTGCCACAGTGATGTGACTCCTGTGACATAATAAGTCACTCACTTGAATTACAAATGAGAACTATCGACACAGTACAAGATCTTGTGTTATCGAAAACTTTATTCCTGCGTATACTGATTGATTAAATACTATTTACATTTTACATTTTGCGGAAAGCAGCTTCCGCTAAAGAAGTACATCATTAAATGTCTTGTGTATGTAATTTGTTGAAAAATCAATTTCTGAAAACATCGTACACGCCAAATATAATGCATTTACAATATAGCCAAAATTCATGAACTCTTTTTCGCTTATAAATGCCAAATAATCATATCGAAAAAAATAGATGTCGCAAATCTTATATCATCTACAGTAGCTATGCAAAGTTCTTTGATAGCCGTATACACTAATTTACTTGGGAAAAGCAAATATAGTATTGCATTATAAAGGTATATCCTAATGCACCAACTTCAATGATATCCATTAAAGCTTCACGTATGACATACGTTAACAGGGTTTTGACAATTTTCAAATGCCTAGTAACACTGTTACTTTAATTTTGTTAAATATGTCAGCAGTATATTCATATTTTTAGAATTTTTAGTAACCTTAGATTAGAAGGGTCTTTGTTTAAAGAACAAATATGGTAAAGTGTACAGTAAAAAAGGACATATTGTTTTATCACTTTGATTATAGGAAATCCGTATTATGAATCAGTTTTTTGCGTCATGCAGTTAAATCCATTAGTAGCCTGCGTTGCGCAGTGGTTAGAGCGTCTGCTCTAGACTCGCGAAGTAAGGAGTTGATCCTTACGTCGCGGGTTCGAATCCCACTGTGGGACGTGGAGACCGGTCCTTCGGATGAGACCGTATAAACCGAGGTCCCGTGTCGCAGTAGGTGCTGGCACGAAAAAGATCCCTCACTGCTCAATGGCCGTAAGTGCCGAGTAAAGGACAAAATTTGCAGCTCTCCACCGGCAAGTGGTGGCGTCTCCATATGAGTGAAAAATTCTCGAGAGGGACGTTAAACAACATACAAAAAAAAAAAAAACAAAAAAAAAAACAAAAGAACATTATGACTTTACATTGATTTCGAAATAGATTTTTTTCCTTTTTTTCCTTTTTTTTTTTTACATCAAATTTCACACTCAAATATTGTTTTAGTTAAGTCACACTGGTTTATTTTTTCTTTTTTTTTGGGGGGGGGGGGATTCAAGACGACATGTTCTTAAAGTACAATACTTCCAAAACTTAATTAAAAACTACCTTTTTATAAAAACGGATCGATATGTAAAAGGAACATATGGTATCAAATGAAACTCATGTTCAGGTATCCTACTTATACATCCACAATGAAGTGAAAAATGGTACAATTTGGAAACTGAAGCATTAAAGGAAATTAAATTAATTTAACCTACCTATGAACAGCAATTGATATTCAACCCAATGCTCCGCAGGGAAATAAGCGTATTTTTTTTTTTTTTTGGTCGAGTATTATAATTGTTACCGATTGTTAACAGTGAGTGTCACAAAGAACATTCCAGACGAATTGTTTAAATTTAAGCCATTATACCAAGTTAGTTTGAGATAACATTTTACTAAGTCTGTTTACACAGTATGTTTTCTTACATGTATGTATTGTCCTTCAAGCTGATATGCTTATCAATTATGTAACGCAAATGACCGATTGACAGGAAGGAACCTGAAATGTATCAATTGCAATCAATTTCTGTTTGCAGAAAGATTAACTATATGTGTTATTTCTCCATTTTTATGTCGTGTACGTCGTGTTCGGTAATGGTGAAGTAATAGGACTGAACATTTAATTCTTAATCGCTGTAAATGTATTTTGGTATATCTGATAAGTACATTATACGTTTTAAAGCTACAAAAAAAAAAAAAAAAAAAAAAAATGAATATCGCTTCGATGTCAGCTTGAATTCATTATAACATGTTCACTGTAACAGTGTTTTACTGCACTTCATTTTACATTCTTCCTCTTCTTCTAAATGCCTCAAATCTTCTTTGATGTGAAGAGCCTTTTGTTTACTACCTCTGTCATCCTCATCATCTCTGGTTTGGTAGACTTCCTCGAATTTCTTCGATTTGTTGTCGCTCCATGATAGGAAGGCCGTGTGTTCGAATCACGGCCGCGACTGACCTAAGTCGATTACAATTAGGTAGCAACTGTTCCTTCGCCAAACGTTCGGCACTTTGAAGTGAAAGTTGCGGGTCTTTCGAATGAGACCTTAAAAAACCGAGGCCCCGTGTCACGGTAGGCGTTGGCACGATAAAGAACTCTTACTGCTCAATGGCCCTAAGTGACGAGTAAAGGTCTAAATTTGAAGCCCTTGACCAGTATATGGTGACTTCTCTATAAAAGTGAAAAATTCTCGAACGGCACGTAAAAACAACACACAATCAATCAATCAACCAATCCATTTGATGTCCAGAGCATCTGTCAAATCCTTTCACGTCTTCGCGTTAAAATCCTTTACGTTACATTGCTTATGATCCATAAGTTTGTACAAACCTTGGTATATTTTGGTCGCTGAGCTTTTTTTCTTTAAATCTGTGAAGATGTAGCTCCCTCTTTGCATTGCACGAATGCTATGTTATCTTGTATAGACTGGCAGCGTAGATTGTCAATTGCAGTTTTTTTTTCTCGTCAAGAAATCAAGCAACATGCATGCACAATATTCAATATGTGAGTTCTTTACAAAAACTAAATTACTCTCATTGATTCCTTTTTGTACAACCCGGGAAGTTTTTTAATCAGAGTTTGCTCAGAATGTCTTTTAAAGCTTTTTATGACCTTTGGATCTTGTCCACTGACACAGTAAACTAATAGCATGGTGCCGGCGTAACGCCATTTGTATTATTGGCGTAAAAAAGTATTGAACATACGAGTAAAGAAGTTCTCAGTATTTGCAAAAGTACATATGTAGTTTAAAACAGCTTAAAAAACGAAATCTGACGGTAGCAAAACTTCTCTTCCCACTTAAGACTATGTGAGGTTCAGAACAGGAATGTGATACCTTGTTTAAATCAGTATGAGGCCACCGACTATATAAAATAAGGCTCTGTATCAGTAAATGATATCCTAAAATATTATGTACTGTGCCCATGTTTTCGTGTTCAATGGAATCATTTGTTTAATTGTTTTAAAATGCTACTCTTTTTAAACAGTTTCCGAAGGTTTAAGTTCAATAAATCTTGGTACACAAATATATTACTTGTACATTAATGTTTTTGAGTTGTATTAGTATTTTTGTGTCACCTGCAGAACAGAGCGACACTTAGGAATCACTTTACCTGGCGTGTGTTTGTCTGTCTTTCCGTCCGTCTGTCGCACTTTATATCCCGAGAACTGTGAGGGGTATGGATTCGATATTTTGTACATGTATCGCTTGACCTTATGGCTTTTGTAAAAAATACCATGGCAACCGACCTCGTGATTTTTTATCTTGACCAATGACCTACTATTAAAAATAATATACATAGCCTATATACAGCTTATATTCGACATTAAAGAGGTAAATCTGTGATATTTAGCATGCGTACTCCTTGCCATGAGATGTTATTTAAAAAATACCAGCATGACAGTGCACTTGACCTTGGTCTTTGACCCCCTTTGCAAAAATACTTCGAACAGCTAATTTTAAAAATTAACTTTTGAATTTTGAGAGGAAAAGTTTCATTTACTAGCGTATATATCACATATATTTATGACACTGTACTTTTAAACTGTCTTATATACGGTAACAACACAAAATGAAATTTGAATACTTTGATATTACATCGGAATCGGTATCACAAAATTGATCCTACTTCAAATAAAGTTGTAGATTAAGAAATGCCATAAAGACAGACTGAAATCTCTCTATTGATTTTGGATAAACAGTGAATAAAATGACAATAAATTCTAATTTCTGATAATTTCAATTTCATTATTCATTTTATCTTTGAGAGTTGGGGAATCATATTTTATTCAATTGTCACATTTAATATCCTATCAAAGTCTTTCTATCCGTGAAAAAGCATGAACTATAATACTAGTGGCATATAGATATTTGACCACTCTTAAAGTTATTTACATCTTTGGTGATGCTATAAATCAGGCGACACATGCTTTCCTTGGAACACTCTAGTTGATCTAGGAATTATTTGGACATATTATATTAAATGTACTGTACAAGTCTTTCAAACTGCTATAGTTTTGGTGATTCTAGTTAAAGGACATATGTATTAAAATGTAAAACATTCTTAAATAATTTTTAGTTACACGTTTATTATTTCCTTTATGTATATAGCAATTAAATTTCATGTTAGTCTTTTATAATCTGATCACGGTCAAAAGTGGTATGTGTATCATACTATTCCTGTATTAAATCGATCTTGTTAAGTAAAAATATTGCTGAGCCTCTCCCTGTACATGTACCGATGAATAATATGACAAATGAAAGTTATCTTAAAACCTTTAAAATATTAATGTATGCAAGCTTGCACTGATATTACATATTCAATGTTTAGGAATTTATAAGTGTCCGTCACGTGATCAACACAGTAATGTGAAAATACAAAAATGCATTATAATAATACCTGATTACACTCTCATAACAAATTGACTGCAAATTCATACTTAGATTACAAATTGAAATTAAAATCTAGCTCAAAATAAAATGTATACTTTAATGTATATTTAGCCTTCGGACAGCCTTAACATGGCTGCGTCTTTCCCCTGAGTCAGAACCTCCTCTTCCCCCAAAGGTAGAAATTCTACTCTTTCCCCAGAGATATCATCTCTTCTTCACCGAAATCGAAAACTTATACTTTTCCGGATGTCAGAACCTCTTCCTTACCCCAAGGTAAAACTTCCTCTCCACGGAATCAAATACTTCTTTTCCAGCGAAGTTAAAATTTCTCTCTGCCGCTATGCAGAATCTAATCGCCCCCACCAAAGCTAAAACCTGCTCTGTCTCCGAAGTAAAAAAAACTCCTTTTTCCCCGAAGACAAAATCCTTCTCCACCCCGATGTCAAAAACTTCTACTCTCCAAAAAGTTAATCTCGCCATCTTATCCATAAATGGACATACACATCAAGGAATAGATATCAATGTATTGTCAACAATTCTGTAGAAGAGAAACATTTGCTAAAATTAAGGGGCAGTTTATGTTATAAATTCAGAGGATACTTTAAACTCGGATAAATAATCCAATACTATCATTTTTTTTTTTCAAATGACCATATTCCTCAAGGTCAAATGAATATTGATATTTCAATATCGAACATGACATAACAGAACATAATATAAGTGATGAAAGGATATTCATTGGTTATCTTTCGTATTGCACGCCGATTGAATAACAAATGATTTTTTTTTAAATATTTGGGACATGCAAAGTCTACGAACGCCGGATAGGCTCAAGATAAGCACAAGATAAAAAAAATTAACTCGTTATAAAGAGTTAGTATCTTGTTATAACGAGCTCATCTTTCACAATTGGATTACATTGTACCTGTAATAAGAAGTGACCTTGACTTTGAGGTCTAACCTCAAAATTTTAGAAGTTTTTATCATTACTCTTAACTTTTGAAGGAGAGAAGACAGGGCATTTA
The DNA here is from genome assembly GCF_033153115.1 of Saccostrea echinata. Lineage (NCBI taxonomy): Eukaryota > Metazoa > Mollusca > Bivalvia > Ostreida > Ostreidae > Saccostrea > Saccostrea echinata. Next base: position 5,400,844 of record NW_026889781.1, read on the forward strand.
TATTTGACATGTGTATTACCTGTTTCTAGACCTTTCCAAATGTACTCTGGTTTTGGACCTTGTGACCTTGATCTTCAAGTCTAACCTACGGTCTTTTTCATCTTTTAACATTGACAACTTTCCAAATGTACTCTGGTTTTGGACCTTGTGACCTTGATCTTCAAGTCTAACCTACGGTCTTTTTCATCTTTTAACATTGACAATAACGTTTAAATTAGTGAAGATAGGATTTTCATATTTTACATGTACATTACATATGACAACACCTTTCAGAAAAAAATATATTACTTCATTACCTTGACCTATACGTTTGGCCTACTTATCAAAAAAATTAACTTTGGCCATAACTTCTGCTCAAAAAGAGAAAGAGCTTTCATTTTTTTTTTTTACATGTATATGTACATGACCTGAGGTAAGACCTTTCGGATTGTATTATGATATTTAACCTCATGATCTTGATCTTGGTCCCGCCTCTGGTGTTTTGGGGGTCCGCGTTTGCTCTGCTCCTGTTTTGTGTTGTTTGGTGGACTTTTGGGCTTGGGTGCTGTTCGTTATCTCCATATATTTCATGCAGTTTTGAGGAGCTTTAATATTTGCCATAATTTTTATTAATTCAATAATTTAAATTTTTTGTATGATGGACACACAAGACAGGACACACAAACAAGACAGTAACATGCAATTAATGACTGCTTCCCAACCACTAAGACACCGAAAGAGGGAGAAACAATTCTTTGAATTTGCTTGTAGTATATCTTATGACACATATTATGTTTTAGGAAAATTTCGCGAATTTGCTAGAGAAAATGACGTTTAAACATGTAATGCTGTAGTATGTTATATATGAACTATTCTCTTTAAAGTGTTATTCATGTTTATCGCTCGACAATAATATTGAATTTCCCTTATCCCACCCTAAACAAATGTCAAATATCCTGCACGCCATGATAAAATATATATTTCAATATAACAATAATCACAATTCATGAACTTTTTTCTCGCTCAAAAATGCGAAATAATTATCTCAGAAAATTAGTGTGCCAAAAGTTTGGTCATCTACAATAGGTTTGCAAGATTTCCGAATAATTATACAAAATAATTTACTTGGATCAAGCAAATATTACATTTATAAAGGTATATCCTAATGCACCAACCTTCCATGATATCGATTAAAGCTTCACTTATGACAAATGTTTACATGGCTCTGACAGTTTTGAAATGCCTGGTTACACTTTAACTTTAGTTTTGTTTAATATGTCAGCAGTATATCCATATCTTTTGAGCATTTTTAACAACTCTAGATTACAAAGGGATTTTTCGAAGAAAAGTTTGTCAAGTACACAGTAAAAAAAAGAATGCATTCTTTTATTCTTACTTAATTTCTGTTTGAATCCTTTATCTCTGTTCCGTTTGCACAGAAAGTTTTCTTAAATGTTGCCCCCAGAACGGACATCATTTTTAACCATCCCACTATCTTCACTTAAACAAACCATCCAATTACTGATTGAAGTTTCGACAAGTCCTTCGTCGCCATATTTTATTTTTTTGTCAAATCATTATATATTACTGGAAAAGATTTTTCAAGATTTACATAAAACGTTTCAGTTCTTTCTTGCTCGAGTACGATACGACTGAGTTAACCATAGACACACAAGTAATCTACATCTTGACTTTATTATCACATTTTGACGTAATAAACATGAAGCAAAATATTATATAACCCAAGCTATTTATAGAAAATATTTGCCAAATTTCATTTTGATGTGAATTGTATTTATATACATACAGAGATAGATCGCGAAGGTTTTGATCAAATCACGTATCTTCTATATCTGAACGATTTTTTTTAGATAAATTTTAATAGTAATTTATTTTTATTTTCAATCACAATAATGGGTGTATGTAGAATATTTTTCTATGTACATGTACTTCATAAAGAACCAGGTTTGATTCGCTCTAAACGTTATTTCGTACATAAAAATACGTATAATATGAAAGATACAGAAAATGGAAATGGCTTCAATGGAAGCATGATTTCAGTAAAAGAATATTCGCTGTATTTGTGTTGCACTTTGTTACATTTTTCTAGTTTTCTTCTTCATCGATATGTTTTAAATCCTCTTTGATATGAAGATCTTCTTCTCTTCTACTCCTATCATCCTCAACATCTCTGGTCTGGTAGACCTCTTCGAACTTCTTCCATTTGATGTCCAGGGCATCCAGCAGATCCTTCCAAGTTTTCTCTGTAAAAGCCTTTACTTTACATCGCTTGTGATCCATTAACTTTTTCAAACCCTTGGTATTTTTATCGCTGAGCCTCTTTTTCAATCCGTGGACATGTGGCTCCCCCTTCGTTATGCACGAGCGCCGTTTTATCTTATAAAGACTGGCAGCGTATATTGTTAATTGCACTTGTCTTTTTCTCGTTAGAAAATCAAGCAGCATGCGTGCGCAGTATTCACACGGTGAGTTGTTGAGGTAAACTCTTACTCTCATCAATTCTTTCTTGTACATGCCGGATAGTCTTTTTATCAGAGTTTGCTCTGAATGTCTTTTGACGCTCTTTATGACCTTTGGATCTTGGCCACTGACCCAGTAAACTAACAGAGTGATTCCTGCATAGGACCAGTTGTATTCATGGTTTAAGACAGTGTTGTACATGTGGTTGAAGACATCCACAGGATCTGTAGAAGTACATGTATATTTAAAGAACTTAAAATCTTTATTAAATGTTATTTATCTGAAATATGGAGATGGTCAAAATTTTAAACTATAACCCCATTTAAATTAAAAAAATTCTAAATCGTACAGTTTGGAGTAAAATAAAGCTTCAAAAAAGATTTAATAAAAAGACCACAGTTAATAATTAAGTTTTATGTATAATTTCTTTCCTTTTAATTACTTTATTTTGAGTCGTACATGTACCTTTGAATAACCAGTAAAAGAGAGTGTTTTATATTGTTTTGTGGATTTTAGTCGTACAGTGTATTTTTTGACAAAGGTATCAGTGACGAACTGAAGTCAAACGAGTCCACAATTTTATTTCTAAGAGTTTTTTTTATGGATTTTGTCAAAAAGGTAAAAATCATGTTGAATATAGATTGTAATGATATGTAAGGAGAAATATCCCTCTGCAAAGAGATACATTCCTTAATTTTATATGATCACTCTTTCTTCTTTAATTACCGTTTACGATAGCTCAGTCGGTAGAGCGCTCGCTCCGTGATCGGGAGGTCGTGAGCTCGAATCTCGGCCGCGACTGACCTAAGTTGATAAAAAATGGGTAGCAGCCGTTCCTTTGCCATGCACTCGGCACTTTGAAGTGAAAGTTGCGGGTCCTTCGGATGAGACCTTAAAAACCGAGGTCCCGTTTCACGGCAAACGTTGGCAAGGTAAAGATCCCTCACTGCTAAATGGCCCTGAGTGCCGAGTAAAGGTCAAAATTTGAAGCCCTTCACCGGTATATGGTAACGTCTCTATATGAATGAAAAATTCTCGAATGGGATGTAAAACAACATACAAACAATCCATTTTTTAAATGCTTTTTTATCTTCAACAATGATTTGTATCAAGTTTGCCTCTATGTTAAGCATGTTTTTCCCCACATCTATTGATAAATTGTTAAAATTACAGAAAAAAAAATGTTTTTGTAAACAATGTTTTGCTTTTAAATAAACAAGCTGTTGTTCCCCCTTAATTCTGTGATTTGGGACTGATCAATCATTAAACGGCCCATTGAATGAACTATTCTGTTTCCCTGCATGATAACTGACATGTTATTCACTGTGTGGGAACTCGAATTTTTTTTTTTAAAATGACAACTGCTTCTTCAATAAAATAGGAACCGTAATTTATTTTTTTTTTTTCATTTCTTGTGAATGGTAACCTAAAAAATAACTTTGTAAAAAATCACTCTGATCTACATATATACACTTGAAAGCTGATATAAAAAAGGAGTTTTGAATTCCTCTCTGACAGTGTCTATCGTCCTTAGAGACCAGGTTGTCCAAAAATCACTTTTTAGCTGACGTATTTTTATATTCTAATGAAGCAAAATTTATTCATAAAACATCTACATTAGACAAAACTATCACCTGCATATGGTGTTTGTCCCAACTAATTCGATATTCAATAGCATGCCCTGAGTATGATCAATTTTTTAACCGAGCGAGGCTACTGACAAATTAGTTGTTGTAATAGGGATTTCAACAGTCTTGTTTGAAGTCAACATTTTATGAATTCTATGGTCGTTATAATGGCCTAGTAAGCAATTACAATCTATTGTCTGGATCTTATGGATAATGATAAAGGGTGAAGATAAGGAACAGTAATCGATCTTAAAAAAAAACTTCAAACAATACGATGTGAAAAGGGTATGAGCACGGATCCCTGGAAATTCCGAAGATTGGATCAGGTGCATAGGAGGAGTAAGCATCCCCTGCTGACCGGTCGTATTTGACTGACATATTTCGTATCAATTGGAAGGCCTTTGTTCAATTCTAAACTTGACAACGGATTTCTCAGTTTACCTGGTCAATGCATAGGGCTCACGGCGCGTGTGAACGTCCGAAGGGGAATGCTTACTCCTCCTTGGCACCATATGCAATCTCTGAAATTTTCAGGGGTCCGTGGTTTGCTGATCAATGGTTTGTATTGACTGTACATTTTCTAGATTGATCAATGCTCGTAATCTTCTTCTATTGCATTCAATAACTCGTGGTTCACATATAAACTTAACCAATGTTCATGATCCTATATGTCCATTTTGATGATAGATTTTGTTTGGGAACTTAAAACTTGTAATTCTTTAAATTTTCTCCTCCTCCTATTTTTTACGCTTCTGAAATGAAACACGTTTAAGTTCATAGAACATTACGTCGCATAATTGTTAAAATTTAAAACATTTTTTTTTTGGGGGGGGGGTACACTTTTAAGATCTCACACCAGCAATGAACAATACATATCGTTTTAGATTTTCATTGGTCCAGTCAGTTCAAAATCGAGCTGCATCTTAGTTCTATTGAATGATAAAACGACACAAAGGCTTCTATATTCATCCTTAAATGTTCAATATGACTAGTAAAGGTTAAACAAACATTTAAAATATTCATATATAAGAGGTTATATATATTACATACAGAGCGTACACTACAGGTAAACACATATTGACTATGATCGATAATTCCTGTTCGTTATTAAATTACCTGCTTCGGGCTCATCATCGCTAATGCCCTCTACAAAGAACAGAATGAAAACATTAAGAACATACTAAAAATTGAAAACGTATAGCTCTCTCTCTCTCTCTCTCTCTCTCTCTCTCTCTCTCTCTCTCTCTCTCTTCATTATTGCTAGGACATGATTGTTTCCTTGAAAGAAATCCATAAATACTTCGAGTGCTCATTGTTGATTAAAAGAAAAGAGTCAGGAACACAAGGAAAAGGAAAAAATATCAAATAATCAAGACAATAAAGATATATGCATGTATGTACCAATACATTGCGTTTTAATTAAAAAAAAATTGAATGTTTTTATATTTACCATAATCAGTCTCATCATCAGAATCATCATCGGAGTCGCTCTCTGTAAAAGAAACGATGTTTTAATCTCCAGTGTCATTGAGGAATAATTATACTAGAATTGTTGTCACACTATATAGTTTCCTATATACCCATATTTAAAGAGCACAACACTTTTACTCATGCCTTTTAATTGATTGCATATTTTGGCATTTTGACCAGCAATTAATTACATGTTCCTAAAGTTTCTATAAATCGAGAAAGTATAAAATTTACATCATAGTGATGTGCTTCTCGATCATTTTAATTGACTTGAAATTATTTTAAAGTAAATTATTAACCACATTACCTTCATCATCTCTTCTCTGTAAGTCAAAACTCCCTTTTCCACAGGAGTCAAAATCAGTCTTCTTATACATAACGACAGGTACACGTACACGTCCCAGAGTATTTCAAAGTATTGTCAGTAATTCTGTAGAATGGAAACTTGTGCTAGGAAATAAACAGAACATGTGTTATAAAATCTAGGCATACTCTGAACCTTTTGAAAAAATTCATAATTCATTGTTATTTAATACACCAGGTTCGCCAAAGTCAATGATAAACTATTGATATATTTTTTTTTAAATGTAAATCACAACGGACGAAACGAAACATGATATCAGTGATACATGTTAAAGGATTTAACATGATTTAACACGATTTGAATAAAATTTTTGAATGATTGGAAAATTGCTGATCGGCAGTCATCCAGCAATGCACAAATATTACTACATTATGTTCACTAGTAAGATATCTAGTGACCAGGCGCGGATCCAGAAGTTTTTTCCAAAGGGGGGGGGGGGTCCATTTAATCTTCCCAACTGTATTAAACCAAGAAAATTTCATGCTAAAATCCATTTTCCAAACGTGAAAAATACATATTTCGTGGTGGTGATGATGGGGTCCATATTTTCTAGAGGGGGAGGGTCCAAAGTCATTTTTTATTTGCTTCACTATATACTTTTATTAATAACTCTGCAAATTCCAGGAGGGGGAGCTCCGAACCACCCCCACCCCCTCTAAATCAGCGCTTGTGTGACGGTACACGTAGTCGTTATGTGCATATTGACGTCGGTTACAAAATGTACCTAACCTAACTGCAAATATCCTAGGGGTACATGTAAGTATTGTCTTCAGAGAAAATATATACCTTAACGAGCCTTTTTTTCCTCCGGCATAACGGACGAAAATATGCATCATGCATCAGCACATGTTGTCATTGGCGACGATATGCACTGTGAACATTTTCACATTTTATCAAAGATATATTGAATCGAAGAATATCCACTAATAAAGAAAGAGAGAGAGAGAGAGAGAGATTCAATCAAACACACACAAACACACACACTCTCTCTCTCTCTCTCTCTCTCTCACACACACAGGGAGACAGACAGACAGCTAGACAGACAGAAAAAGATACAAAAGGATAGAAAAATTCTATTTCAGGAAGATAAGTAGACATGTTATATATATTTATTTAGCATGACTCGTAAAACGGTAGGGCGAAAAGGTTTTTGTCAGAGATATGTGTCCAGAATTGGTGTACATCACTATAATATGCCCAGATACCTCATTTATCTGATAAATCTGCCTATTTAATTCTTTCTTTCCCTTATACCTGGAGTATGAATGTTAATGTTTGTCTTCAGTAGTAACAATTATTTGAAAAATACTTAAACATGTACCGATATGTCTGGAGATGGGGGCGATATTTTAAGCTCACCAGAGATGAAAGTTTAAGTGAGCTTTATCTTATCATTTCTGGTCTGTCATCCATCTTTCTTACCGTCTGTAAACCTTTCACATTTTCAGCATCTTAATTAATGAGTCAGTTTCAACCAAATTAATCAAAAGCATTCGTGGATAAAAGGGATTAAAGCTTTTCAAATGAAAAGCCACCTCCACTTTCAAGAGCAGATAATTAAGAATTAGTGAATAAGTGAAATTAAAAAAAAATATATTTTTCTCAAGAACCACTGTGCCAGAAAAGTCGAGACTTATGTGAAAGCTTCATTATAAAATGCTCATTCAATTTTGTTTAAATCTTAACACCATGGAGAGGGGTGGGGCTTCAATAGGTGATCAAAATTTTACATAGGAATATAGGCATGTATGGAAAAATCTTTGAAAACCTTCTCAAGAACTGCTGGACCAGAAGAATTTATACGTATGTGAAAGCTTAATTACATAGTGTGCATGTACATTTAAGTCTGTTCAAATCATGACCCCAAGGTGTAGTGTGGGCCACAATGTGCGATCGAAGTTTTACATAGGAATATATAGGAAAATGCTTTAAAAATCAAAGCAATGATATATATATTTATTTGGAAGCATTGTCAGGTAATATACCGACGGACGACAATATGTGCAGTTAGGGTGGATACCTGTACACATTATATCGGCGACAATGAACATGACGGTCATACATATATGTACCATCACAGTCTCAACAAGTCACAGAACTACAGAAAAAAAAATCGTTGAGCAACAGCATCTGTTGGGCGACAATATGTGCAATGAGGGTAGGATGTATAACTTTTCAGCTGGCGACAATTTGTACCTATGAGCGACAAAACGTGCAGTAAGGGAAGGTACATATTGTCGCCGACGACAATATGTACAAAATGACAATGTGAACCGTCACAAACCTTCCATATAACATCATTTATCTGTTTCTACATTGGAGAAAAAATAAGATATCGAATATTTCCATATTGATACAGTTAGTTACGAAACGTTATCGTCATCTGTACTCGACCTTACAGATAAACATAACTTTTGTTCAACATTGAAGTAAGTATAGAAGTAGAACTTTTTATTTGATACAATTAATTATGGAAATTTATTTCATCTGCAACCGATTTCCAGGTGACACTTACTTCTTTTTCAACATTGCATTAAAAAAACAATAATGAATTAAAAAATCCAATTGCAAATTAATGTGTTTAACTTAAAATGATTATTTTAATCCCGCATCCCTCAATATATACATTAGAATAAACTATCAAAAAAAAAAAAATTAAAAAAAAATAAAGAAAGATTGTACGGTTTGCTTTCTGAATGTCCATGATAAGAGATGAGTTTCAAAAATTTAAGTTTACCTCACCCTTGATCTGTGCTCTTGTTCTATAAATTCTATAAATATTGTATAGATGGCTATTTCCTTATTACAATATTGCAAATAGATTTCCTGCAGGATACTCATGAGAAAAGAATATAATTCTTTAAAGATAAAGCAGTAGAATTTTCAAAAATAATTGACCAGTATAGACACCCCTTGACCCAAGTGTCAGGACTTCAGTTCCTGTGCTCATTGTATTTATGCAAGCAGCTTGCCCGCTTCTTGTTGAAGTAAAAAATATTTTAAACATCTTGTGCATTTCAAGATACAATAAGGATCCAATCTTGCCAAAGCTGGGCCTGAACCTATTGAAAACAAATTCCACAGATTTAAAATTATATCCTTTAAAATCATGCAAAACCTCCCCTCCCTGATGTCCAGGAGTAAAAAAGCAATTCGAAGACATAAGTTTTACAAACGACTTAGTTTGAATTACTCTGGTGCTTTAACCTAGAATTCATTGGTTTCAGTGTTTTGTGAAGGACTCATTGCTTGTCATAATGATGCAGAATTAGACTGCTTGGTGTCGAGCAGCAAGGAAGCTGAAAATATTTCATTTCTTACCAACAAACCATAAGAAAGGGATTATATTTTGGTGCGAATGAGAATAATTAATGCATAATTGTAAATTGTTTCATCACTTCTTACAGAAAATCTAAACAGATCGAGTACCTTTTCATGTGGTGACTCGAATTTATGAGTAGAAAAATAGGATCATATGACATACTGTAAAACGGGAAAGTTTTACTCATGTATTTTAGCGGTTTTTATTATTATTGTTATGTATTTTAGCAGAAGCGCAAATGCCAATGCATTAGTGTAAATATATTTCAGAGCACAGGCGATTTATTTCAAAATAAATTTTGGGCAGATCATTTGGTTTGTTTAACAGCCAATTTTCTCCGTCAGTCAACAATGCACTTGCGTTTCCTAACTCGGGCACGTCAGGTGTTGATCAGGTAAAGTGTCAGTCGCATTTTATCGTGATACTAAAGATAACCCCATAGTTAACCCGCGTATATAAATGTATTTACAAGAATAGTCTCTTTCTAGTTAAACTTAGCTGCCTTGAAGTCTTCCAAAAACAGATTTTTTTTTGTGTATAAATATCTAAGTACATGTTCGCAATATTTTCGAGGATGCTTAAAAAAACCATGGGCAGATTTCATTTTGTGGATTTTCCAACATTTGATATGAACAAAGTTTAAGTGGCAGAATTTGGGTCCTTGCTTCCTCGAAGCGACCAATTCATCCCCTTAGTTTCTAAGCTTATTTATGACAACTCTAGATAAGATGCAATGATATAATAAAGTAGGTTATGTTCAAATTAAGAATTATGGGGGAATCAAATTCCAATTGTAAAATATTATTTTGATTTAATTTAATAGCATATGCGCCACAATGTCGACTTTGAAGTACCCTTATAAACCACAATATTTACGATTATCAATATTACTTGCCGTATGCAGACAATAATCTGTTGTTGTTTACGTAAAATGCCAATATTATTATTATTATTTTTTTTTTTTTTTTTTTTTTTTTTTTTTGGTTTGCAATTTAAATTTTTTGGGGACAATTTAATATGTACATGTAAGTAAAGGAAACAAAAATACTGTCAATTTAAGGTCAGACAACACGTTCCTCAAAATTAATCTAAAACTTCCAAGAATTTGTCATTAAAGTATTTCTACTGAAACAAGTTTCCTCACTAAAAACCGGGGTGCCTTACAAGTATTTCGTGCAAGTTACCAGAGAATGGTGTTTAATTCTTATATTATCCTTTGGGAACCGTCACGGTAGCTCAGTCGGTAGAGCGTTCGCTCCGTGATCGAAAGGTCCGTGAGTTTGAATCTCCGCGGCCGCGACTGAACTGAGTCGATAAAAAATAGGTAGCAACTGTTCCTTCGCCAAGTGAAAGTTGCGGGTCCTTCGGATGAGACCTTAAAAACCAAGGCCCCGTGTTATGATTGGCGTAGGCACGATAAAGATCCCTCACTGCCCTGAGTGCCTAGTAAAGTCTAAATTTGAAGCCGTTCACCGGTATATGGTAACGTCTCTATATGAATGAAAAATTCTTGAATGGGACGTTAAACAACATGCAATCAGTCAATAAATTCTTTTGGAAATCACTAGCATTGTTAGTATCACAATTGTTTCAGAATTTTTTTAAATACATTCTGAAAACAGATATTATTTAATTATGATAATTTTGACTAATTTGACTAAATTGACTAATTTTGATAATTTTGACTAATTTGCTGTATATTACGAAAAGATAAAAAAATTAGATGTTTGAGGAACATGTCGTCAGACCTTAACGTCTTTTTTCCTGCAGGATCATAATTCCAAGTCTTTCAATCTAGTGACTGTTCAGTTGTTGAAAAAATAATTACTTAATTCACTCACAGCTAATGAAAGAAATAATTACTTAATTCACTAACCGCTAATGAAAAAGAAATAATTACGTAATTCGCTTACCGTTAATGAAAAGCGACGCTCTTCAGGAAATATGCGTGCATTGATTTAAAAAAAAAAAATATCCATTTTCTAAAGCCGTATATACTTACTGTCAAAGTTTGTTCCCGGCTAATATGAGATTACTAAACAGTATATATCAAGAACCCATTATCAGCTAAGGATAGATATCATTTTGTACCTGTGCATAGTTTCTTTACAATGCATGTTTTCTTGTGTCTTGCTTCTCAGGCTGATAAAGATATCGATTACGTTAAGGTCAAACGACCCGTTCCACGATAATATATATTTTTCTACCAAAAAATTGTCATTGAAGTATTATTACTTTAACACGTTTCCTCAAAAAAAAAAAAAAAAAAAAAAAAAAAAAAAAAAAAAAGAGAGATTGCAATTTGATGGCAATTTAAAGGGAAAAGGTAGTAGTGTTTTTACTTAATGATGAAAAAGAAATATATTTGGAATTTATTTAATAGTTACCCAAGCTATACTTGTATAACCTGGGTTGGAACAGTTTTTTGTTTTTTTTGTTTTTTTTTTTTTTGTTTTTTTTTTTTTATAAACGACATCACTTAATATTACATGTATATCAATATGACAAAATACATTTATCAAAAAACCCTGTATTAAGTAGGGAATTTTCAAGAAGAATAAAAAGTGATAGTAATCCCCTATTTTTAATTGGTAAAATTTTCCACATAACAAATAAGCAACATTGCAAACATGCATTGTCAATCAAATGTTTCTTCAGTATTATAACTGTAGTAGAAATTTTAAAACATTAATCCTATTTTTGCCTCTCAAATTTTAATAAAATTAGCACTTTAATGTGTGCAAAGTATTGTTTGGGGCCACTAAGGAAATATCATTCTGTAAATTTGGGTTTGTTCATTAATGTTTTTTCCTAAATAAAGTCTTTCTCAAATCTGTTCGAGGTATAAAAAAAAAAAAATAAAAAATAAAGTTATCTACTTGTATCGTGCAAACATGTATGGAATTGGAATTAACAAATGATAAATTAATGCTTAATTTTGATGTAATTTTGGTGAGAAAAAAAAAAACAAACAAACAAACAAGCCTATAATATTATGCTAGTATCAAATAATTCAAGAGAAATATATAATAAAAAGTTGTCCCATATAATTTTTTTTTTTTTAAACTTTGGATTGTTGTAAGGTGACGTCAGATCGATAAAAAAAATCCTTTCGCAATGATATACTTATAAACAAGCACAACGTTGCTATAAAAATGAGATTATCAAAAGCAAAAACACTTTACATTGTATATAGTGTATAATCACTCATTTTCGTGGGGTCAAATTTTCATACATTCAGTGTAATTTTCCTTTTGAAATCCATTGGAAGTTTACAATATTCAATACCCTATAACACACGCGCGGTAGAATACACAGCGAGAACAATATGCATTTTCTACACACTAAAACACTAAAATATACACTGTTTGAACTCAATTTGAATTAAAATAAGAACCCCATTAAATTATTGTGTAAATATAACAATTATACGTTTGAAATTAAGTTTCATGTTTTCCCTCGCAATATTCATTTGCGTTTTTTTTAACTTTCCAAGTTTTTAACGTCACAACTGCTCTTACGTCTATTAAGCACAGTTCTGGAAGGCGCTAAATTCATAATCAAAATTAATGAAATTATCAATTAATAAACAAGAAATTAAGAGAATGTAAATATAAGTATTGAATTCTTATTTTTGGATGTCGTCGGTCTTATAACGACACCTGTCCGTGCCGACAAATTGAATACCGCGTGTTAGTGGTAAGAGGAAAAATTAATGATTGGATGAGACTTAATTTCCTGGTTAAATGAAGAACATTATACTGCAATATGGAATTTTTAAATTTCGTGAAGGATATGAATTTTTGGGTCACTTCATAATGTACCGAACAGACACAACCTAACAGAAAGCGAACCCAGAGCGAACCCCAAATTCAGTAGCGGTCCCAGAAAGCGAAGGCGCGATCGGTTTGCGTAATAGAGCTGTCAATCAGGATTAGCGATCAACTCATCAGCGCGTCAACCAATCAACATGCCGAACAGGTCTGTCGATCAGGATAAGTGATAAAATGCGTTGACCATCAGCGCATCGACCAGTCAACATGCCAGTTTGTAATCTAAACATTGTACAAGCAAAGCGTGTGAATGTACAGTGTAAAAATATTATTAATATGATTTTTAAACATGATTTTATATTTATATATTTTAATTCTCCAGACAACATGCAATATTTACACATCTATTTTCATTATTTTTTATTTGTAAAATCTTTTTATACATTACATATTTTTATTATCCAGGTAGCATGTTACATGTATAGTTACATATTTATTTTCTTTATATTTTTAAAATCCATTAATATATAAATATACATTGCGTAGATTTATCAGACAAAAAGTACTTTAATTCATAATAGAACAAAAAGAAGATAATAATGGATATAACAATTGTTACTAAAAAAAAAAGAATGAAAAAAAATTCGATAAATTATAGAATTTAATTATCTCAAGATACAGTTTAAGAACATGTACGTGCTTTAATTTAATTATTTTTATTTATTATTTCAATTTACATGCTCGTTTTAATTTATACAGATCAACATCGAAATTATCGATCTAATTAATAATTGATCATGAAAAAGTTAAATGTACATTGAACAGTATAAATGTGTATTATGTCAATACGAAAATTAGAGAAAAAAATCTCATTGTTTTTAACTACCATGATATTTTTCTTAATTAATCTTTTACCAAAATTTAATAAATAGCTTGATTTAGATACATGTCTATAGGGGAAGATTATTTTGTCAATTCTTATTATCCTACATGTAGACCTTACATTGTATGTTTTTGAATTTTTGTAACTACTTGCAAGTCAGTCAAAAAAAAAAATGCTTATCACTTTCCTTCGCGTCGAGATATATATATATATATATATATATATATATATATATATATATATATATATAGAGAGAGAGAGAGAGAGAGAGAGAGAGAGAGAGAGAGAGAGAGAGAGCACTAAAAATGACCAACGACACGAACAATAATAATTGTCATTTTTCGGGGCGACCTGTCCCTTCCTCAGGACAAAGAAAAAAGTTAAGAAGTCATAAAAACAAAGGAAATTGAGAAACAAACTAGCACTACTACTAAACTAACAAACACTAAATATTTGGTTTGTTTGTTTGTTTTCGTTTTTTGATTGTTGTTTTTTTTTTTTTTTTAGTCTTCCGTTAAACTCGCCTTTAGTTATAAAACAATGATTTATAGCATGGAAGTAAATTATAAATGATCTGTAAAACGAATCTCAAGTTACACTAGTACTGTATGAGAATTTTAAGTGATTATAACGACCGATACATCGAAAATAAATTTAACACCTTTTCTTCTTTTTCTTTCGAGATATACTTAGCTTGTAAGTTAAGAAAAATAAAAGTGATAATTCTACGTCGAATGTACGGTGAAATTCTCCATATTGTCACTTACGTTCTCCATATTGTCTCTTACATGTATATGTTTCGATCGCCATAAAAACAATTATAATTATCGATTTAACTACTGTATTTGGAATACACAAGGGACAGGGCTTACTGGCGGCAAGATTAAAGCGGGGGTACGATTCGTGCATGAGTGCGTAAAGCGAACCCGGAAAGCGAACGCCGGGTTCGCTCTAGCGGACCCAGAGCTGACCCCGAGCGAACGCAGAGCGAACCCGAAGAGCACCCAGAGCGGTCCCAAATTTTCTGAAAGCGGACCCGCAGCGGACCCAAAGCAAACCCAGGAAGCGAACCCGGGGTGCGCTTTGGGTTCGCTCTGGTGTTAGGTTGTGTCCGGTCGGTACTGTAGTAGATGGAACTGATTATTATCATTTTATATATATATATATATATATATATATATATATATATATATATATATATATATATATATATATATATATATATATATATATATATATATATATATATATATATATATATATATATATATTTGAGCAGTTTGAGTATGTATAATTTCATGAGTTAGGAAGATTATGGTTTTTCCTTGATAAAACCAACTACTGTAAAATCACTCTGTTGGTCAAATGTTCGACATATAAGGAAAAAATACTGATTCGAAGGGACTTTATTTCGTGGCTAATGGTAAGCATTAGACCGTAGTATGAAATATTTGAAATATTTACATAACGTGGGGGATTTGAATTCGTGGGTCTCTTCATATCACAAAAACAGCGAAAATCTTTCCCCAAAAAGTGATTGGCCGCCTCATAAAATATATCACACGGTCTGAAAGAATATTTCGAGTATTATTTCATCGTACGTCCCTGAATATATCTTTTAAAAAAAAAAGAAGTCTCTTTCTAATTATTATATCATTAAAGCATCCTTCGTGCTTTTATTTATGCTTCTTAAAATATGATATTGATGATTTTCTCTATATAATATGGTTATTTGTCCCCCGCTTTCGCAAAAACGCGATGATATTAATCCTAATTCGTCTGTTTCTCTGTCCATCTGTCACAAAAACAACTTTAACCTTGGTAATTACTTTGAAAAGGGAAGATAGGACTTTCATAATTTACCTATGCATTAACCGTGGTCATTTAACATTTGAAAAAAAGGGAGTTAAGGCGTTCATATTTTAAATTTGCATTACCTGATACAAGTCGTTTCCAGGTGTCATGATATTGTTTGATTCTGTGACCTTGAAAATTGAAATAATTTTTAAAAATCTTATTTTTGAATGAAAGAAGATAGGGATTTTAAAATTCACATGCACATCACCTATGACAAGACTATATTAAGGATTATTTATTGTTTTAATAGCGTGATCTTGAAGTTTGAACTAGTTTTTCTTTTAAATTGCAATTGTATTTTTTGCATCTGGAGAGATAGAGCTTTTATATTGTCACATGTACATTACATGTACGTCTGACATGACCTTTCCCACTATACGGGATCTCGACTTCAAAACTTTGTCCTTGAAATTTGACTTCCTAATTAGAAATTTTAAAACTTGGTAACCTGTGCACCTGAGGAGAAAGTACTTTCTTATTATTCAAAGTATAAAATTTCTTCTGCAAGATGGACAGATAAGACAGAATAATCATAAATTCCTGCACTCGTACAATAAGACGGGGGACCATAATTCTTTGAATTTCTTTCCTACATGTATAATGATGAACAATGAGAACATCAGGAAATACAAATTACTTGTTGAATTTTAATGAAAATTTTTATGATCATTTCAAATAATTTTGCTGTTGATTTTAGAACCTTGGAAACGGACTACCTCAATCCTTTAAAATATACCCTGCATTCTTGATCTTTCAATAGCTTTTCAATTTTGGTTTTTATTTTTCACATTTTGTAGAGTGAGTGACATTTGTTATTCTGTTGGGTGTTAATTGAGCCCTCGTCTTAATTTTCTTTTTTTTTTTTTTTGAGAGTCTGCGTCTATTGACTGTGTTAGCTGTACCTACAAGTGAAAAAAAACGTCTCACCTTGATACCTTGTGTTACCTTATTAAACATGGAAGTATTACAAAAATAAGTGCCTGTTGAATGCACATTACATCTATTTAGATGACTTGAAAATAAGTTTGTTTTCAGAAGAAATAAAGGAGAATTTCTGCGAATGTGAATATATAACGTACATTGTTTTTGGTATGATTTTTCTGATATTATATTTCCCATTCCGTTCCGTCCCGCGTTTAGCAACAACCCCTTCAGTGACTATTCAGTACAATAGACATAAAGGACTGGTTTTCTACCTATATTTGCGAAAACTAAAATGCAATGAAAAAACATAAATCTGACATATTGTCATTGTTGTTAAACATTTCTGATGAAGATATTATGCTGTAAATTTCAAATATTTGGTGAAGGTGAATGCAAAATGTACAGCATGAATCTGTTGAGCTTTGTAACGATTCTTGTTTCCTGAGAAATTAGCCGTTGTACATGTACAAGGGACAAAAAGTCCACTGCTTAATGAAAAAGGATAAAGTCGAAATAAAATATCGTGTTATTTGTATCTGGCAACTTCAAATATAATGAATTTTATAAACATGTTATAAACTGGACAATACAAAAAAATAAATGACAATCTTAGAATGTAACATAATAATAAATAATAACTTTGTGTCTTAAATATAAGTAAAGTTTCTAGACTAGTTTATAATCATAATTTTTTCTATTAAAAATGTCATATTTAAGAGTGCTCTGTACACCGTCAAACCATGTCGTACTACCGTTCGAAACGCCATTGGAAGGAAAAGAGACTCAACCGTCATTTTCGTCCGAAATGATCAGATTCTGAGAGGGTATACCCTTTCTTAAAGAATTGTCAATAAATTCGAATTATTTTATTCACAGACAGTAACTAGTGCTAATTGTAACGGGAACCGTTACAGATGTTCCACAAACGGCTCCCCAATCCCTTATGATGCCCCATTCCCTACAAGCTTCAATAAATTAGACAATACTTTTGTAATATAGATGGACACTTTATTTTTAAGGGTATTTCATTGGAAATCTACTCAGAGTAAAAACAATATGTTCCCAAACTTCGTTTGGGGAACATAAATATAATTACAAGCAAATTTAAAAAACAAAAGTGATAATAAACCAAAATTTTGTCATTATGTGTTAATCCCACTCAGTTGTTTCCACAGTGTCTTATTAAAAACTAATGCATCTTTCAATTGCATATATATTTTCCAGCAAAGTATATCCAAAAATGCAAAATTGGACAGAAAAGATATATCTACAGCCTTCCTCATCACTTGGGGTATACACCCTGTTCACAACGAAGTATACACCGCGCATCTCTGGTTAAACCCGGTGAAATTGGAATTCTTCATAAAGTCAGGAAAACGTTTAGATAATATGAAGAATTGTATTAGCTGAAACGTTTGATCACCATTGATTATCAGCTTGTTCTGTACGGAAAAAGAAAAGATTTGGAACAAAGTAAAAATTTTGTTATACCCGATTTTGACCATTTACTTGTCATGTTAATTGTAGCACAGGATGATCAATTTCAGTATGATAAAAACAGTAAAAAAAAAAACTTCCTCTATCAATACCTTGAATTCACATATGTCTTTGACTAGACACGTTTGTGTCTTTGCATATATTCGTTTGAAAAACAATACTATATGAACTTCTTTTAATGTACTTAATGTACTAAATTGGGCATGTCCTTACTATTTTTTTCCCTTAATGCTTGTGCATGTCTTCAAGACATTAGTTTAAATAATTATATATATATTAAAATAATCATTTCCAAGATATTTAAGTCCACTCTCTGAACGAATCCTTAGATTAGTACCAGGATTTTTTATATATTTTGAATTTTTGTTATTTTTCAATTTCGTTCAATTTCTTTTTACATCATTTTAACCCTTTGATATTATTTTTCTTTTCAGATTTTGGAGGAAATTCATCCCGATACTTTCAAATCTCACATTCGTGAACGCTAGAGACATTGCACGTACTTGTGAGCTATCACAGGCCTAACTGAAACCTATGCATCAACAGGATTTGAAGATTGATATCATAAACAAACAGAAAATCAATAGCCACTATACAGTATCAACCAGACACAACCTGACACAAAGCAGTCCCAGAGCAGTCCCGGGGACTGCTTTCTGGGACTGCTAAAGCAGTCCCACAGCGGTCCCAGAGCAGTCCCACAGCAATCCCAGAGCAGTCCCAGCGGTCCCGGAAAGCAGTCCCAGCAGTCCCAGAAAGCAGTCCCAGCAGTCCCAGTGGGCGGGGTTAATTAACTTAATGGGCGGAGCTTACTCAGAAATGAGATTACCAATAAACAATGTAACTATAAAAGGCAGTTGAAATTGATGAATCCCTTCTTTCTGAGTAGTATCAACAGATATTTACAATTCTTACGCGACAGTCATTTCTGAACTGTTAAGAAAATCACAGTACGCGTATAGAAACAAATAATCATTACTGAACGAAGAAAACGTTCACACCTATTAATAACATGGATATTTAAACACAATTATGTGGTATTTTAATTTTTCACCAAAATAAATCAATTTCTTTTTTTTTTTCTGTGATTGATATTGGTTTCCATATTTATTTTTTTAATATATAAAATATTAAACTTGAGTTGTTTATTTTCTACAAGAATTAGTTTTAAGTAGGTCTTACAATTATAGAGCAAGGCCGATTCCCATGCTATACTCTGAACGCATTTTTCTGAAGTATTGGGGCTTTTGAAAAATTCTTTGTTAAATTTTGCCGAATATTATTTTTCAGTCATGGTTATTTTCACTAACTTGCCAATTTAATTGTTGTTAGATTCTATATGTAACAGAAAACAATAACACTCAGTTTTAAGTGTTTTATTATATAAACGTACGAGTGTACATCTGTAAATCACTCGAATGGAACCTTCAGATTATGTTCAAAATTAATTTATCCCGAAATAAATTTATAAACATTTATTGAAACAAAGATTTTTTGCTGGTCATAGATTGAAATTAGTGTCATTATTGACCAGCATATTCAGTGAAGTGTAACACTGATACCCAAATAACATGCATTGACTTTCTTCTAATCAAGTCCAAAGGCGATTGAATCCTCAGGTGTTGACACCATTTTATACAATTGTATTGCTTTTTATTAATCGGCCAGGTAAACACAAACAAAACAAATATTAAGAATTAAGTCACAATTCCATTCCCGATATTTTCAAATGTTTATTTTCTAAAGAAATGTACTCTTTTAATAACTTTTTTATAAATCAAAAACTAATTCATAAATATATCCCCCAATAATTATTCACATTAAGTGACGTAAGAATGGTAGAATAATTTTATTTCATGATCATTTAATAGATTATTTATTTTTATTTGAGGGTGGTAAAAAAATAGGCTTGAATACTCTTTTTTTAGCATGGTATTAGCTTTTCCAATTAAGAATAAAATCCAGTACAGTTTGTCCCTCTGAATATCTTACTGAAATGACAAGTTTGTTTGATTTTTATTTCTTTCTTTTTTTAATAGTGCTAATGCAAACTTGGGGTAAATAATTTGACAGCATTAATTAATTGAATAGACCTAGATATTTTATTTCAAACACCTGTTTTTAAGTTTAATTTATGGATAAAAATCATCTCCTGACATTCTAGACTAAAATTGTGTAAATTAACAGCCCCTGAAGACATTTAGTAATTACATGTATAACTATTTTTACTTATGCTAAAAATAATCAAAACAGCAACAGGGAGCCTGAAAATTCAGAATACACAAGGGGCTGAGCTATCATGTCACTCAGAACCTTTTTCATGCATGAGTGAACAAAGCAGTCCCAGAAAGCAGTCCCAGGGACTGCTTGGTCTGCTTTCTAGAGCAGTCCCATAGCAGTCCTACAGCGGTCCCAGAGCAGTCCCAAAGCCGTCCCGGGGACTGCTTTCTTGGACTGCTTGGGTGTCAAGTTGGGTCTGGTTGGTACTGTACTAGTCAAACCAAAACACCAAAATCCATACAAGGACCAAGAAAACATTTGAATGCTTGTAATAACTTTCAACCCGCATTGAAAGGGATTTGTCGAATTACAGAGGAAACGGTTATTTTTGACAAAAACCTACTCCTAAGAAGCGTTGATTCATTCAAAGTTGAATCCACATAACAAAGGGATGCATTTATTTGACTAGCATAACCCTGCTGTTCTGGAAAAGATTTTTCACCATATATAAGCATTATATAGAATTTTGATCCCTGAATTTTAGCCCAATCCTAACGCCACGGATGTTTCCATATTAATATGACTAGTTACTGCTTTGCTCTTCCTGAAAAAGAAGATTTTTTAAACGTATTTTTCTCTGCATTCCTATATTAACTTTAATTGCCTGATGTGACCCAACCCTACACCCCGGGAACATGATTTGAACAATTTAGAATCTAACCTACCTGAGGATGCTTTCATATTAATATTACATATCCTGGATTTGCTTTCTCTATAGATTTTTTTCCTTCATATTCCTGTGTAGAATTTTGATCGCATATTGTGGCCCCACCCTTCCCCCTGGAGACATGATTTCAACATACTTAAATTTACACTACCTGATGATGCTTCCATATTGATATGAATAATCATGAGTTTGCTCCTTTTTAGAGAGGGTTTTTAAGGAGTTGACCAAATACACTAGCCATACCTGACCCCTAGGAATCCTGACTTGAACACAAGTTCTAGCGGAGAAGATATTTATAGATTTTTTTCCCCCTATGTATTCTTATGATAACTTTCATAGCCTGTTGTGGCCCACTCTATCATCGTGCGTCGTAAGTTGAATAAGCTTAGAATGTATACTATGTCTGGAAGCATACGCATAAGTTTCCACTTTGCTGGCCCAGTGATTCTTGAGAAGAAGATTTCTAAAGATGCTATTGAACTTTTTATAATTATAATATTCTACCTTTGAAAGAGTGCGTGACCTTTCATTTAAATAAAGTGAAAAAAAATCATTTACCTGTGAAGGATTTGTGGCACGTTTGCTTGAAATGTACCCTGTGGTTCTTCAGAAGAAAGTAGAATTGAGAAATTTTTCCGATAACTTCGACAACAACGACATACAAGGGACAAAGTACACGTGGACTTAAGGATGACGTTTACTCAGGGTTTTGGTTGACAGAAATGGAATGCTATAAAGTACAATATGTTGAATCAAAATTGTTCTTAATGGACAAAATAATCATGTCATAACTTAATATCAATTTGAAAATTTAATGTTTTATTATTTCAAAAAAATGTTCAAGAACAAAAGTAAATATATGACACCATGATTTACTATAGAGATAACTATGTAAACTTTGATTTACTATAGTGCTCATTATGAAACTACAGTGATAACTATGAAAACTTTTATATACTCTGGTGATCACTATGAAGACTGATTTACTATGGTTATTAATCTAATATATTTCATATCGGTGTATATAAGATGATAACTCTATATAATCTTATTTGATGTATTTAATGCTAATAATTTAATGTGAGTTACTAATATAAATAAGACCAAATAATAAAAGTCATACAATATTCATTTTCGAAATGTTTAGCCAGTAGCAGTCATTGAAAAACATGACGTTTCAAAAAAAAAAAACAAAAACAAAAAAAAAAACAAAAAAAAATCACTAAAAATAAAATTTAAAATAAACTGTACTGTTATAACGTGAAATGTAATAACAACGAAAAATGTAATAAACGGGGATTTTTACATTTTGCGTAATTACATTTTAAGTCAAAATCAAATGTATCAACGCAGAGTGTAATAACCGACTTTTAGTATTATTATATTTTGCGTTATTACATTTTTGCCTCAAGATTAATGCAAAATGTAACAGCGCAAAATATTATTACACAATTTTTGTATTATAAAATGTTCGCGTTGTCACATTTTGCGTCGAAGTACAAAGGTCTAACTTAACATAGTTATGTATATGTCGATCTTGCTATTTTTTTCTGAATCATTTTGGACTCACTTCATAAACAAATTGATACAGGAACGTAAAAAGATCTAAAATAGGGCTTTAATTCATTCATCTTTTCGATCAGAAAAGCTCACTTGTGCCTTCGGCTTAGTTGAGCTAAAATGGTATGAACATATATGTTAAGGTACAACTGAAGAACCTACATATTTCTGCTGCTTTGAAACATTGCAAAGATAAATATTTTCTTTAAACTATGCCTTAAATGAGTGACATTATTGCTACAAAATCTAAATTGTTCTATATGTATCTACACGTTTTATCCAAACATGAATAATGATTGATTTTTGTAAATAAAAAAGTAATATACAAAACCATCTCTTACCAGAAAGTCTCAGGTAAACAAAATGATTTTTTTCTGACTGTTTTTAGTTTAGAATGTACAACCAGGTATAGATATTAATCGATCAATGTGTCTTAAATAGATAAGCTTTTATATGTAAACAGTGCAAGATATACGACATCGATAAAAATCAAAGATAAAATTTCACCCTATAAATCCAGGTTGTTTTATATCTTTTCTTCATCTAATCCAATGTAAGTTTTAGCAAGAAACAATTTTCTAAATAATTTGATCAATTATTCTTAAATTTGGGATGACTCTCTGGGGGGAAAAAGCGATAAGATTTTAAGTTGTAAAAATTTTTGGTTATTAGAAAATGCAATTTTTATTTTTAATTAAAAAAACAACTTCATTATTTGGGAAATATTTTATTTTATTAAACTTTAGAGAAAGAAGCTTAGACAATCAATGTTCTACTTGAGTGTTTGAAGAGATAATTTGTGGAAAGCAAACGTTACAAAAGACATGAAATATAAATTGTACAAAAGTTAATTGGAAACACCTACAAGTATTTTGAAATATATTTCATTCCCCCCTTTATAGATTTAGAGTCTAGAACATGATACATTTTCGTTACTCTCTATTTAATGTTAAAGCATTAGTAGGACGTCATCCTTTGTTCTTTTAATACTTTCTATTCCTTGAAAGACCCAAAACAGTCCATTAAGTTACCTGTAACCGTCCAATAAGTTAAAAAAAAACTGTCCATTATTAAAAATAATGGACATTACAGTGAAACTTGTCTAATCCGGATACCCCTGGTTCCAATGAAATTGGCCGGATTAGACAACATTCCGGATTAGACAACATTTTAAACAATTGAATTTATTGAATGAGACTTAAAGTTTATATCGTATTAGGGAAGATTTGGGGTTACACAACATGCGGATTAGACAAGTTTCATTGTATTTAATGACTTATTGGACGGCTACAGGTTAGTTATTGGATTAAGAAAACAAAACAAAGACACACATAAAAATTTGAAGTAATGAATCCAACATATTTCACAATGTAATGAAATATATATTCCAAGTCACAGAAACAATAATTGAAAATGATGAAATGTATATTCCAAATCACAATGAATGTCAAAACTTAAATTTGAAGGAAATTCTCCGAATTCTATGTAACTTGCACCGACAACACATGCGAGGATATACTTCTTTTTAATGCCTTCCTGGCAAGAATCAATCGCCACTTTCTTCTCACAAGAACTCCGAATAATTTTGTCCACTTTCTGCAGGAGTACATAGTTTCTTCTGTTTTAGGAATGTAAGGGTATTTGGTCATTAGTCTTTGCCCGATTCGTTTCTGACTTCAGCGATGAAAAAAAAAATAATTTTGTTGATTTCATTATCACCCAACATCCTTTAGCATGAAAACATCAACGTTTGTACTGTACAACATTCTCCCTGACAATTAAAGAACACAGTCACTGCCCATTTACATTTCTCTGTTTTCTGCGAAAAGCCTTTTCTAAATCATCTAAATATTGCTGATTTAATTGCGAAAATCTTCCTTTGTTTTTCTGCATCCTTGAATAGCCTTGGCAAAAATTTGAGATATATTTGAAAAAAACGTCCACTGTGAGTTCAAAGTTCATTATCTTGACAATCCTAACCTCAAAATCAAAAAATCACTTGAAAATGACATCTGTATTATTAGTAGATTGCTCATCATATCTGAATTTGATTTGCATCAGAAATATGCTTCCTCCCTCGGATGAAGACGTGCTTTCAATATGGACAATCACAAGAAAATGATTTTGGAATATCATGGCATTGTGGTTAAATATGCTCAATTTGTGTATTTAAAATTAGCACTTACCTGTAACTGTCCACTACGTTAACAATTACAATGAATGTAAGTTTCTTTTGATTGTCAGCAACCTTTACCTGAGACAGTCCCATAAGTTGACAAAGCTTACTTAATACCATGGATGAGCGACAATTCTAAGATAGTACATGTTTAAAGTAGGTTATGGGCCTCAAACTGTCCATTCTGTGAGAAGAAAAAAAAAACTAACGGCCCTCCAACAGTAGAGCTAAAAATCAAAACAAAGAAAGGGGTCAATGCGCTTCTACTGGTCAGAGACTAGAAGAGCTTATGCGATAGTAAGGTATCGAATTTTTTTCGAAATGCCACTATGTTTCTCCTACAGTTTTGGTCCAACTTTAATATAACTTGGTATACAAGTAGACTATTCTAAGATACAGAATTCTGAGATATTTTTTTTTTATCTTGATGAACAGTGTTACCATGATTACTAAATTTTTTTGCGAAATTTGTTCAAAACGCTACTCCTCTTAATTAAACTTTTCTACACAATAAGACCTCACTTAGGCACATAAGTATTTGAATCGTGTTGCCATGGTTACTAAAAATAGAAATTTCTGTGAAATTCTTTCAAAACACTACTTTTTGTACAGTTTAGATCTGAGTTTTAAACAAATACACGTTATACTTTGAAATATAATATTCAATTCATTGATTTTGATGAATTGTTTTTCGTCGTCGTCGGCGACAATATGTACCTACCCTCACTGCACACATTGTCGTCCATCGGTACATATTGTCGCCGGCGACAATATGTACCGAGACGAGCCTTATTTTCCTCCTGCATAATGGACGACAAAATGTACAGTCAAGCATCGGCACATATTGTCGTCGGCGACAATATGTGCAGTCAATGTCGGCATATATTGTCGTCGATATATTGTTTTGACGAATATTTACTTGAGAAAGGAAAAAGAGATTGACAAACACACACACGCACGGAGGAGAGAGACAGCATTACTAGCAATACTGTAGGAAGAAAACTTTTTGGTCAAAAAATTTTGTTCAGAATTGACGTACATCACTATGATACATGTATGTCAAGATACCGTAATTCATCAGATATATGATAAGTCAGCCTATTCTTTTTTCTTAAAATATGCATGGAGATTGAATACATGTACATGTATTAGTTTTTTTTTTTGTTCAGTAGTAATGATTATTTGGAAATTATTTTTTGCGTTATTCTTATATATACAATCATGTGCCGATTTCATTGGTGTTGGGGTTAATTTTTAGATCACCTGAACTGGAAGTTCAAGTGAGCTCTTCTGATCACATTTTGTCTGACCGTCCGTCCGTCTGTGAAAGTTTCACAATTTCAGCTTCCTCTCAAAAACTACTGGGTCAATTTCAACTAAACTTGTCACAAAGCATCCTGGATAAAGGGGATTCAAGTTTGTTCAAATGAAGGGCAATGTCCTCTTTCAAGGGAAGGAGTTCAGAAAATTTAGTGACATCTTTTAAAAATCTTCACAAGAAGCACTGTTTCAGAAAAGTTGAAACTTATGTGAAAGGTTCATTATGAAGTGTAGATTCAGTTTAATTCAGATCATGTCCCTAGGGGAAAGGATGTGGCTACAAAAGGTGATCAAAGTTTTTCATAGAATATTTGAAAAAAAAATCTTTCAAAATCTTTCCAAGAACTACTGGGTCAGAAGATACTAATGTGAAAGCTTCATTACATAGCGTACGTTCAAGATCCCTCAATGACCCTGTGTGCCAAGTATAGGTCAAAATTTGCAGCCCTCCACCCGCAAGTGGTCACGTCTCCATATGAATGAAAAATTCTCGAGAGGGATATTATACATACAAACAAACAAACAAAAACAAAATTAATTTTGTTCAAATCATAACCCCATGGGTAGGATAAGTCCACAATGGGCAATCAAAGTTCAACATAGGAATATATACAGAAAATCTACAGATATACAGAAAATCTTTAAAAATCTTCTAAAAAGCCAAAGACAGATGAAGCACCGGCGCAACCCCCCCCCCCCCCCCCCACACACACACACCTTCTCAACCCCCGCTTGGCGGTTTGATTTTTTTGTGGTTTTGGTAAAAACTTGTATAATAATTATACTCTCAATTTAGTCTATAGCTAAAATTTCATAATTTATTTTACATATACAGTAACACACCTTTACATACAAATGACTTCTTTTTTGCTTTTCAAAAACAATACTGAACCGCGCACCCCCACCCCCTCCGTTCTGAAATTTCTGGATCCGCCACTGAGAAGCAGCAGTAGGCCCGTGATTAGTGATGTTAAAATGGAAGCATCTTCAGGTAGTACAGATTCAAGTATTTTCAAATCAAACCGGGCCTAGGGTACATTGGGCCACAATGGGCGATTAAAGTTTTACTTAAGGAATGGATTTGATAGCTACCCAATTTATACGGTATAGAGTGGGTTGGGGCAGTTTACGCTTTATAAACCGCGAAGCGGCATAAATAAAGACGTAAACTGTTCCAACCCACTTTATATAGTATAAATTGGGTAGCTATTAAATTCATTCCTTATAATTTAATTTTCATTCATTTAGTGTAAGAAAAAAGATTATTGTCCTTAAAAAATGACTTCAATTGTACAAAATTTAAATGTAAAGTAAGCCGGATCGATACGTTTTTGACGCAAGTCATTGTGACGTAGGCAATCCAGTTTATACGATATAAAGTAAATATTTTATCCAATCAAATACCGTGTTATAACCAGAATTAAATTTTATATGAATACAATCATGTATATGGAAATTATCTTCTCAAAAAGAGCAAAGCAATGATTAATGATATTTACATGGAGCATTACCATGCATTGTCCTCCGACATGTTCTGATGGACGACAAAATGCGCAGTGAGGGTAGGTACACATTGTCGCCGGCGACATTATGAACAGGACGACAAAATGTACCGTCACAACACGCTGCATGAAATAACATAAGAGACACGTCAGTGTAATTCACACATCAATTACATTCACAAAATTACTAAAAAACAACAAAAGAAATCTTTAAGCAAAAATATATGTGGGGCGACAATATGTACACTGAGGGTGAGGCACATAATGTCGCCAGCGACAATATGTACATGTGAAACTTTTCAGCCGGCGACAATATGTACCGATGGACGACAGTATGTGCAGTGAGGGTAGGTACATATTGTCGCCGGCGACAATATTTACAAAACGACAATATGTACCGTCACAGACAGCACCACTTGTCGGTGAAGGGCTGTAAATTTTAGACCTATACTCGGCACTTAGGGCAATTGAGTAGTGAGGGATCTTTTTCGTGCCAGCACCTAGTGCCACACGAGACCTCGGCTTATATGGTCTCCTCCGAAGGACCGAACTCCACGTCCCGCGGTGGGATTCGAACCCGCGACGTAAGGATCAACTCCCTACTCCGCGACTCTAAAGCAAGCGCCTCGATATCGAACATCTGAGACATAATCCTCCTACATGTCCATGTACTTCTTTACCCCTTAACTATAATCCTGCTGGACACGTCATTACTGGTGACGTAAACAGTTAATAATTATAATCTTAAAAGGGCCAAAATTTAGAGAATCTCAATCTTTCAACTGGCGTCATAATTTCATAAATATTCTGAATTCTGTGGAAGATTATGTTAGGCGATGGGCCAAATATGAAAAAGAAGATAAAAGTTTACACTTGTTAGACTGGATTTAAAGTATCAGATGGATGTTAAAATTTCGCAGAAAGCGACCGAGAGACAAAATGAAATATTCTTCTGTCTTAAATAATTCGAAAGAAAAAAATAATTAGATAGATTACACTATCAATATATACTGGTCCAAGCTGACAAAGCAGGTTCCAACATAGTCTTTGTTTGTAAGGCTCATTATTTTAAATGTGTTTTAGAGGAACTATTACTTGGATTTAATTCTGCAAAGTGGTAACTCAATTTACGCAGTGCAGTTAAGGTGCCAAATGGAAATATCGGCGATTTTTTTAGATAGAAAATGCATTCTTTACAAGGATGACGTTTAATTTTAGGACTTTACTATTATCGGACAAATGCAATGTGTTTGAAAACTACATGTTGAGGACAATTAGATTTCTTATTTAGACTTTTCACGTGATGTGGCAGTCACGTGATTTTAGCAAATATACATGAAGTATTGGGGTCATCTATAAATTCGAATATTGCAAGGGCATAACCAAGTTAAAAATCTAAGTTTAACATATAATCATTTTCAACACTCTTTGTAGTCTGTGAAAAGTGCTACGAACCTATATAGATTCTACTATCTAATTGCTAAAATTACATTTGTTAGACCACAGCTTGAATATTTTGGTGGTCAATTACCTTAAATATAGATATAATTAATTCATTTGCAAGATTTCAACAGGTTCGCAGCACTTTTCAAATATCTTCATACTTCTTGAGTTTATGTGTAAAAGCTCGTCATAATTCATTGAGAGTTTGCCCTTGCAATATATCGATTTATTACGACCCCTCTATTACCCTTCAATGAATCTGCATACAAATATACGACAGTATCGCTTGTCTAGGGAATGTACGGGAAGTATATGAATAAAATCATAAAATAGACATCGCATCCAAGTTAATGGCCTCTTATATGTCTACAATTCATATTTTATTTAATTACAAAATACATTTTTCATTGTATAAATATAACTTGATCCGTCTCTCACTGCATACAAACTGTGTCAAATTTTACGATATGACGTCACATTGACAAGTGCATTGCGATCAGTGAATTGTTGATATATTGCTGTGTGGGATTTAACCAACGACAAAAATGCATGCACTAGTTAGTATTGATGTAGTTTAAAGTTATTCAACAGTTTAAAATAGCAAATCATAGTAAGCATTTCCCGTATAAATTAGGCTCCGCCTCCTTACTGCAGCCTTAACTGTGCTGCGTATGCTTATAGTTCTCTTTCTAAGGTGGAAATTCTTTAAAATCATATGTCAGTTTTAAATATTCCCAATGATTTTGAATTACAATACCTATACTGGATTCATAAACTACATAAAATCATTACAAACAAAGATACATAGCGTGTTCCAGTAAATGTTCTACCAAACATCTCTCATTACCCCTCATTAAAATATTAAGAGCAGTTAAGGAGAACATTTGATAGTACTATACTACTATATATTCTAGAAGTGGTGTAAATCAAATGTGGATACTTAAACACTCTAAAGATCTTGAACAAAATTTAAAAAAAATGTTAAACAATTTATATAACCATTCCTTTAACATAAATTTAAGTCCAGGCTTTTTGACATCATAGACAGCTTTTTTTTTCTCTTTTTCTTTTTTTCTTTTTGTCTTTTTCTTTTTTTTTTTTTTTTTTGGTCAATAAAAATAGAAGTCGTAAATTTACTGACATTTTCATTGGTCATTTGCAAAATTATTTTGTTAAAAAAAGTCTTATTGTACACACAAGTACTCGGAAGTTGATATTAAAAGAATGCTTGAGTTTTTGATTGACAATAGCTATGTAGTTTTTGGAGATCAAGTCTTCCAACAATCTGTCGGATTTCCCCTGGGTACTTATTGCGCCCTGTTATTAACAGGCCAGTTTTTGCATTCATATGAAGAAGAAAAACTTCTACATGATAAGAAGAAGTCTTGCTGTGGCTTCAATTCAACATTTAGAAATATCGACGACGTTTGATCAATTAACAATATTCATTTTCATTCCGTTGATTCGATATGTCCCTTTGAACTCCAAATACAAAGTACTGTAGAAATCTGACACATTTGTTTCATATTTCGATATTTTACTAGAAAAAGTCGTTAATGGTAATTTGACAACAGAACTTTCTGATAAACGTCATGACTTCAGCCTTTTCTATCCTCAGCTTCTCTTATTTATGTAGCAATATACCATAGTCACCTGCAAAGGGGGCTTATGTGTCCCAGTTAATATGCAAGAGCATGTTCTAGGTACAAACAATTTCTAAACCAAGACAAGCTATTGACAAATAGAATTATGAAATAAGAATAACAACACTCTCGTTTAAAGTAACATTTGTAAATGTTATGGTGAATACAATAAACTTGTCAACAAATACAATCTATCATGAAGGCGAACGTTGACTGACGTTTTTCATACAAATTGTTAGGTTATCATTTTTATTAAATTGTTTACGGATTTTTCTGTTTGCCCGGAGCACAAGGCGAATGTGACCGTCGACAGGGGATGCTTAATCCTCCATTGTACCTTATCACACCTATGGTGTTGTAGAGGACTGTTTGCTCAGCTCCAAATTTGTATTGTTTTCATGGACTTCTGATCTTGATTACTGTTCGATATCGTCATATTTCATGTATAACAAAATATCCATATTAAGTTTATGAAACAATTGTATATGTGCCAGAGTAACAACCAATATGTTTATAATATTCATTCCATTGATCGAAGCTAAAATTTAGAAGTTCATAGGCAGTTGGGAGGAGGAAAAGGGCCATTCAACGCCTCTTTTCCCATATACATTGTACAGTGCACCACAACTGATATACTTACAACGGAAGGGCCGCCATTCCGAGCCAAAGTGTGCCATCACAACCCAAATCACCATTTCAAACATTTCATAGTGATGATTATATAGAATATTATTTATAAACTTTTATATCAAAAGGCAAAATATTTAAAAATTAATTATCAATATAGTTATCAACGTTAAATCATGAATAAAGTAGAAAATATATCAAACGTTTATCTTATTCCTGACAAAATACACGGTAAATCTGTAACACCTTACTGCAGAAATTGTTAACGGGTTGATATTTTAGTTATTTGATAGTACACTCTTAATTTTGTGTCAGTCGGTGATGCTTAGACGTACAAACATATCTAAAATTCATGTCAAAGATAAACTTACTTCCTCTGCAACGTCGCTGAACTCTGTGTCCGGAAAAAAAAAGTTCCGCCAAAACTATCGACAAGCCTTTTAGCAAGCACAACACCAAATCAAACCCTCGTTAAAAACTGCTTTGCGGTATTTAAAACTGGGGGGGGGGGGGGGATATTGGCCGATTTGGAGCAAGGTGCCTTATCACCTAAAGTCAAAAAACTACTCCTTTAATCCTATGATTGAAAATTTAAAAAAAATCGTTGTCTATTTGCAAAATTTTGACAAATAAATATATTTTTCCATACCTGTCAATAAAAGACTGTGATTTAATCAATCACACTTCATTCTTCAAAAAATAACCGTGTACGCAATCTTTACTAATAACTCTCTTATTGCTTTTAGTCAATTATCTGGAGGAGGTCGTCGTCAACAAAGTTTTGTTTATAGACAGATATGGAATAATGCGATTTTAAGAAATTGTACAATTGAAAGCGACGATTTTAGACTACGCTCTCCGATAGGACATTTCATGACATCCACTCTCAAAAAAGAACTAAACAGATCAACGTTAGTGACAAATAATTAACCTAACAGTTGAACGTTACAAGCAACGGCTCAACTTGTTAATGGAAACATTTTAGTTTCTAATTATGTGCACCATGACTGTTAATTGAAGTGCAAACAACAAGACCGCATGTTTTCAGAAGTTAAATGAATTGGTTTTTATCGTATGGTATTTCGAAATCAATCCTGGATTTTCAGCAGAGTAGACTAATTTACTCTAAATAAACAAAACCCTAATGTTTTGCTCAGTATCTTGCCAATGTCAAACAAGAGGTTATAAAACTCAGATAAAAGCAAAAGAGTTTCTAACGTTACTAAAATTTGAAAATACTATTAAGAGAGAGAGAGAGAGAGAGAGAGAGAGAGAGAGAGAGAGAGAGGGGGGGGGGACCTGGGAGTTTGAAAGGTTCTAGAAATTTAGAGGAATAGACGTTAGCCAGGAGTTCTACATGTATATTATTCTGTCAAACATGGCATATTTCGTTCAGTTGACAAATGAACCACAGCATGACCCAATCCTCCAATCAAGATATGCCCAGGTTTGTGATATATAGGGGCTCAGTTTCCATCCAACTACAACCAGAGTTCTGATTATAAGATTTTTTTCCACTTGTCTACTTGTATCTCATTTTAAAGCTATTTCTTAAAATATTTTTTAAATCGTACTGTGCATTTCTTATCAATTTTATAACTTAGTATCAAATGTTTCGAAAGGTCTATTCTGATGAATTCCATTAATAAGAACGTTCTAAACTGTAGTTTATTTAACCAATATTACATTGTAATCTCTTCAAATAAGAAAATAAATCTTTCCATTTATCTAGTCACTGTATGTGGTACCAATTAATGTCCATCCTGGTTATTAAGGTAATAATTTCACCAAAGATACCTAATAACTATAATATGTTTATAATATAAAGTCCAAAATCAGCACTTGTGTGAATGTAGTTCGTATAACGGCATTTCTTTTACGGAAAATTCTAACACTAATAAGGAAAATCCTTTGCAGGGGTGCTGTATCGAAGTAATTTTTCAGATGGAAGCGATGTATGCACAATCAATTTTCTCAATGCTTCGACATCACCTATTGCATTATGGGCATCATAACTTATGCCAAAAGTATCTGCTAGGTTTTCCTGACAATAACTGTCTCTATATTGAAAGACATGCTTGAATACATCCAGTGAGTCAATGAAGTAACCTACACTTTCATAGAATTCATATATGTTGTCAATATTTTTTAATGTTCTTAGAAATATGGGGAAATCAAATCTGTCTCCATTTTGAGCAACCAAAGCAACTTTTGGAAACTTTTGAATCCATCGGATGAATTTATCGACTGCTGAACGAATATTATCTGCTTCAACAGGATGCCCATGGACTGTCATTTCCTTGCCATTGACAGCAATACCTGTGATATTTTGTGCGTTGAGCGTGATTGGTACTTTTGGTAAAACATAGGTGGAAAATGTGTCCTTATAGGTAAATTCGATCGCTGCTATCTGTGTGATATGGGGCATTCCTTCTTTAGTAACTGAAAACATAATCTATGATTAAAGAGGTAACAGATATTTATTTGAACATGGAGAATTATGGGTAACATATATACACACTCAACTTACTTAGGCCAGTAGTTTCCAAATCAAACATCACAATGGAAACTGTAGCTCTCTGTGCTCGACTGCCCTCTTTGAAAATATTCCTAGATTATACCTCAGTCAATTTGTTAAGGTCTTCACCAGGATCACGACCTAAAAAAATTATCTATCACTCAAAAGATGGGAAGAGACAAGGACATTCAGTATGCGTACTATATGAAATTTTAGAGCAAGTTTATTTCCTTCATCAGACACGAGTCAATATGAAAAAAGATCCGATGTTTGAAAATAGGTATTGTCACTGATATCTAATGTTACAGGAAATTTGTAATCGCATTAGAATTCGGTTTGCGTCATATTTCTTGAATATTAACTTCATATAATTTAAAGGAAACTTAGGTCTGCAGCAGGATACTTAAACACTATAGGTGATAAAACTAAATATACTTTCAAAGGCAATATTCAAATGGACCATATATGTCGGTTTTGTAGAGAGAAACTTCTCCCCATACTGAGACTTTGCTCTGAAGTGAGCCTTCCCCACGATGTGGATGTCTAACTCTAGAGCCAAACATCTCCTCCAGAGCCATACTTCTATAAAGTTATCATTGCTATTAAGCAAATGATATAAACCTTTTATGTTAAAGAAATAAAAAAAAAAAGAAAAGATTCGTTCAGGATATTACGCTTGATCGCTAGTTAAGGAATTGAGAGTTGTTTGGCAAAGTTTGGTTGAGCATTTGGTGCAATATTTAAATCACAAAGACGGATGTCCGCTTAAACTTGCTGTTATTCCCAATCTGTTTCATTCTTCTCGTGTCATTCCAGAAGTGCAGTTGTGTAAAAAAAATAGCTTCCAAATACGAAATGAAACATGCCCATATGTATTCCCATTAATTTGGTTCGTCTATGAGTATAGGGATAGATACCCCCAAAATTTATATTCGAATCCTTTTCCAATAGAGGACGAATTGTAGTAAATTTTAGGAAAAATATAATATAAATCATGATCCTTGTAATAAATTAATAAAGGAAAAAAAATTGCCATAGCATATTACGTGATTTTACCTAACTGACCATGGCTTAATTTCTCACTGCCATCTATTTTCGACTTTTTAAGCTCCTTTGTGACGTCTTCAACTAAATCTGTAATAATGCCTTATAAGAACATTCCATTTTAAAAGTCTTTCCCTAACTTTAGCTAAAGTACTTAATGTCTTTATTTTGTAATATTTGAAGTACTGAATATCAAAATTGCAAAGTCCTTTCAAATTTATTCTTTGTAATTTTATTTTCTGTTATTAATTAAAGAAAATCAGACATTTTATCATCAAAAGTAGCATTAATATATATATATATATATATATATATATATATATATATATATATATATATATATATATATATATATATATATATATATATATATATATATATATATATATATAATATTAAGTTGAAGATATGTTAACGATACATCTGCAACTGTGACGTTAGCAAAATGGGATATAGACACTTTTTTGTTTAATCAAACAGCGCATCACAACCAGTAATTTATTTTTTCCTTAATTATGGAATAATAAATACTTTATATTTCAATATTGATAAAACAAAGTATCAACTAACCTCCTCCTTCCGCCATTGCAGCGTCGTAAAATCTTTCTTTGGTATTGAGTGTTCAAATATTTTGATGGTTTTCCTACTCTCCAAAAATCTATTATGATACATTATACTTGGTCACTTTTTGGTATTAATATTAACGTATTTTTTATCATTAAGACTGTAAGCTGTAAACAGAAATATATAGTGAATAAGGTGAGGATTACAAACTGAAATCAATCTCACAAAAGCATGCAAAGAATATGAAACGTGAACAGGGCAAAAAACACGGAACCCTGGAAGTCAGGAGGTGGGATCAGGTGTTCAAGAGGAGTAAGCATCACTAACAATTGTTATGTAACATGATAGTCAAAATAAGACCTACTGTTAGATTATTTATTATATAGACAATAAAATTTTCTAAATGTTTTTTTAAAGCAGATTGTGAAAATTATGTAAGATCAACTTTTTTTGGTAGTCTGTCTCAGTTTAGAAATTGATCGTTCTCAGAACATGCTCTTGTGTAATGGAGAGGTTGGAGACAAACACCAGATGTAGTGATTGTGAAACATTACTATAACAATTAAAGAAGTTCCCGATGAAAAAGCTGGAATCATCTCATTGAACACAGAATTTAGTTGAAAAGTATACCGCAACGGCTAAAGTCATTAAAACATCAAACAGCTGTGTCTGTTTTTGATGTTGTTCTTCATTTGACGTTAACCGGGATATATCATCTGCAGGACACCTCCAATCATCCTGCAAAAAATGAGAAGGCTACTGCTTAAAATCTAAGATCTGAGAAGACTTTTTAGTACCAAGTTTTTGTAAAATATCTTTGAAATGTCTTTAGAAAGTGTGGGTATAATGAAATAAAACAGGGTTTCATATTTCCGCGTGTTTTTCCAAGTGGCAAGACATTTTCAAGTGCACTATGATTTAAAAAGTCATTAACCTGACCTTGGAATTTTACCTACTTTTTCAATATCTGATTTCTGCTAAATCTTTTTTTTTTCTAGGAGAGGACGGATTAAGTTTTAGAAAGTGTGCCCAATCTAATTGTATATATTTATTGCAATAAAATAAGTTCAGATCAAACAAATGTTTTCTATTATAAAAGAAAAGGTTTTCATATTTCTCATGTGTATGACTTGTGACAAGACTTTTTCGAGTGTCCTAACAACTTTGACCTCTAAGTTTGATCTTCTTCACAAAAATGCAAATAGTAATATCTTTTCCATTTAAAAGATTAGGGCTTTCACATTTCACATGTGTATCATCTATGACAAGGACTTTTTAATGCGTTATGATTTTTGACCCATTGACCTTGAATTTTGACCTACGCTCCATAGTTTAACCTAAATCTTAACTTTTTAGCAGACGTAAATGGACTTTTCACATATTATGTGAATCCCCTGTGGAAAGATCCATTTGAAATATTATTTTTGACCTCATGACTAAGACCTCAAAGATTGACTTTTAAAACCTTAAATCTAGGCCGTAACATTTGCACAGGAATATAATGCTTCCAAAATTTAAAACTTCTTTCAGCATTATCGGCAGACAAGACAGGAAAGACAAGACTGTAACAATATGCCATAAATCATTGAATCCTTCGAAATGCATGTAAGTCCCTGGAATTTG
This sequence comes from Saccostrea echinata, assembly GCF_033153115.1. Taxonomy (NCBI): domain Eukaryota; kingdom Metazoa; phylum Mollusca; class Bivalvia; order Ostreida; family Ostreidae; genus Saccostrea; species Saccostrea echinata. The sequence goes on from NW_026889781.1 coordinate 5,437,989, forward strand.
TGGACCATACTTCTTTGAATTTGCTTGCTGATGTCTGTGAGTTCCGAAAAATGTTTTTTGTTATAGGTATTAGAAGAGACTGTAATTTTGAAGATGGGATATTGTAATGACAGAAATATAATATTTTTACTTTTATTCGGTGCGTATGATAATTTAATCATGGTGTGTATCTATCAATTCTTTTTCGTTTAAAGAAAGTTCATATGCTAAAAACGAATGTTTCAGTGCATTCTCTGAGAAAAATTAAGTAAATATGTATTCAGGTAAGCTGGATGAAATATACTGAAGCATTGTTGAACTTGTATTGGTAATAAAATAATAAAATGTCTAGTCTCAAAACAATACATTTTTAAGTCAAAAGTTTGAATTGATATAACTTTTGAAATAATTTTGAGAATAAAAAAAAAAAATTATCTTATGTTTGTTTATGAATATAACATTAACTTGCAAAGTTTTAAAACTTTTTGTTCAATAAATACTAAAATATTCAAAATTAAAATATCAACTTCTGAATTTTTGGTCTTTGGTGACAAGTATTGATCGACAATTTTAAAATTATTCACTTAAGAAAATCAAAAACTATTTATTCGACTGTAATGTCCTTAGCCTGCATTTTTCAGATTTTTTCTCAATACTTCACTACCAATCACCACAGGGATCGTTGGGACTACTGCGAGAAATCAAGCCAATTGGAAAAAAATACATGCCTCTATTTTTAATGCCTTTGTTTTATCAGACATCACAAACGAGCATTTATCTAAGGTTAAAAAAAGACTTTCAATATTTTATTTGGATAGTGATTTGGTAAAATCCATGTTATGGTGTTGATATTTAATCTCCTCAATAGATAAAATGTGTTTTGAATATCAACCTGTAAATATCCTTTTCGATACTATAGTTGAATAAAATAGATATCTGAAAATAATTAGCTAGAGTGTTCTTTATTAAAATAATTACTCAATGAAATGTGAAGATAACGAACAGTAATCAAACTCAAAAATCCATTGAAAATTAAAAATACAAATTGCTGCAGAACAAACGGAGACATCTAAAACACCAAAGGTGGGATCAGATGCCTTGGAGGTGTAAGCATCCCCTATCAACCGGTCACTTCCGCCGTGTGCTCCTTGGCATGTTCGGGTAAACGAAAAAATATCCGGAAACAATTGTGTGAAAATAATGGCCTAACAATTTGTATAAAAAACGTTAGTCAACATTCAATTTTACGGTAGATTGTATTTGCTAACAAGGTCATTGCATCGACCATAGAATTTGAATTTGAAGGAGATTTTTGATATCCTTATATCATCAATTTGTTTGTCAATGGCTTGCCTCGTGTTAGAAATTATTCGTACGCATGTTCTTGTGTATCGAATCAACAGGCAGACATAAACTCAATTATATTCAATCCGTTTTTTTTTTAAACTTACGAGACGAAAGAAAGTTTCTCTCTTATAATTTCTTTCTTTTCATTAAATTAATTCAGTTATTTATAATTTATTTTTTTTAATTATTAATTTATTTTTAATTTTTATTTATTTATTTAGTTTTTTGTTTTTGTTTTTTGTTTTTTGGTGGCAAAAAGTAAAAAAAAAAAAAAACATTTTGCATGGGGATGCCCCATCAGTTGTCGTAGGCCATCAGAATTCATGTAACTCTCATCTTCATCCATGAAACACACATGGTTTTCCTTGTTTTCGATACACGAATAACTATGGATCAAATATATATATATATATATATATATATATGTTTGTATGGATTGTTGAATGGAAAGATCGATGAAAAGAATCATATATTTGTCAATAAAATGTAAGCATAATCATTGACTTTATTAACGTTTTCATTGTGATGTCAATTAAAACAAGAGACCTATGGGCCAAATCGCTCACCAGGGCACTTTGGCTAGGAAAATGCAGAAATCAGTTCAGTATTAAAAAAATTAAATATAAGTGGGTCCAACTTATATGGGAGGCATTATTGGAACATACTTGAATCTACACTAACTGAGGATGCTACCATATTTCTTTGAATATCCATGGCTTTAGAAGATTTTTAAAGATTATTTCCCTATAGGTTTTATCTTCTATTGGACTCCACCCCACTCCAGGAAGATTATTGATTGATTTGAAAAAACTTGAATCTACATTACTTGAGAATGCTTCTCTATTAATATGACTAATAATGGCTTTACCGTTCTCGAGAAAAGGATTTTAATTATGTTTCCTATATATGCCTATGTATAAATTTGATCCCTTGTTGTGACCCCTCCCTACCCTTTGGGGTTTTGATTTAAATAAATGTTAATCTATACTACCTGAGGATACTTTCATATGAATATAACCAATCATGGCTTTACTGTTCTAAAGAAAAGATTTTTAATGATTTGTTTCTATTCATTCCTATGTTAAACTTTGATTACCCAGTATAGCCCTACCGAACCCCCCAGGGGTCATGATATAAACAAATAAAATTTTACAGTACCTGAGAATGGTTCCACTTAAGTTTCATCTCTCCTGGCCAAGTGGTTTTTGAGTAAAAGATTTTTAAAAGATGCAATCAATTTTTTTACTACTTCGAAATCATCTTTCCCTTAGAAGAAAGCATGGTCCTTCATTTGAACAAACTTGAATTCTCTTTACCCAAGGACTTTTTGTGGCAAGTTTGGTTGAAATTGACCCATTGGTTCTGGAGAAGAAGATGAAATTATAAAAAGATAACGACGACAACAACGCCAACGATAACGACAGACAATGGACAAATTTTGATTAAAAAAAAATACTCACTTGAACCTTCGGCTCAGGTGAGCTAAAAATGAATCACACAATTATTATAAAATTCCTTTCCTTCCACCAACTGTGAAATTTGTTGTTATATTCATTTCTCGATTGCCAAAAAAATTTTGTTTTGTAAATACTGTTCTGCAGGGATGGGCACGATTACTGAAAAATGTAATCGATTGATAATCGATTACTTAGAGGAATTTCGTGTAATCGATTATTAATCGATTACACTCATTTTTGTCCTGTAATCGATTGTAATCGATTACTTTGGAAGATGTAATCGATTAATAATCGATTACTCCCAAGTTTTTATCCCTTCAAATATCAAAGCAATATTTAAATGGTAACGTTGATGATATCCACTGAAGTTTGAATGTGTTAAGCATTCCTGCAGCTTTTAAGGTTTTATTCTGGCTAACATTCTCACTAAATGCCAAAATGAGGGATTCTGTACCATGAAAAGTGGAGACATGATTCCTATAATAAAATATGTCAAGGAATTAATTATTCCTTTCAACCTTGGATCTGAACCTCCATATTCAGATTTGACTTGTTGCAAAAATTATTTATTATAAAATAATTTTATTGTGAATAACTTCATTTGAAGTATTTGGGCTGCCCATATGTTGACAGTACACATTAAACATTCTTGTGTCTTCTTTAAAAACATAAGTAAATTAGAACAAACATGTAAATCAAATGTGTCTTTAAGTAATTAAACTAATAGCACAATTTCATTCTGTATTGAAATAAGTGTTTTGAGAGCTATTAATTGTTTTAATAATATTGTTTGTCTTCAATAGAACTATGAATAATAAAAGTTAAACACTAGGTAGTTCACAGTTTACACCTCATTATCTGCAAGTCAGGGATGTCTCAGTCAATTAATTAGCCAAGATAAGCAAACACAGTGACACTTACTCCCTCTCTTACAGACACTCATAACCCCTCACTGATACAAAAGAAACCTTACAATTTTGAATGAAAACATGAGAATGATTTTGCAAATTTTAAAGTTACTAAAACAACAAGTTTGAAGTTGTTTAAACATTTTCAGATATGAATAAGTATTTCCATCTTCTTTTTTTCAAGTACAATGTAGTTTATTTACCAAATCATTTATATTTAATACAGCACTTAAATCTGTTTTTGCTATTATAATTTTCTATTACAACCACAAAGTTTTTCAATATTTGAAATATGAAAAAGGACATGCAGCAAGAGGACTATGGGTCAAATGTAAAATGCATACCAAAAATCTATATTTTTTATTAATAAATAGTTGAAATACACTTCTGAATTATTTAATACTAGACCAGTAGGTCTATAATGCAAATTTTATTGAGAACATTATTAAACTTATGATAATAAAAGTTAGGTAATCCAAACATTACACTAGGTTGTTTATATTTGATATTTGTGTGTGAATGACAGGAAATAATTCTCCAAAATAACATCCATTTATGCATAAAATAATCGAAAGTAATCGAAAAAGTAATTATAATTACATTGAAAATTTTAGCTGTAATCGATTAAATTACGATTACAAGTAATCGAAAATCTCTTCGATTACAGATTACTGTCGATTACTTGAAAAAAAGTAATCATTACAATCGATTACGATTACTCGATTACGATTACCCCATCCCTGCTGTTCTGAGTTGACAATGAAATATAATACCTTAATTACCTGTCCTACTGACACCTAACATTAATTTTAGCTTTTAACACATTAATTAATATATATTTTAACAAATAGTATTTAGCCTTATAAAACCAAAAAAAAAAAAAAAAAAAAAAAAAAAAAAAAAAAATAGAGATTTCAAAGAGACTCACTTTCAATCGACGATCATATGATGTTTGATAATTATGGCATCGTTATACACATATTTATAAGTCCGAATGTCGCTGATAAAAATTTAATCATGTTTCTAGTAAATAAAATATAAAGATAACGAACAGTAATCTAGCACAAAAGTCCATTGAAACAATACAAATCTGGAGCAGTGAAAACACGGACCTCTAAAAACATCAGATGTTAAAGGTGGAGATAACGAACACTGATCAATTTCATAAATCTAGTAAACAAAAAAATCGTGAACAGGGCAAAAACACGCGTATCTTGAAACACCAGAGTTGGGGTCAGATGCTTAGGAGGAGTAAGCATCCCCTGTCGACCCGTTACACCCGCCATAAGCCCTAGGTAGTAATCCGTAGTAAAATTAAGTATAAAACAATAACCTAAAAATGGTATGAAACATGTCAGACAAAATACAAACCAACGAAATGTTATATTTACAAACAATGTCCTTATAACGACCGTAGAATTTGCAAAAAGCTGACTTTGTTTGATGAAATCTATGTTACATCAACTTAATTGTTCGTAGCTTGATTCAATTTAAAGACTGATCTGATTAGATCCATAACATTTAAAATATTTTGGATGGGGAATTATATTTAACATGCATGTCTGAAATACCGTTTTCGGCCGCTACAAAAGTCAATTTTTATATTTCGCTAATATAGATTTTCTGCTGAAAGTCCATGCATAATAATACGTACATGAAAAATTCTATGTGTACGTATTGACCATTAACAATGCTAAAAGCAATCACTGAAGAACCACCATTGTATAGTGTTTCTCACACATAATTATATATTTAATATCACTAAATAAGAGTAAATCGATATATTTTGCTAATTCCCTGAAAAATCACCGTGAAAAGATTGATTCCTTGCAAAAAGGTGCGCCAGTTCCACAAATAAATACACACCTAATCGGAACACCTCGCAATTTCTTTTAATCGAATGAAAAATTCCAATATGTGTCAAATAAAATCCTGAATTTTCATACCACTTCTCAGTTAAAGACATTAAGGAGGCTTGGCCTAATAAACAGAATATTGTCTGCAGATTCACGTATTCTACAGAACATTAACTAGTATTCAGATGAAATGTCTTTCTATTGAATCTATTCATTTATTTTATTTACATTCTGGGTAATCCATACACAGGATTGAAACTCTGCCATTCAGTTAACTGAAGGGTGAATCGTAAAGGTATTGCAGAGCTCTGCCACTCAGTCACCTTTCCATACCTTTCAGTGAACATTCAGTTGACTGAAAGGGGTTCGTACTTTCATACTTTGATTTTTCCATTGCACACCTTATAAATGCACTAGAATTGCAAAACTTTAACAGTTAACTGGTCTAATTTTTGTACTGGTACAATAAAACACAAAAAGTATAACATTGAGGGAGTCAGCTAGATTCCAATTCCCCTTGAACAAGTCTAATTACCTCGGCTTCGCCTAGTGAAATAGAAAACTCTTTGTGAACTGGAATCTTGCCGACTCCCCCAATGATCTACACATGTACTCTAACGTTATAATATATAAAAAGAACCGCAAATAATTACTCTTAAATAGATGCGTCTGCTAAACAAAGATTTCAATTCGGGTTTTCTTAGAGTTGTGGTTTGTACAAAAAGTTACCCAAGTAAGATAACTCTTAAACCTTTTGATTGATTGATTGATTATATCTTGTTCGAGAATTTTTCACATATAGAGACGTCACCATATACCGGTGAAGGGCTTTAAATTTTGACCTTTACTCGGCACTCAGGATATTGAGCAGTGAGAGATCTTTATCTTGCAAACGCCTGCCGTGACACGGGACCGTGGCTTTTTAGGTCTCATCCGAAGGCCCGCAACTTTCACTTCAAAGTGCCAAGCGAATGGCGAAGGAGCAGTTGGTACCCATTTTTTATCGACTAAGGTCAGTCGCGGCCGAGATTCGAACTCATGACCTCCCGATCACAGAGCGAGCACTCTACCGACTGAGCTACCGTGAACGGTTTAAACCTTTTGAGTACATAGTAAAGTATAAGATCGCGTTGAATTCGGAAGGAATCTGAAATTTCATCAATCCGCTACATGATATTTAAGTATTCCAATGATGTATCGGATCCCTCTAATATAGGAAAGGGAAATATTTTCCCTGTATCTATTGTGTTTTTAACTGCTGAAATATGCCTTGAAATATGGCTAGATGAGTCATTTGATGTTTAAAAGTTTAAACACGTTTTATATAAATATGGAGAAGTAAGTCAGCATTTTTCTTATTATAACGAATTAAATGACCTAACACTATTTAGTAGGACGCCATTTCATTTAAATTCAACATTGGATTGATTGATTGATTGTGTCTTGTTTTACGTCTCGTTCGAGAATTTTTTCACTCATATAGAGATGTCAACATATTCCGGTGAAGGGTTTTTAATTTAAACCTTTACTCGGCACTCAGGGCCATTGAGCAATGAGGGTTCTTTATCGTGCTAACGCCTACCGTGACACGAGGCCTCGATTTTTAAGGTCTAATCCGAAAGACCCGCAACTTTCACTTCAAAGTGTCGAGCAATTGGCGAAGGTACGGTTGCTACATGTACCTATTTTTTATCGACTTAGTTCAGTTGCGATTGGTAAGAGAAAATTTGACCATGGCAGCTCGGACTGAGTGTAGTTCTAACGATATCTTTATATATGTATTTATTAAATTTGTAAGGGAAAATTCAATAAGGCGGAGTGATGCAAATTAGAAAATCGTACTTATTTCTCCACATGAAATTTTCTGTCTCTGAATAATCTTTCCACGATCCTAAAATGTTATTGAATGCATTTTTACTCAGGAAAGCGAGCACTTTTTTGTCAAAAATGGGGAGAAGTCCCAGAGACCATTAAAAGTGATTTGTTTTCTTTTAAAAGACAAATTATGTGTATGCTTTGCTTTAGGGTCGTTTTGAAACACAAAAGTAGTATGTTGCAACGATATCACAGCAGTATGCGTTACAGTCCATGGCACTAGTTATCGTAACTGTAAAAACAAAAGGCCCAGGGGCCACAACACTCACTTGAGTAACAATTGTCCTTCTGTTCTTTATGAACAGATTATTTTTCCTACCTATTCTTATGTAAAACTTTGATTACGTCTTTGGCCCCACCCTACCTACGGGGGTCACGATTTTAAGAGCTTGAATTTACACTATCTGAGGATGCTTCCATATAAATAGGACTTATCTTGGCTTTGCTGTTCCTGGGGAAAAGATTTTTAAGACCTACTATATATTCCTAAGTTTGATCCTCCATTTCCGCCCCACCTTTCACTCTGGGGTCATGAATTGAACAAACTTCAATCTACATTGCCTGGGGATGATTCCATATAAATATGACTGATCATGGTTTGCTGTTCTTGAGAAGGGGATTTCTGAAGATATTTCCTACATATTCTTATGTATAACTTTGATTCCCTGTTGTGGCCCCGCCCTACCCCCAGGGGTCATGATTTGAACAATCTAGCATCCACACTAACTGAGGATGCTTCCTTATTAATATGATTAATCTTGGCTTTGCTGTTCTTGAGAAGAAGATTTGTTAAAAGATTTTCCCTATATATTCCTATGTACAACTTTGATCAATGTTGTAGCACCTCCCTACCCCCGGGATCATGATTTGATCAAACTTTAATTTACACTACCTAAGGATCCTTCAGTATAAATATGACTAATAATGGTTTGCTGTTTTTGATAAAATTTTTAAAGATACTTCCTATATATTCCATTATAAAACGCTGATCCCCTGCTGTGGTCCCAACTTCTCCATGGGTCATGATTTGAACAAACTTCAATCTACACTACCTGAGGATGCTTCCTTATTAATATGATTCATCATGGTTTTGCTATTCTTGAGGAGATCTTTTCAAGATCATTCTTATATATTCATATGTAAAACTTTGATCCTCTGTTGTAGCCCTGCCCTACCCCCAGAGGTCATGATTTTAACCAACTTCAATCTACACTGCCTGAGGATGCTTCAAAATTAATATGACTCATAATGTTTTTTCTGTTCTTGAGAAAATCTTTTCAGAGATTTTGACCTATATATTCCAATGTAAAACTTTGACCTCCTGTTGTGGCCCCGCTCTACCCCCGGGGGTCATGACATGAACAATTACAGTATGAAATGAATCTCTCACATAAGTTTCATCTTTTCTGGCCCAGTTGTTCCTGAGAAGACTTTTTAAAGATGCCACCAAATTTTCACGAATTTTAATTGATAGAGGGCGTAGACTTTCTGTGAACAAACCCTTTACCCTAGGAAGCTTTGAGGCAAGCTTGGTTGAAATTGGCCCAGTGGTTCTTGAGAAAGAATGCGAAAATGTGAAAAAGTTTACAGTCGACACAACACAGACGGACGCCGCACACTCTACGATCAGGTAAACTCACATGAGCCTTGGGCTCAGGTGAGCTAATAAGCAGACTTAAATATTACGATTTTTGCAAGGGTATTTCAATGTAATTTAAAAACATTCCTATGTGTGTAACTAACTGTGGTCAGCTGACCAAATCTCTGCTTGACTAGATATTGAAGGAGGTATACCACACCAAACTTAGTTTGCTAGACGTTTAAAGTATCTCTTTTGAATATGATTTCATCATCAAAAGACCAATATTATTTCTTAATAGTTTTATATATTTATTTGTACTTTTTAAAAGAGAAAATGAAAATGTTTTTGCTGCAAATTAGACATTTGATAGTTTCAAATTTGCTGTTTATTAAAGCATAATATAAATATCTTATTAAACTTAAAGAGGAGTCAGTTAGATATTTTAATTAACATTTTAATTTAAAAAAAATTCCGAATACGAAAATCATAATTTATTAATATTTTTAATCGATGGATAAAATCTAAAATAATAACATTTTACACCAATATAAAGAAAATAATTATTAAACAATCATTTTTTAAAACGAAATTGAAATGAAATTGTGAAATTTAAGAAAAATTGATAATCTATATGATTTTTGTCTTTCCCGATCTAAATAACACTGGTCCCGACTGAAATTATACAAAGTGAAAACATTTAAATCTTACAATTTTAGAAAATTACTACCTTTAAACTATCAGGAACCTATATACTATGTAGTAGATACAATGTAAGTCCCTGGTACATGTAATATTATTTCCAAATCATTTTAACTTATCAAGCATATTGATTTCTCCGTGGCAACTGCAATACTTTGTATCGCGATAACGTCACAGTAATCTAACTTAATGCCGCTCATTTGCGGCGAAGTCGATGAAACTCTAAATCTCGCAAGATTTCTGGGGCATGAATTACTTATGCTAGTGGCAACAAATGATTCGAACAATTAGTATGCCGAAAGTACAATGTATTGTAAATGGTTGAACTTTAAATAAAAGGCTGTTTTACTTGGGATGTCCAAAAGTAACGATAATCAGAAAGAAATTGTAAAATTTAATTAGAAGAGTCGGCTTACAGAAAAAGTATCAATAAAAATGTAACGCTTGAGGACTGGGTTCTCTTAAAATTTATAAGCGTGGTTCAGCGAATGTTCCGCAGGATATTTCACCAGGACTTCTTTTATATTTGGCCTTTAAAAATCCTTAATGCTCTATCTCGCGTTGTATGCAACAGCACATTGCCCCAGCTAACAGACATTTCCTACCTTTACCGCGAAAGAGTTCCAGAAAGATAAGTAATCACGATATCAAGTATTTGTGGATTTTTTTAAAATTTGGAATTGATAGTTTTTGTTTCAATTGGGATTGGTACGAATTTATAAATTACAAAATGTTCTTAAATTTTCCCATTTCAATTCTCTTTTATATATTAAACGTTTCTTCAAAGATTTCATCCATAGATTTAAAAAACATGTATAACGAATAGATTTAAAATACATGTATAACAACAAATTATATTTTTCATATTCACCATATTTTTTATTATTAAAGTTTTATGTTATGTATTAACTAACAACAAATTTGAAGCTGTCTTATTTGCAACAAAAACTTTTTTTTTCCATTTTCTCTCAAAAAATACTTAAAACAAATAAAGTAATTGAGAGCTTATATTGGTCTTTCAATGATGAAATAACATGCCAAGAGAGATAAAGATTTAAAGATCCGTTAAAGATCCGTTAGATGAAAGTTTGGTGTGGAATACCACTTTAAACTATTAATGATTCGTATTCACTATTCCTGCAGATTTCACGCCAAATACGCCCATTTATAAGTATAAATACATTTGATTTAATATAATAATGTTTCTGAATGTATAAACTTTTAAGATTTTTATGAAATGGACATTTTGAAATCAAATGAAATTTGTCTTCAAAATCAGTAGATGAACAAAATGTAAAATGGGAAATGGGAGTTTGCTCTGTTTCAATTTGCACATACTGAATAATATTTAGGACTACTTTGTAAAATGTGATAACATTTTTTTTTCACTTTCTTTGTTTTTATTAGCAAAAACAGTTTAATCTTAAATAATACATCTTAAAAGATTTCACCGATTAAGTATTTCATAAGAACAGAAGTTTAACTCTAATATAAATATTCCACCAATTATATGATAAATAGGATTAATAGACACTTTGTTGATATGTAAAGGCCTAGAATGAAAGAAAATTTAAAGACCTAGCATTAAAGTACCATACCGTGATTTCAAATTATTATGTTTAGAATGAGTACAGTTTTCCTGCATTTTGCGTGAATCCCTTACTCACGAATTTAATATAGAGATATTGGTGTTGTCTTTAATGATAATACGTTCGCCCATGAAATTACATCCCCAGTTAAATTTTGGCAATTCAAGAACATCGATTTAACCCCCCCGCCCCCACCACCACCACCACCAACCCCCAGGAATTAAACTGATTCTACAGTAGTTAATTATGATGTATATGGTACATACTTTGATATATGTACTTTGGTCTATTTATTACACTCCATTTGATATGTACACTTTTAATTAATACTTTTCTTAATACTTTTGTTATATATATTTGCTTTCATCTCTACAGTTCTGATTTGGTCTGTAGTCAGATTTTACTTTGAATCATTTTTTGGGGCTTTTACATATAATGGTATCTCCGAAATTCTATATTAAGGATAATGAATTGAAAAGTAATATACATACATAATAATACATGTACAGATTTAAAAAAAATCGAAAGTAAAAAATCTAGATAAATAAGAAACTTGAGTAACAGTTTAAATTTTGCAGTCATTTAAACAGTGATTCACTGTAGGAAAACAATTTTATACTTCTACTCATAACATTATACAAAGTCCTTATTTTTAATCTATCAAATAATACAAATTTCATATGATACTTCACATACACTTTTATTTTGTTTATCTATAACTTTAAAACAAAGGTTGGTTTGATACATTGTGTTATGAAGAACTAGTTCGTCAGCTGAAACTGATAGTTCAATCAGCATTAATAAATATTTGCACAGATTGAAAGGTAAAGCATTTCAATATTTAAAATGTAACATTATAAATCGTGTACAGGTTCTTGTCAAGAATTTGAGATATGATTACTGTGATGTATATTGTTAAATGACATTTTAAATCCACATCTATAAAGTAAGAATTATTGAATCATGAAATAACTTTCCAAAAAATAATAATAGTTTCGTTTCAAAACAGAAAGAATCTATACAAATAAACTACATAAAGAGAGGTATAAGGAAGCTTTTGCCACAAATGAAAAACTGTTTTTGAACTTTGAGAAAATTATGTCATAAACAGATGTTTATATTAAGTTTATCTAGGTCATTTCCAAATAAAGTTCCTATCAAATTTCTCCAGGAAAAATATTCGAAGACAGTGAAGTATTTGAACATTAGTTAATATAAATCACTGGTTTGCTTACATTGGGCAAATACATGGATATAATGTTTTCAATTTCTTTTCTAGGTCAAATGTAATAGATTTTCGCTGTTTCATCTTACTTCAAAGGGCAGATCACTCTAAATGCATGAAACTACCTTGAAATTTGTGAGCAGTGTTTCGAGCTTCCTAAAGACTTGGCAAAGAGTTGACTGATATAGTCCCTTGCGTATTTGAATATAAAGAGGATATTCAATGTTTTGTAGATGAATATGGAATTTATTTCACGAGTGGGACAGGATTTTTTGATATTTTCACGAGTGCGAAGCACGAGTGAAAATATTAAAAAATTCTGTCTCACGAGTGAAATAAATTCCATATTCATCTACAAAATATTGAATTTTCTGTTTATTACATTTTCTGTGGTTTTCCCTTTGCCTCTGTCTTTTTTTTAACACAGTGTCATAGGCTTGACGTCATACATGTAGTTGAGCGGTTGAGACGTGATAGCTTAGCAGTTGTGAGATTGAAAACATTACATAGCATGGATTTTAGCAACATATTTGGGAAGAAATTTGTAGTTTTAGCTCTATCAAGATAGTTAGTTACTATCTCTTTATTATGACAGGCCAGAAATTATTTTTTACTTACTTTGTATCCTTTCACACTGTGAGAGAATATCATTTTGGTATCCTTTCACACTGTGAGAGAATATCACTTTTATTCAATAAATAAATCACAGTATTTCACTGTTGAAAATGTAATAAATAACTTATCCTTTATTAGACTTTCAAGGATATACTTTGCACATCTAAAAACGCAAACATCATTCTTATGAATCCTTCAAAATACTTTTGCTTCATCTATTACTACAATGCTGCTACATCTCTAAATGATGATTTAGGAATATCAGAGCACTTTCTGTGAATATCGTATAATACTTGGTATGACATTTTATGGAAGAAATGAAATTCCGTGACGTTGTAATGCCGTCCATTGCATATCTCGGATACGTGAAGAAGAAATCGCACTTTGTAAACACACAGGTATTTTGTTCCACTGTTTAATAAATTCAGAGCATTCAATTAAGAGACAAACAGTAAAAACAAAACATATTGCTTCGAAAGCATCAAATGGTCTTTTTCCATTAACGATCACTATTTCTCCTCATAGATAAACTCCAGATCTTCTTTGATTCGCTGATCCTCTCTCTTTCTACTTCTATCATAACCATTAAATATTTTCCTGTAATGTTGAGGAAAATCGGGGTCCTCAACCTTTAAATCATACATTAAGACTTCCCATGCATTTTTATCAAAAGCTTTTATTTCACAACGTCTATGGTCCATAAGTTCTCGTAGGCCATCGGAGTTTTGGGTGCTAGTTTCTTCCGAGACATCCATATAGTAAGTTTCTGTTTTGCAGGAGTTTCGCCTGATCCCATATAAATTTGCAACATAAATAGTTATTTTAGCTTGCCTTTTTTCTTTCAGAAACTTGAGCAACAAGTTCGCGTCACTCTTATTAGGAGACTTACTGGCGTATACGTTAACAAGCATGGTCTTTCCATCATATATCTTCTCAAGATTTTGGATCAAGTTTTCCGCAATCTGCGTTTTATACTGCATCATTTCCGCCTGGTTTCGATTCACACGATAAACTAAATGTGAGATATTCATTACAGTCTTCTGAGATGAGGGAACGTCGTCATCCAAGCCCACGTGGACCATGCACCCAAAGACATCTGCGAAAAAGAATAACATTAAAAATGTTGACAAAAGAATAATCTGTAATATCTATGGATACGAAGGAGAAATGTACATCCCTAACATAAAGATATAACAGTATAGTAAACAATAGTTAACTATAGTTATCTATATATATAGTAAATCAAAGTTTTTAAAGTTATCACTATACTGTCGTAGAGATAAGTATAGTAAAGTCACAGTATAAACATGTCATTAAGTACTTCAAATCAGGTGTTTAGAGATGTCACCTTATACATAGCGATGTAAAGTACAATAAAGTTATAACTATAGTAAATCCAATCTTCAAAGTGATAATTATAGCAAATCAAAGTGTCAAAGTTGTCACTATAGTAAATCAAAGTAATGTTTTCAAAGTTAACACTATACTGAATCAAAGTGTAAAAGTTATCACTAGAGTTAACTAAATTTTCCATAGTGTCAAAGTTATCATCACCATAGTTATCTATAGTTTACTATGGTAAGTTATAGTTTCATTTCACATTTATGCAACATTCCCAATAGAAATGGAAATAGATTTTAGAATTTCACATTGCTAAAAGTTTTTCAATTTCCTGTACACAAGTCTTGTCGCCATGTGATGTTTTCTTACGATGATCTTCTCGCCAATAATTAAAAAAAAAAAAACATGTGGCCATGAATTATTCACAATAATTATATTTCGCATAAAAGTTACGAAAAAAAGTGATTTACAGTATTCACTTACTTTCAATTTTGATACGCTTGATTTATACATAATATCAACATGATCATGGTAGTTTCATATCTCCTTTAAAAATAGAATTACATTAATTTTATAAATATCAAAAATCATATGTGTTCCATTCTTAACAGATTTACATACGTGTGCGAAATATGTAATTAAGATCCTGGTTTATATGCTGATCTTCCTCCATTCTACTCCGGTCATCACCTGCCTGTGTTTCCTTGTACTTTTATCAAAGTTGTACTTTTCGCCTTGGAGGTTTAGAATGTCTATCAAGTATATCCATGTTTCTCTTCCAAATGCTTTAATTTTACAACGATCATATTCCATAAGCTTGCAAAGGGCATCGACGTTCTTCTTACTATCGTATTCCGTCACACAACATGCAGATATGTGACCTTCCTTTTTTTTGCTGCATGACTGTCTAATTATCCTATACAGATGTGCAACATAAAAAGTGAGACTAAAGTTTTCATTTTCATTCAAAAATTCTAGCAGTGCTCCGGCACAATCCGAACATGGAGAATTGTTACTGTACACTTTCACATGAATCGTTTTTCTGTGAGTTGTTCTTGTTTCGTGAAGACGACGAATCAGAAATACTTCCGTGTGCGTACTCCCAGGTTCGTTATGAAGTCTTTCTGGCTTTTCAGCATTAATGGAGAAAAACATGGATGTTTTTTTAACATAATTCCACTTCCCATAGGGATTATCATGATTTAAGACTGTGTTGAACATGTTACGAAATGTTTCTAAATGTCCTGCAAATAAAAGATCCAGTAATTTATACATTTTTGCACCAAAAAAGTTTTTTTTAATGAAACGTTTTATCACTGAGATTTTTGGAATATTGATGCTTTTGCACTAACAGAAGAAATAAAACGCGCATTCTAAGAGAAGTATGTGTTTTTGTTTGTTTGTTTGTTTGTTTGTTTTTGTTTTTTTGTTTTTTGTTTTTTGTTTTCATTTTTTTTTCATTCTGAGACACTTAGAAACCTTATAGAATTAATTAGTAATTCAGACATATTATGATTGTCCCTCACAAAATAAGAAATAGATATAGGGCTCATTATCCTAAGGTTTTCATATTTCTTTTAAAAAAAACCATTAAACACAGTTCGAAATCTTCAAATTGAATTGTTTTTCATTATTTATTTTTATTTTTATTTTATTTATTTATTTATTTTTTTGTAAAATGGTGAAAACTTTATATTATTCACTTTTTGGTAGATGCATCAGTGAAAATCAGAAAAAAAAGTATCGACTTTTAAAATTCTTTGGCATAAATTACTGATTTATTTTTCAAAATGAAATAAATATCTTTTTTTTAAAAATTGCCAGCTTGATATCACTAGTCTCCATACTGATTTAGATGACCGCTATCTTGCATGAATTATATACATCGGCTTTGTGTCTTTATCGGTGAACCTTTCCAATGTCTTTGTCCGAGATAATTACAAATTGTAAAAATACTTTATTTCTACATAAATCTACTGGTTCATCGATAGGCGCGGTTAAAAAAAAATCACGTGCGGGGCGGGACAAATAGAGACAGAAGCGGGGCTATTAGAACGGGAATTTGCAGAATCAGGAGCATGTAAATATAAGGAATAACTGTCAGATTTTTTGGATTCATGACGATGATCAATCGATTGGCTGGCGTGATAATTTTATGCATAAACGCCTTCGGCGTTTATGCAAATTATCACGCAAGCCACTCGATTGATCACATCATGAATCCAAAAAATAAGACAGTTATTCCTTAAATCAATTAACACTTATCTGGTAATAGAGATTGTTCTATCTGACGTATCCGTATACGTATCCGTATCTGTATACGTATCGAGGTATGAGAGGCATCTCGATCCCGATGATTTAACCGTTGGGTAACATTTCCATCGTTTCTTGTTTGATTTCTTGTTTGATTTTAACCTCATTCATTTCAAAATAAGATATATAGAAATATTTCTAATAAAACGTATCAAGTTGCTGTTCACACCTATGATTTTATGGAAGGATTTAAAAAAAAATAAAATTAGTAAAAAAAAAAAAAGTATGTATATTTTTATTAATTTTTTTAAAAATAAAAAAAAAGTTAAAAAGGGACTCCCCCCCTTCTCTCTCTCACACACACACAATATCAGGATATATTATTGTTTCATTCTCGAAGTAACCTTTATCAACACAAGACATATTCCCCATAATGCATACAGTCAGTGCTCGTTATCTCAGACTTGATTGGACCAATTAAAACTTCGATATATTCAAGAATTTGAGTTAACAGAGTTTAACTGTACGAGGTGTCAGAGATCAATTATTCTAGATGAGTATAAGTTTGTCTACATCAATCAAACACTTAAAATTGATTAACAAAGTGGAGAAGGGGGAAGCTGGGCCGAGGCAGGGAGAAACCAAAAAATGACAAGTCACCTTAGCAAAACTTTGACAATAAAAATGTGTGGAAATTAATCAAAATCTTTAAAAAAAAACTATTACGGTGTATATGTGTGTGTGTGGGGGGGGGGGGATATTAAGTTTTGAGTTCCTCTTTTCCACAAAAATAATTACGGATACATTAACTGTGAAAGATTAATTTGACCATACTGCATACTCTGTGTGTATGTGTGTGTGTGTGTGTTGGGGGGGGGGGGTCACTGAAAATTTCCATCCTCATTTTCTTTTTTATCATTATCAACATTCTGTATATAATTTGATTATATTTGATGGACATAGTTCTCCAGAAAAGCTTTGGAAAGCTGGCAATTCTGGGGTGGTTTGAAGACTCTTAACTCTCTAAATTGTTAGGTGATAGCCGTATCCGAAATTCCAGAGAGCTTGAGAAAGGACTACCATTTCCAAAAGTGATACAATTACACGCAGTTTTTGTCGGGGATGAATAACAATAGTCGACAAAAGGAGATAAACGGAGAATAATGTTTATGTCTTATACATTACTTTATATACATGTTGACTAAAGTTTACTTAATGATTTATTTATTGAAATTAAGATGACTGTAATTCTTTGTGTGCAAGCGGGATCAAAACTATGAAAAAAATGCTGATATTTTATCAATTAAATGTTTTGTATAAATTTTATCCTTTATTCTGTTTTTTTATTTCTCTGCTACGTTGAAGCAGCCTCTTCTCTTCAGTTCTATAAACTGCCTGTTGAATTGACTCACACTTGTCCCGATCTGGGCCAAAATGCATAAATAAATAAATAAAAATAAAATAAATAAATAAAAATCAGCTGGATGGACAAGTTAGCGTAGAAGAAATAGATAAGTCTATTGTTTGGGCATTTTTTAGCCTAATGTTCTTTTCTTTCTTATAAAAAGAGAGTTAAGTTAATGAATACCCTATTCTGAAACAGTTTCTATATCAAACCATGAATTATAATACACATGTACGACAACAAGAGAACTAAAAGGAAAAATCAAATTTAACAATTGCATTTTCATTTCATTACCTATTTTTTGTCGCCATGAAGTCTTTAAGTTAATGCTGCTGAAAGGACAAAATATAAAGCAAAATCAAGCTGTATGAGAATAGGCACGAAAGTAGCAATTTCAACTGGGGAGGGGAATGGGAGACATACAGGTATTTGTCAAATAGTTCATTAAAAAAAAAGAATGAAGAAAGTCAACAGACGCTATGAAAGTTTGTGTGTTCCCGGGCGGGGGGGGGGGGGGGGGGCTTGGCATTTTTTAGCATATACTGGTAAGGGTCTAGAAGCGGCTTCACAGTTTTATTGATTGTGTGGATGTCAACGTCTTTTGCATTTTAGTGTGTGTGTGAGTGTGGGGGGGGGGGGTTAACTTTTATGTCATCTAATGTAAATTACAGAATCAATCAATAAAATATCCTGATGTTAGGATGGAGAGAAGGGGATCCCGATAAATGTTTTTAAACAAAGTTGCAATTAAAGTTTTAAACAAATACAAATTTATTTAATTTCATTATCTATTTTTTTTTTAAATTTTCCAGTGATAGACGTTTACAGCAGCTTAATGCATTTTTATTAGAAAAAAATACCACATGCTATTCTTAAATGAATGGGGCTGCTTTAAATCCAAACATTACAGTAAAAAGTTTAGACATCGGAATCGAGATGCCTCTTTCACCTCGATACGTATACGGATACGGATACTTATACGGATACGTCAGAAAGAACATTCTCTAATGAAACATAGTTTATTTTCATCTATTACGCTCTCTGAAAAAAAAAATGTTTAAAATACTAAATTTCAAAATGACTTTACAGAGGATTCTGAGTTGCGTTTTTTAAATACCTTTGTAACAAATTATGTCGAATTTATTCAGCTTTGCAGACCCTTATCATTTACTTTTACGTTTACCATCACGAATCTTCGGTTACCTCGAGCATTTTGGCAATCCTACAAGGTTCGATATATCGGAGTTTGATTATAGCATTTCTAAATGTCAACTAAGCTGATGTGCTGAAGTGTTTCGTGTTTTTATAATGATCTCATTGAACTTTATTCCAAAGCTAATTTACTCCCCTCTCACTTGGAAAAAATCATGTCAAAGCTTTGTTAGATGTCGTTTTACTGATTATCAATCGTGACTACCAATCGCTTGATTACTTGTTCACATGTAGGAGATAAAGCATTGTTTACCCGATTTCAATAATTGATATGTATTCTGTCCAGGGATCATTCATGTTATGCACTGCCCACATTTTTATGGTGACGCAATATCTTATATTTTATAGGTGTTTAATAATATCTCATATTTATCATATCTATTCTTGCTCGCATTCACTAATGGGTTCTTACTGTTATATGTAAATTCTCTCTATAGAATTCTTTATCCATTCCTACAAACCCCTTCTCAGACGCATTTCAAACTTAATACACATGGGGAAATTGTGTACATTTTGCTAACTTGCATAGCGGCCATATCGTTTTCAATATGGCGAATTTCTGTTCAATTTATTATATAAGAGCAAAAAAAAAAAAAAAAAAAAGAAAAGAAAATCATGTCACCAAGTCGAAATAATTTCTCCCTCATTTGGTTTTAGCTTTTATTGAGTCCTAGACCGAATGTATTCTTTTATCTAAAAATTGACTAAAAATTGATGGTTCCTTTTGATTTTAGAAATCTTAAACAAATCTCCGTTATATTGGTGTAGAGAGACGTTGTGAAAGAGCTAGAGACGCCTTTTACAAGTAGATTTAGAAATATTTGCCATTTTCTGTCAGATTTCTTCCTCATCTTACATGTACGCGAAGGTGTTAGTTCTACTTTCAGTTTTGAAAAATATCAGTAGTTTGAAATTAATAAGATGCTTTTTTTTGGACTTGGGAATCACAATTAGGCCAGAATTAAGAAATAATTTACGAGACTCCAAATGGGCGAAAAACTGTTGTTTTCGGCCTAGGAAAATAATATACTTCACTGTGACATACATGTACCATGATCAGGTAATGATTTTAATAATTTAAATTTCCATATCAGATAAGAACGTCGTTAATTAAAATAATCAGGATTATCAAAAATATCACAAAGACAATGAATATTAATTAGCAACGGTCACGTGATCATTAATTTATGAATAAAATGTACAGTATTTCTCCATATGACGTTGAATTTCTCGAGATGAAATAAAATTAAGAATTAATTTCGTAACGGGTATGATCATCGTTGTTAGTTCCATTTTTCCAAATAAATCTGCATTGAAAAGTGTAATTTGGCATGAAAGACTCGTTTTATTTATCAGACGTACGAGGGTTTGAAAAAAAAAAAGTTTGCGGACACATTGATTTAAGGAAAAATTTATAGTGCACTTTGAAGAATGACGTACGTCTGATTAAATTCTTATCTTTTGTTTTTAGTATATTAAAAAAATCAGGTCCATTTACTAAAATTTTGAAAATATACAATGATTTTTACTGTGCGGTTATAGGATTCATGGAGCAATCACTTGACGATTTTTGACGTTAGGTGACGTGACAACCTGATTCAAAACCTGATAAGCCTTTTCACAGTTCTAAATATCTTTCAGTTTTATAGACTTTTCATGTCTTTTTCGCCTTAAAAATTCAACAGTTATAGCAAGACATTTTACTTCTCTTTTAATACTTTTTTGGGGGGTATCGGATAAAACCGATGTCGACTCAGTTAAGCGATCAGGTATGGAAACAATGCAAAATCCATAGGCGCGACGTCCATGCGATAAGCAGGAGCTTATCATCAAAAATGTTAATCCTTCCATTCTTAGAAACCTACTACCATTTAAAATTTGGGTCCTAGATACGTGTCGGCAATCCCCAGCAGTATCTCAAACATTTTAGTCTCTTTCGGACATTTTTCTGTCTGCCGGTGTAACGACGAAAAGTGTCTCCCGTAGAATATTGACCGGGGGTCATTTTTCTAAGCAGAAATTTGACCCCCTGGTCAATATTCTATGTAGAAAAATGACCCACTTTTTGGTAGAAATTATGGTCTTGGGGTCATTTTTCTCCGTGTGGGTTGTAGAAAAATGACCCCGTAGAATTATGACCCTGTTTTTTTAAAATTTTTTTTTTAATTTTTTTATTTTTTTTTTTTTTTTATACAAAAACTGGTTTTGGTAGGAATATTCTTGTTATGCAAATATATAGGGGTAAAATTACGCAGCCTAAAAGCTTTAAAGTTTAAATAACAAAAGGGTATAGTATACCTTACATCAATAATACAAGATGTTTTATCCCCATTGAAGGAAAACAAATAACTAGGCTATTATGATTTTCGATGACTATAAGGGCAAAAATACGTGTGTTCTTAGATTTGTTTTATCACATTTTATAAAATAAGCTTCCACAGTAAACATATTAAAAAATAAGATTATTTTCTTAGCTGGTGTCAGAAAGAGAAACTTATATATAAATAGAAAATGCAAGGTTGCTATGTATAATTGTAATGATCTTCTTTAAATTTTACTCTAGGTAAATAATGTAAAAAAAATGAAAATGAAGTCTAAAGCTTTTTTTTTTCTTCAGATGTTATTAGAAAGATTAATGTTTTTGAACCCTACCCAAATAAATTTGCTTGAAAAAAAAATGAACAATTGTTAAGAAAATTGGATCTCATTTATATCATTTACTTTCTAGTATAAAACTTCTTCTCATAAAAATATAAAGAAGATTAAATTTGTGTGAAAATAGTAGACAGGACTAAATCAATATTCCTCTGATATTCGATCTGAGGGACACAAAAAATGGTTAGCTCAAAATCTTTACCAATGTCTTTTGTCGTTTGCTAGTGTCAACAAAGCCTAAACAAAATGAGGCTTTTAACATAAAAAAATGATTAATTAATAAAATTGGTGTTTGGTATACCACGAATTGACACAAGTCTATACACAGTAGTACGTTCTCCCCCTTTCTAGTTACATGTAATAATTTTTACCAATAGAAAAAGCCGAATGTTGTATTATGAAAAAGCTTCTCAGCCTAATTTACATATTATTTTTTTTCCTAAGTATGATTGGCAATATAAGCACAATTGAAGTTTCGTTTGCAAAAAACATAGAACGGTGCTTAAAAATATTGTAACACATAGTGTTAGAATCAAGTACGTGATTCGTGTCAGCGTGTCTATAGTAGTAAGTTTTGAGGGAGTGGGTAACGAGGATGTAACTCACTCTTTAAATCTGCTAGCCTATAGCTATAGAAACAAAAAATTCTGGCTATGTCTTTTCTATTCACAAATTAGTCGTTCTTGCTGTATGATACGAGGTTTAAAAATATAAGAGTTTTTAGGATAAAAGTAAACAAAATTCTTTTTTTTTCTTACTTCAAAAATCCTACTTATAAGGAGTTACATAATGCATATGTGCATGATAATGTAGATTATACATGTATCTATAATGATCAAGGAAGGGAAGAGTATATTGCCAGTATTTCTATCAAAATCGAAGGGCACCCATTTTTTCCCTCCTAATTTATATTTATAATACATTGATAGATACATGTATGGCCATGGTAATATTTAATAATATCAACGTTCATAGGAAATGAGTCTGCTTGATTTTTATTTGAAAAGAAAAAAAAATAACAATTTTAAATTTCAGTACTTAAGAGCAATTTTTACATTAAACATTTTATAGTTAAACTGAAATTTATTTTTAAAAAAGTGAATGTGTTACATTTTAAACATAACATTTCTATTAAATTATTGATATAAAATTTTTAAAAGGGTGATAAAATTGTGATAAGTTTACTCTTGATTTAATTAAAACATAAATCAGTTAAAACAACCAATGAATAAAAGCTCAGCATGTTACCCATGGATGAAAGTTCTTATTGTAAGCAATTGAACAGTGTTGAATAATTCAGTACACTTTGTCTTAATAAACGTCATGAGCATTATATAAATATAATAAACCTATTGATTCTTTTAATTCAACACGTGTGGATGTGTTTGATTTTTGTCTGATCCTGTAAGTTTAAAAAAATGCACAAGATACCAGTGGAAAGTTGAAAATAACGTTTCATGCGTGAAAACAGAGGAAATTCAGGTTAAAAGACGATTTTTTTAATGGTGGTGTTCTTTATATATTTGCAGATTTATTGATCAGTTTTATTTATTTCTTGTTGTCTAAGGGAATTATGCCTTGTTTGTACGTTGAAATATTTGGTCTTTACCTCAAAACATTTATCTACAAAAATCGAGGGGATAGGGTAAAATTACTGCGTCCAAGCGGGCTGATGCGGAGTATTTATTTATACGTCCGCTCCCGATTTAGTACGGCATGGGAGTGTCGGTGGGACGGGAATTTCGTACACTGCTTTTATAATCAGTTGGTAATTGTAGGTAGTGTACTCCACCACCACCAACACCACCACAAAAATATGGTAGTGATGGTGTGTAAGGGATAACTCTTCGTAAACTCGGTAAGTTAAGTGAGGTCTTTGAGAATTGTTACTGGGTTATTGGTTCTATTGGAATGCAGGCACCGAAGTATTGGATCCTTGGGAATTGACGCGACATACCGGATTTTCTGGACACTGGGCTCAAAAGGTCGCGTTACATGAAAACGTAGACAGGTTATTTTACGTTTAATAGTCAAACTATATTATTACATGTTTAAAACATTGCATAATGTCTACTTCTGGAATCACAGGATTTTTCATAATTTATGTTTTCGAATATGAAAACTTTTTTTTCAAAAAATTAACAATAAGTGAATCGCTAAGTGCCATTGCATTTTAAAGATGCTAGTAGTGTTCATCTCAGTTGAATATTGAATTTGACGTTTTGGCGGAATAAGCTTTCAAATGTAGATTTAATTATTTAATAGGTTTTCTTAAATAAATATGTATACATCTACTTGTTTTTCTTGAATATACGATGAATGCAATATATCCGGTAACAGTTTACCGGCTAACTCAAATTACATGTGTAGCATTTATACATAATAGCCCTGCTGTCATTACATCGTTTTTCTTTTTAAGAAGAAACATGGAAAAATATATAGGATAGGGCCACGTACTTGTATTTCACTAACGCAAAATCGCACATCATTTATTGAGTCGAAAAAGCAATGACACGATAGTGCAATGCTGTAAGATAGCGCGATGACGATGATGCGATTGCGCAATAATACGATGACAATGGCATCGATAGTGCGATGGAGCAGTAGCGAACATCGCTTCATCGCTATCGCACCATCGCATCGACGCATGATCGCTCCATCATGCCAGTAAATCATCGTCATCGCATTATCACGTTATCGCTTCATCATCATCGGACCTCGATGGCGCGATTAAGTAACTACGTGTCCCTTTTCGGATTTCATAGTTGTGACGTGTATACCTATCAGGTCATGTTCATCGCGTTTGGTATATTGAAGTTCCCTTATCCACATCCCATACACATTCACTAGACTGTATTTCGATACAGATGTATTTATGTATTTGTTTTTAGTTATTCCAAAGAGTGCTGATTTAAGTACCCAATCACCCCCATTTTGAATTTTAGCTTTCTGTTTTATTCCAAACATTTATTGGTTGGGAGAATGACGGCGTTAGTCTTTGACATCATAGGATATCCCAGACAAGTACATCAATCACACTGCCCTTCTTTGGTCTCTTATTTCTTTGCTATTTTGTTTGCTCAAGGTCACATTACGGGAAAGAGTATTCACACTTTTATCTTCTATTTCTTCGCTCAACATAACTTTTAGGTCAGACGTAATTACTCTTTGTCCCATGTTTCTATACCAAATTTTTCGTGAGTCATATTCATTGAGGTCTTAACATTTTCTCTCCTCCATTATTTCTCTTCTCAATAGTTTATTGTTTGGAGGCATTTGGGTGTAAGTAGATCAGAAACGCAGGGATGTACCCATTTTCTCCTTCATTGTTCTCTCGGACAGTATGGCCAATTGTTTATCTTATATGACTGGGATATTACTTATCCCTTGCGGTTTTTTCTTTACCTCTTTTGATCCTTGACATCAAAATATGCGAAATGTTGGGAAAATCATACATTACCGCGGGTTTTATGTCGCATGCTCTAGTTAAAACTCTACCACGTCAACAAATCAAAACTTGAATTTTGAAGAAAATAAAATATTGGGATTTATATTTCATTAATGATGCATGATTATTCATTTAACCAATTTTTCTCCCCGGTTTCAAAATTTAAAGTTTAAGTATCCATATGACAGTAAATTACCTGATATCAGCGACATACTTCAGGATTCACTTCCTTCAACCCTAAATTAGAAAAAAAAAAACAAGCGGTAAATGTTTAGTAAACAATTACATACAATACTCATTCTTTCATGATATGTCACACTTTTTGGAATTTAACCCTGATGGCAACGTGTCAAGGTGATGGTATATATTGTAGCTGGTTATTCCCAGAATCTTGAGGTTTGAATTATATACTATACACAGGCAAAAGTGGCTCGCATAAATTTTATATGAAATTCGCATGAATTTCATGTAAATTCTTCGCATGAAAAAGAGACGAAAAACAAATCGCATGAAATTTATGCGAAAACTTTATGTGATTTTGACATAATTCTCATATAAATTTTATACGATTTAAAATTCGCACGATATTCATGCGAAAAATTGTATGCACATTCATTGGATGATTTTCTGAATTATGTCATTTCATTTTACTTGAGATTCTCACTTAAGATAGACAATTATTTTTTCTAATGGTATTAAATTTATATCCCGTGTTTCTCTTCATTGCAATAATTGTATGATCATACATATGGAACAATCACAACAAACACTGTGTTTTTTTTTTTTTTTTCAATCTTCTTTATTGGAAGCTTCAATTTTTTTAACAATTCTCTGTTCCAGTGCAACCCATCGTTCTGGAGACTGTTTCATCTGCAAAATAAAAAATAAAATATAAAATTGCTTACTGCATGAGAATTCTGTCTTAATGCTACTTCAATTGCTGTATCATACAACATGTAGTGGTATGTATATTTAAAGTTCCTACACAATTTTGTATATTTACATTTCCAAATATTTTTCCTTGAGATTCTTTGCAAATTAGAAGACTGTTCATTTTCTCATGAACTACCATGGATGAGCATGAATATCTTCATTGTTATGTCATAATACCATATTATAAAAGACAGAGAGAAGGACGGAAGATGGACATGACAAACACTATATGCCCTGGACATATTCATGAAGGGGCATAAAAATGACAGTTAAATGGCGTAATTTGTGGCAACTCATCAGAAAAATAATGTAAATATAAGAAATGGATTCAATTTTTGAAAATTCATGAGGTATATGAACTACAACGCTTCACACTGGCATATTCATGAGAAAGCGTTAGAATATGCCGGCATGAAGCGTCGTAGTTCATGTCCTCATGAATCTTCAAAAATTAAAATCATTTCTTACATAAATGTGGCCATGAACTTGCCAAAATGTTTTCAGTTAAAAAAATTATACATTGTCTGGTCATACTTATCTTTGCGTGAAATGGATATCCAAAGTTTCTCCAATAGAAAATAATATATGAAAATGCCAATCAGGTCTTCTTATGTTCCTTTTTGTAAGATGTTGACCCCCCTCCCCCAGGGACCACTATTTACAAAAGGATCATTAAATATTTCATAATATGAGTGACTTCTCATAGCTTTACCTTTCTTGAAAAGATTTTTAAAAAACTCTTCTCAATATAACATTCCCATGTTAAACTTTGATCCCCCTACCCTAGCCCCACCCTACCCTCTGTGCCATGATTTGAATAAATTTGAATCTGCACTTCGTCAGGAAGGCTTCATAAAAATTTCACCTTCTCTGGCCTAGTGAATTTTGCTGAGATTTTCTAAATTCCAATTAATTTTTTTTCGCTCTTTCTTAATTATCTCCCCTTGAAAGATTGCAAATTTAATGTACCCCTTTTATCCATATATGCTTTGTGATAAGTTGATTGCACTTGGCAAGGTGCTTCTGAAGGAATCCACAATTGTTTCAAGTTGACAAAAACATGGACAGACTGACAGACAATGTTGACAGGTGATCAGAATAAAATTTAACATTTGGTATGGGTGAGCAGAAACCTTACCATAGCATCAATGTTCTTCCTGAACGCCCTCCAGAAGTCAATGGAGGTTGCACCGGAACTTTTCTTAAACAACTTGTGCCCGTCGGGGAATGCTCTCTGTAAACAAAGTGAAGAAATAAAAACATCAGCAAGCAGAATGCACTGTGAATTTCACAAATTCTATCTGGTCCTGAGAAGAACATATTGGTAAAGTAAAAGAAAAATTGATTTTAGATTATAAATGTGCCGAATGATGTCAATTTATTTACTGCTTTTTCTGCATAAAATGAAATGAAATCTTACCAGGGCAAGGGTCACTTTAAAGTTTGTCTTTTCATCCATGAGAGATGGACATACCCAGAAGGCACTGTAGAGGTACCTCTGCAGTGCCTTCAGAGGCATCCCCTCCACATTTTTTTCTGGAGTGACCAGCTGAAATACAGTATATACATAGGTAAAAATATATATACATATATAATTGATACATATACTATTTATGAATTGAACCGAATATCAAAAATACCGCATTTATCACGATAATCTGCATCCCAATTATTTTTCAAAGGATATTACTTTTATTTTTATGAATGCTATATGTACATAGTTAAATAAATTGTCGTATCTAATTAAGTTACCTTCTGTCTGACTTGGTTCCTCCAGCTGGTGAAGGAATGGGAGGCAAATGAGAAGCATATGACCAGCATACTCCCATTTACCTCCCAACCACATTGGCTCAATATGGCTCCCATACCAAACCATTCTCACAATTTGCTCATGAGCAGCTCACGTGAGGACTAACCAGATTTCCTCACGTGAGTTGCTCATGTGAGTCTCATGTGCAATTTAACATGCAAATTAGGTGAAATGCTCACATGAGCAAGATTCTGCACATGAGCATTTTTTGCTCATGTGAGGAATCATTTTGCTCACCTAGAATATTGCTCACATGAGGCTCATTAGTCTCATGTGCAACAATTGCTCACTTGAACAAACAACAATAGAATAAAATTTAGATTACAAATATAATATATACATGTATATTTAAAATATGATTTGTCAATAATATTGAACATTTTAAATATTCTTGAGCAACATGTAAATACATGCATAAATGTTCAGTGTTCTTCATTTTTCAAACTTAAAATGAAATGAAAATTAAAATTAAATTAAATGAACAACTAGTATATACTACATTGAACACATTTCTCTGTATTAATCTTAATTATACATGTATAATTAGTTAATTATGTACAATACACATTATTGTATAAATTATCAGAAAGTTAGATTTCCAGTAGATTTACACTAGAACATCCACTGTAAATGTCCAGTCAACAGTTTTGGACTGCACTAGATGGATTAAAGTTGTTTCTGATATGTCAGGCTATGTAGATTTTTTTCCAATTCCTGAATGCGTGGCAATCATACTTGGGTATGAAATAAATATTCCAGCAGTCATAAGAATCTTAATCATTTCATCAAGTTCCTTTTCCTTGCATTTCCTTTAAATGAGTGCCAACTTCTCAACTCCATCTGTATGTAAGGGGCCGGGGTTAATCTGCAGATCCTTCGATCAGCAACTTTTATCTGCAAAAAATTTGAATTTATAGTTATTATATTTTTCATGGTTCAATTGGTCATGAAAGGCCAGTCAATATAAAAATCGTATGCATCAATATTAAGCAACTTATCTTATTATAGATAAATTATAGATTACTGCACTGACCTGTTATGTACACTTTGACCTAATCTAACTTACCATATTTATAGTTCTTAAAAGAATCTATAGAGAATTTGCAATACATTAAGGATTTTATGTTTGATCCTATACATGCTATATTCAGAACTATAATTATATAAACATTAATTACATTATGTAATGATGTAAATTCATGTTCATATATTAAACTGTGATTACTGATAACATACTGCATTTCTATCTAAATTATAGTATTAATTAATAATTAACACACAAACATACTATGTTTTATAATTAGTAATCTGAAATGAGAGGGGGATTGTAAAGCCCATGCATGCACTTACCTTTTTCTCAGCATACTTTAGTACCAGCAAATCTTTGAAATTTTCCTAAATATATATTACAGTTCTTTTTCATTGTGGCTGCATGGTTATTCGTAATTGATCTTTAATACTTCCTCATCTCATGGACATAAGATGCATTTGTAACTTTTAAAATGTTGACATCCAGTTCAATATGGTGATGACATGTATTTACCAAAGCATATTTCACTTCTTTACTGTATAAATCTACCGGTATATACTTTCATGTCCCTCACAAACATTTTGGATTGAAATTTTGAACTGCTCTGAAAGCGCGCACAAATCCTGACTGGCTCCCCTCATTGGATACTGCCCTAGTTTTAAGCAACTGTGGGGGACACAACAGGTTGTTTAGGTAGAGGAAAGCATTTGCAAATTGATGGGATGAAGATTAGAAGCTCAAGAAATTAAGAAATTCCTGCCTGGCCCCCAATTATTTGTGATGCTATCATCAGGAAGCATTAATAGTTAACACATGGGCAATTGTAATGAAGGCTTGTAAAAGCTTGGACCACATAGAGTGACAAAGTATTGTATTTCCTCACGTGAGCATTAGAAATGCTCACATGAGGAAATGAGACTAGTAATTCTTTGGCGGTTCTACCTGTAATACTGAATTTTGACTATGTCCAATTTCCTAACCTCTTGCTCACGTGAGAAAACTGAACTTAGAAAAATTACTACCAATGCTATATCTTTATATAAGTGTGGCGGTCAGACGAGTTTGACCGCCGGTGGCCAGATAGCTCAGTTGGTAGAGAACCTGACTGGAGATTCAGGGGGCCCGGGTTCGAATCCCGGTCTGGTCCGCTGCATTTTTCTCCTCTCCCGTTACATTTGGTGCCGTGCCATGCCCTGAAAGTGACAGGTGAAAGGCCTGCCAGGGATGAGCCTGGGTTGGAGTCTTTGGGGGGCCAAATTTACATGCCAGGAGCAGAGATACAGCTAGTGCTTTTGCTGAAATGGAGATACTTAACCATGTCATAACAGGTGGCTATTTCCCTAATGGAGAGGAATGGTGAGAACTTACATTAATTTGCATTTGCTTAAAAGTAAACTAAATTTCTCCTATAACTTTTTTTATATTGCACATTATCTACTTGTAAACATTTACACAGAAACTTAATTTCATTATTTAAGTAAAGTAAATGGTCAGCAGGCTACTGAAAAAAGTGCGACAGCTGATCAGGGATGGTCCACTCCAAATGTGTAATGCAACCCTAATTGCACACATTTACAGTAACTTAATTGACTTCCAAGGGATTCATTAACAATGTTTAGACATATATACAAGCCATTTGCCTAAGTTCGAAATGTGGACTTACATTAATTTTTAAAAGCTAAAATCATTGAAATATGAAACCATAAAAACAATTAGAAATGGAAAAATTGTAATATTTAAATACCGCTAAGTAAATCTTAGTAGATGAGACTCGACTGTTGAAAAAGTTGAACTTGAATTGATGCCACAATTCTTGCTTTGAAGATTTCATACAGTTTATTTGATTTATAATTTCATTTTTGCATTATGATTATTCATAGGCTGCAAGCATCAGGGTCTGTTCAAAGTACAGCTGCCTGTAAAGAGGGAGGCAGTTTTTGGCACTACCTGACGAGTCAACCTCTACCACTATAAAGCTAATAAAGGCAATGGAGAGGCAAAATGGATCGTTGGTGTGGGAGTTCATTGATGACGAAACCGTTCACATGTTGTCATTGATTTTCAATGATATTGATTTCACTGGGGCCAAACGAAGCAAATTTTATTCCATAAAGACCCAATCAGAACAGCTGGTCAACAAAGGAGCCTCCATTTTACACAAAGTAGATGACAATAAGGTAACAAAAAGACAGTGTTGAAAAAAATTAGGATTGGTAAAAGTTGAAAATTATGTATTATTCAAAAGATTTTTCCCAGTCAGACATAATCATAATATGATATATTTTTATGTAGGAATTCCTAAAATAATTACAGCTGTTATTCAAATAGTCAACATTTCAAGACCAATACTTTGAATACTTCGTTCTCCTTGAAGAGAACTTTACTTATAGTTTCTGGTTGGTTACGAATTTGGCTTTGATATCTTAATTTTCATAAAAAATGTAGGAAGAATTTGGGTTATTTGAAGAGGGATGGCTCATATCAACTGCTGAAGGCATACATTTTCACCTGGCATAGATCTTCAGAGTAACACCATTGAACAACTCAAGACTGAATGATATAGCCTTGGAGAGAGTTGCTATTACACAAGATTTTGTAGTGGTTCCTGTTTCAAAGATTTTGAGTATTATTTGTTTGGTGCATGACTGTCTGAGTGAGGGGTGTCGTGTGAAAGATGGTTTGGTGAGTGTGCGTGTTGAGCAAGAGATGAAAGATGTGAGAAAGAAATTTTGGAAACATCAGAGAAAAGTTGTTTATTTTTTAAACAGATTCAGTTTTGCCAATCCCAGATGTAAATATTTTGATTAATGTAGTGCAGCTGTGTTCAGTTGATCTGTTGTAAAATGATTATGCCCCTGTAATTGAAGATTCGGGGGTATATAGTTTTTGCCCTGTCCCCATCCATATGTATGTCTGATCGCAAAACTTTGACCTTGGTCATAACTTTTGATTGGTTGGAGCTATGGCTTTCATATTTCACATATGTATTTCTTGTGACAAGACCCTCCCTTGTGTACCAACATATTTGACCTCTTGACCTTGGACGACCCACTTTTGCAAAAATTTACCCAACTTTAACCTTGGACATAAATTTTGAACAGTTGGTGCTAGGGCTTTCATATTTCATATGTATATTTATCATGACAAGACCTTTCCATGGGTGTAAATGTTTGAATGCCCCCGGATCGAAAGATCCCGGGGGTATATTGTTTTTGTCCTGTCTGTCTGTTTGTCTGTTTATCTGTTTGTCTGTTTGTCTGTTGTCAACTTTAACCTTGTCCATAACTTTTGATTGGTTGGAGCTATGACTTTCATATTTCACATGTGTATTCCTTGTGACAAGACCTTTCTTTGGGTACCATCATTTTTGACCTTTTGACCTTGACCTTGGAGTTTGACCTACTTTTGCAAAATTTTATGAGACTTTAACCTTGGCCATAACTTCTGAACAGTTGGTGCTTGGGGTTTCAAACTTCACATGTGTATTTTTTGTGGCAAGGCCTTCCTTTGGATACCAACAACTTTGACCTTTTGACCTTGACCTTGGAGTTTGACCTACTTTTGAAAAACTTTAACCTTGGCCATTACTTTTGAACAGTTGGTGCTTAGGGTTTCAAACTTCACTTGTGTATTCCTTGTGACAAGACCTTCCTTTGGATATCAACCACTTTGACCCTTTGACATTGACCTAGGAGTTTGACCTACTTTTGAAAAACATTAACCTTGGCCATAACTTTTGAATGGTTGGAGCTAGGGCTTTCATACTTCACATATGTAATCCTTGCGACAAGACCTTCCTTTGGATATCAACCACCACTTTGACCTTTTGGACCTTGACCTAGGAGTTTGACCTACTTTTGAAAAACTTTAACCTTGGCCATAACTTTTGAATGGTTGATGCTAGGGCTTTCATACTTCACATATGTAATCCTTGTGACAAGACCTTCCTTTGGGTACCAACCACTTTGACCCTTTGACCTTGACCTAGGAGTTTGACCTACTTTTGAAAAACTTTAACCTTGGCCATAACTTTTAAATGGTTGGTGCTAGGGCTTTCATACTTCACATATGTAATTCTTGTGACAAGATCTTCCTTTGGGTACCAACCACTTTGACTTTGACCTTGACGTTTGACTTTTATTTGAAAAACTTTAACCTTGGCCATAACTTCTGAACAGTTGTATCTAGGTCTTTCAAATTTCACAGGTGTATTCCTCGAGACAAGACCCTTCTTTGGGTATCAACATTTCTTATCTTTTGGCCTGGATTTTAACTTGCATGTGAAGAAACTTTAACCTTTGCCATAAGCTGCCATATGGGGGCATCAGTGTTTCACAAACACATCTTGTTGACCTTGACTTTAGAGTTTGACCTACTTTTTTGAAACTTTAACCTTGGCCATATCTTTCGAGCAGTTAGTACTACGGCTTTCAAATTTTCTTGTGACGAGACCTTCCTGTGGATACCAACAATTTTTTTGACCTTGGAGTTTGACCTACATTTGAAAAACTTTAACTTTGCCATAACTTTTGAATAGTTGGTGCTGGGGCTTTTATATTTTTCATTTCTTATGACAAGGACTTGCCCTGCTTACCATTCATTTTGACCTTTTGACATTGACTTTCATTGACTCCAGATAGTCCCAAGAGTGTAGATATTGGGAAAAGATGTTTTCAGAGCATCAATTTTGTAAAAGAATTATTGGTGAATATTAACACAGGCAGTACATTTGTTCAACAACATTGATATACATGTACAGGTATATATCATAAAACTTTTATTCCTTAAATTTCTATGGATTGCTTGATGTTATTGTCTTATTTTGTATACTTTGTACCTTCTTATTCAATTTACAGTGATGTTTGACAGTAAAATGAACTATATTTGTTCACACATAATATTGAAGATTTTCTTTTAAACTGTAAAACTTGAAATTTTACATATATGATTGTGAAAAAAACTATACAAATGAAAAAAAATATTATGGACATTGAAATAGTATGCTAATTTATAGAAGAGTATTATTTTGCTGTATAGAATTCATATCAGACAATGGTCACACACACACACACACACAGACAAAAGACACACAGACACAGTTTGGATAAATATGTTTGTATGTATTTTTTGAGTCTCATTTTTTGTTTAAATGAAGCAAATGTCAAATTTCTTAAATATGAAGAAATCGTAGATTTTCCCTGATGTTCAACGTGTAAACTTTATGCCATCACCCTTCAATATTATTAAGAATCTTGAGCAAAGAATTCAACATTGTAGGCTTATCTTATCCTTTTATCTAATTTATAAAGTTTTAACTTAGATTTTTAGGTTTTTGCCTTTAATTTTACCTGGTGTGATGCAGTCTCAAACTTGTGGTTCTGTTAGAATTGTATTGGGGTTTAACAACAAAGACTATTGTTAGAAGTTTGAACATCTCTATAAAGAGTTTGTAAAATTTTAATGAAAAAGAGTCAATGAAAGAAAATGAAGATCTTACACTCGAATTGTTTTTACCTTTCATATGAATAATACACAATTATTATATGAATATTGCATAATTTTCATATGAATTTTACACGAAGACCAAATCGCATATATATTGCACGAAAAAAAATTCACATGAAAATTATGTAAAAATTATGCGAATATCATACAAACCAATTCGCATGATTTTTACATGAAAAAATATTCATATGATTTTCACATGATTTTCACATAATTTTTATATAAAAAGAAAATCATGTGAAAATCATGCGAGCCACTTTTCCCTGTGTAGGATCCTAAATAAATGCTAGGATTTTTTATCTCCTCGAAAAAAAATTTCTCGATTTTATTTGTACATTTCTTGAATACGTGTAAAATATTATGATAAACAAACCATCTGGGAATTAACGTGTGTGAGTCATTTCGCGATATTAAGTATTCGCGTAAAAAAAGGCATCTACAGCAGTAAAGAAATATTAATTAAAACAGGTGTCCTCTTCAGTAGATTGTGAAATGGAAATGAGATTCTAACATTGTTGATAGTAATCAAGCAAAGGTTACATGTAACTGAGGTTTATAGACAAAACTCTCTTTCATATATGTCTAATTCTTTAAAAGGCTAATATTACCAGATCATTTTTTTAATGAAAACATACCTAACAAAGCCTATAATATTCAATTATATACATGCAAAGATAAGATTATTAAACGATCAATTTTATATTTATATTATCATTCCATTCTCAATGACCGTGTAGTGTTGGGCGGCGCCCCAAGAATTACCTCGGCATCGAAAGCAAGTTTTTTGACTTGCGTAGATTGCCGAGCGGTCTAGCGCGCTGTTCCTGTACTGCTAGGAGACAGATTCCGTAGGTCGAGAGTTCAACCCCGGGTTGGGGCGGAAGTGAGTATCCTTATAAATGAATTTCTCTGTGCTCTCTATATTAATATTAATATTTCTTCACTAAGGGCCGTTATATTAGTTTAAGATTTATTATACATTAAATGTACTTTATAAATAAAAGTGATATCATTAAAATGTGTATCGGTAACGATCCTCTAATAAAACTAATGTCCAAATAGCTGTATCTCACTAAGTCTTCCATTCTCAGTGACCGTGTATTACTTGCCTAGATGGCCGAGCGGTCTAGCTAGGTCGAGAGTTCAACCCCGGGTTAGGGCGGAAGTTAGTATCCTTATAAATTGAATTTCTCTGTGATTTTTATGGTAATATTTCTTCACTAAGCACTAAGCGCAGTTATATATATATATATATTATATTATATTATATTATATTATATTATATTATATTATATTATATTATATTATATGATTGGATAATTCAAATCTCGCTGATTAGCTGAGATCCAATAATGTAGTGAAAATAAATTTTTATATTCACCTGCACGTGACCTTCCAGGTGTTTATAAGGATTTATTTTCTCTACATTGCTCTAAAACTAGATTGAGAAATTCCAAATTGATACAAATAGTTTCGGAAAACTATTTCACTTGCTACCGATTTTCACTTAGGTGAGCATAATGTTAGGAAAAATATATAATTTGGGGACGGGGTGGTTGTTGGGGGGTGCATGGGACCCCCCCCCCCCCCAAAAAAAAAAATTTTCTTAACGTAAATTTTTACTTTTAATTTGGACTGAAAATATTCATTGAAAGGCTACCCATCCCCCTTTAATGGACCTCAATCCCCAACCCCAAAACAAAATATGAAGTTTTAAAAGAATTCTCTTTTAGTGGGGCTAGTCAAAGATTTTGTTTCCAACTGTTATTTTTTTCTGATAATGCCCCCTTTCAAAATCGATCCTATCAAAGAGCCTGACATTATTTTTTTTTTCATAGCAACTAACGTAGATTTTAAAAAATGCCAAATTAATACGACTGGTAATGTTCATTTAACCCTGCTTCTCTCATTGCGTTTAACTAGGACTTCAGCATATGTAAACAAGTAAGATGGGATGAACTGCTTAATGAGTTTGCATCATTTAATCATTGAATCATAAAAAAAAAAAAACAATTATTGCTGTTTTTTCAGTCAATACGATGAGCCCTTCGGACTCGGTGAATATTGTACTCCTCAGGTGGCTAAATCATCGTATTGACCTCAAAAACAGCAATAATTATATTATACAGTTATGGAATGGGTATGAGGGAAATAGCAAATTTATGGTTCCAATGCAGATATGTCTTGCGAAACAAAGAACGTAATCTATGTTATAACATGTCCTGGTGTAAGGAATTTTACTCGGAGAAACAAGCACTACACTGAGAGCTCGGATACGAGTCCACAAACAGCAAATAAATAATCCAGAATATAGACAAATTCAATTCACGCATCCACGCTCCGCCCACCGATGGCAACGAAAGTCACGTGGTTGCAGACTCCGACAAACTAACGTAAACAACATGGATGCGAGTTACAGAAATCGCACAGAAAAACTTTTCAATCGGCTTGTTTGCTCACGAATTTATACAGAAACGTTTGTCAAAATGTAAGATATGTTTCAGAGAGATTTCAATCACAAAATTTTAGTAAGTAGAAGTATAATTTTAACCTTTACCGATCTAGATCAGCACTGCATCCGACTTTAAGGTCAGTTCAACTGTCTCCGAAATATTTACTGTTCTGATACGTACTGCATAGTAGATCAGGGAACGTTTTTAATTTTCAATGTTAACAATAAAATTGACAATATTTGTTTGTTGTTTAGTTAGCATTAAAACCCCAGCCGCCGAGAGATCCCCCCCCCCCAATATATTCCATGTATCTTCATCGTCACCGACTAA
This sequence comes from Saccostrea echinata, assembly GCF_033153115.1. Taxonomy (NCBI): domain Eukaryota; kingdom Metazoa; phylum Mollusca; class Bivalvia; order Ostreida; family Ostreidae; genus Saccostrea; species Saccostrea echinata. The sequence goes on from NW_026889781.1 coordinate 5,475,496, forward strand.
ATCTAATAAGGAAAGTGATATGCAGTGTATATGTGTTCATCGGTTTTGAAAGGTTGCTAATGCTAGCGCTGATCCGGAAGGGATTCAGGACTCTCCTACCCCTTGAAATTTTCAGAACTGTCATATATTTGGACCACATCCCCCTGTTGATATAATTTTTTTGTCAAAGAATTTTGAAATATTGTAGCAACTCATTCATCACCACCCCTCTCTCCCAGATTCCCCAATCGTTTTGATTTGGACAAACTGATTATAGTTTATTATTATATTTTTATTTCTTTCATTTTTTTTGTCCTCTCTGCACAGCACACTGAAGAGTTCTGATTCTGTGGTATTTTTATGCAATTAGAACATCCTGTCCCTAGATCTAAAGATAAAAGAATTTGAAAACTACAATTTGTAATAAATTTCTTAATATTTTAATAGGCTAAGATAAATTAATTGAATACTTCATGTTTTTTCAACTGGATGTATTTTTCTCAAATGTTATGAAGTGAACAATAGAATTTTTTGTTTGTCAATATTATCATTTATTAACCATTTTTCCTGGGGGTAAATGCAAGGCACCCTTGTTGAAAATGCATTAGGTATGCTCAAAATTTACACCTTCATACAATTTTTCTCAATGTCTAAAAAAATATTCTGCTTAAGTTTATAAAGGGTCCTTAAAACTATAAATGGGATACAAACTTGAGTTAGAAATTCAGATATTATTTCACATAAATTTGAAGGAAAAAATCTTCCTGTGTTTGTACATTAGTACAAAATAAATTTTCAAGATTTTAGTCATGTTTAAAATAAACATAAAGATATTCATTCTAAATCCAATGCAGACCCCAGTTCTGTTCTCAGTTTATGGTTCTAGGCATGGACTTTGATATATATTTCAGAAATCCTTAATGGTTCTAGGGTATCATAAGTAGAAATTACAATGTAAAAGACTGTTTAATGATCAAAACAGTCAGTGTACTTCACTAGTGACACACAAACTTAAGGGGATGAGGAAAATGTTCACATATTGTTGTACAAATAAATTGCATTCAACAGTTCAGATTGCTAGGTTTGAAGAACAAACATAAGTCTTCCTCAGCATTGCATATTCCAAGAGGAATCAAAAATCAATTCTGTATTTATATTGTAGATGTCAATCCAAAGATACCCATAAAAAGATCCAAGATGTTCAAAAGAAAATAAAGACAAGGTACGGGTATACAGAAAGTTTAATGATATTGTACATTTCATATATAAGTAATAATAAAATCGTTTATGTCAAATTCAAAAAGTATTACTTTTCCTCTATCAAATTTCCCTAGGCAGTGATATACATTTATGATTTATAGGGTTAGATACTTGAATATTTAATTTGTATCAGTTGTTTCTCATTGTATGATCACATCACTGTATAAATCATTTACTTATATCAGTATGACATATATTTTTGGGAATTTCATCTACATCTACATGTATGACAGTGCTACACATTTCATGTTATTCGTGTTATTCATCACCTTTCTGAACTATACATTTGTTCATGCTATTCAGCACATTGTGGATACCATAAGATTTCATAAACAAACATGTATTATGCTAATGGAGTTCATTAGATAAGTGAAAAGTCTGGTTCTCCTGAAATTAGTGAAGTCAATGAAAGTCAATCACCCATCTTTAAACCTAAAATAACATGCATAAGGTCAACACATGCACATAGTCAATCACTGACACACCAAACATTGATGCTACACCTTTATTCCAAAATTGTGCCTTAGCCTCATCAGTGTTGATATACAATTATGGACTATTTACACAAAAAATACCTAAAGTGACCGAGACAATTCTTTTGTCATTAGTATGCCCCTTTTTTTCTACATACAGTTGAATTGTTTTGATGTCAAAAAATCTAATAAATTTTCAATAATGTTTCATGTTGGTATAAATAATACACACATCACTGACATATCTATACTTATAAATTAATAAATTTTGCAAATAAACTCCGAAACCGATGCACCAGAGTTTTTACTTACTCCTCTAAGAATACACTAGATGCAATATGATGTCCGTAAACTATATTTAGATTTTACTGGCATTGTAAGTTTCGTACATTAAATTAAAAGTCTACTTTTATTTTCTATAAAAAGCCATGAAATAGCAAAAACATGAGTACGGTGGCGTTTCCGGTTGGCGGATCTAAGTTTCTGGCAATTTTCAATGAAACTGACAACAATCAGTCGTTTACTTATTTCATAAAACGTCATCACTGAATTATTCAATCAAAACTTGATTTAAATGACATAAAAGAAGTAAGTTGTGATAACCGATTATAAAGGGAAGTGTACAAATTATTTTTGTCATTCACCGATCTTAATATTGACGGAAGCTTCTAGAACATCATATAGCATCGAGCCCGATGTTAAAAAGAAAAACGAGACGATTATAGCTGCAGGAACATAAAAAAGCTGATGTCATTGTGTGAATGGTCATTGAAATAATGGTAAATCATTGATAACACTATAAGTTGTGAATATATTTATATATCGAAAGACTATTCCATATATGTAGTAGGTTTTCCTAATAAATTTATTGGTAAAATGTGTAATATATTCCTCACTGTGAGAGCATCGTGGCAACGAACCCGAAGTACAATTTCTACTTCGTAATAAAATTGCTTACATGAAAAGAGAAATTTATGAATAAGATATTGCTCAAATACAATTAAAGCTGTAAAATTTTGTGCTTTAATCGATACATTTCAGTTTTTTTTTTCTGTATACAGTCTTTTGTATCAAATACTCGGCCTATTCATAGGGCGTTAAAAGCTAATTTTTACACAGGTACTTGCGTCTTGGTTTATAGATATGTATGTACCGTATTGATATGTAAAAAAGATAAAGTACATTTTTTACAATATTTACAATATATATCAAAAAGGTACATACATATTTATAAACCAAGACCCGAATACCTGTGAATTTTAAACCCCCCCCCCCCAAAAAAAAAAAACTATCAGTAAAATGTACATATTCGTTGCTTTGATCCTTGACGGAAATAAAATAAGAGCATATGAAATACAATATCCATAACATAGTATAACAGGTTTCACAATAAATATCAATTAATGAAATTTTTACTTTTTCAAGTTTTTACAAAAGGGGGCGGGGGTGGTTGGAGACGCACATGCGGGATTTTGAACAAAGTATTTCTTCCTGCTATAAGCCTGTACGCTGTCAGTAGAAACTACAATATATTTTCTGTCGGTAGTGGTATAAATTCAATTACCCGCGCTTGCGCGGGATTTCATCTAGTATATATATATTTTTACTGTTTTCTTCATGGCAAGTGGGCCTTGTTTTTCTCATGCTGCTATGTGGAGTTGTAGACGATTACTTAGTCTGTTCTGTAGGTTCTCTCTGTTTTTGTTGTAGTTCTACAACATGGGGAAATTAATCCAAAGATTCCTTAAAATGAAAAATAAAATTCTAAAGATCTATGAGTATAACAAAAATAAAGTAAAATATAACAATATCTAAAATGTGCTTTCTGATTAAATTAGAAAGAGATTTTAGAAGTATTGATATCCTTCAAATATTACTTGAAGTATTGATTTACTTGGTATTTAACTGCATAAAAACATTGATGTCAAGAATAAGTGGCTTAAGAGATTTTGATGCATTGTGGAAACAGTTACTTTTCTTTTGCAGTTCCCTTTCTCCATAATCATGTGTACATTACATAACTAACTGGAAAACTAGGGTATGGCGATGTTCCTATTGTATATACATACATGTAGCCTGTTGACAATTCATTTTCACATTCTGTTATGACACACGGGTGAAGATTCTTTTCTGTTTCCCTGTGTGCTCCATCATTGATCCTGAATGCATGTAATATTTTATTAAAATATAAATACATGTAATGCATTTGACTTGGAATTTTTTAAATGCTTTTAAAATCTTGATCTCATAAACAAATTTGTAGTTAACTATCCTCAGCATTTTCACCAAGACTAAATATCAATTGATAATAGTACAGAAATGACTATTCATCTGTGATTTTACTATGTCAAGTTTTCATGGTATAATGATATCTTCACTTGAATAAAAACATACTGGCTTTGTAATTAAGTTTCTTCATAACAGATACTTTTCTCAACATAATATCAGTAAGCTTACAACTCTTCTCGATAATTCCAAAGAAGCCTTTCTTGATGACTGTGACCCATCTGGGGGAACTGGACCTTGCTGTATACAGTCAGTATTTCATGGCCCATAAAAGCTACAATAAATTTAGATTCCTAAAGCTATATACGATCACAAAATGTTTCAAAAATAAAGCATTGTAAAATTACCCACAAAAATGTTTTGCAGCAATCTCATTTAATATCGAGAATTATACTCAGTTCACCGAGACTTAGAGCTTTGAACGGTTGAGTCACTGTCTGAGCACGTTTGTAAATCACTATTGTACGTCATAGAACATAATCTAAACATTGCTCTCTTTAATTGACAATTATATTATCACTAACTTTTACATTAATATACCCGAATATCTTAATTTTTAACAGACAGTTGTGTTTCGGTCTTCCGCATGACATGCCTTTATCAGCTGTTTATGCAACGTAAACACTTGCTTTTCCGTCTTTTAGACTTAGGAAATGAATAAATCTCACCTTGTGTATTCTTTCCGGGTACCTCGTATCATTATTACATCTATCCCATGCATAGGACCTCACAATTTTTCGTTACACAGCGGATATGTTGCATTAAACGATGTCATCTCGCACCTCCGACATCTGTGTGTTTTGTCGGAGGTAATGGCGGACAAAGTTTCCGCGATTCTGATTGGCTGTGCGGAGATGGCAACTGCGTCACCCGTGACGACGTGGAAGCGTGAATTAAGTGAACATTTAGATGTATGCGGTTTTTCCCTTTTATAAGATGCTGTTTGGAAACCACATCCACAGGAAAAGAAAAGAGAAACACTTTATAACTACTTTAAAACCAAAGCTTAATAGCATTGTTTGATTTTCCCGTAATAACTCCTGGGAGAATAACATCATAGTGACTTTATTACGTTCCGCTGATTATGACGTCATAATAGACGTTACTATGTGACAGTTAGTAAACTTGTTTGTAAAGCATCTGAAGATTGTAAATGAAAGCGCTAATGCTTTACTGTGTTAATTTCTTCGTGTTTTCATTTTAATTATATATATATATATATATATATATATATATATATATATATATATATATATATATATATATATATATGTATATTGTTATGTTAATTCAGATGTCTAAAAACTTATGAATTTACTTTCTTCTCAAAAGTTCAAAGAGTTATCAGATTTGTTCAAATTTGTTATGTAATTTTGTTATGAAATATATATGTGGACCTGTACCTGATACCAGAGAAATTTCGGATTAAACCTAACCTAGATCCATTTTACCATGTTATCATTAGATAATCGTTACGACATGTAAAACTGTCGTGATATCTAGCTATTTGTTATTCCATTTAGAATATTATTTACAAAAAGTTGTAATACAACAACTTCACCACGTGTTGGTAGATGCAAACACCGGATGTAGTTTGTTTACATTCAATCTGGAGGTCGTCTCCACCGTTTGCAACCAGCCATGTTAATAAAAACACATGACAGCATATAAATATGCTTATCTTTGCTTCTAATATGGATTTTTGGTGTTATTTTGCCTTTAATTTGTGTAAGGAACTATGTGTGTTTCCTTTTCCCTCCATACTTCGGGTTGAGTCTACCGCGTGCTACCTCTTTAGTAAGCCGGTCTCTGATTGGCCAGCGTAGTGTTTATAAACAGAGGGGCGCTGCGAAGGTACATTTTGACAGTTCCCTAGTTCCGTATTCAGCAGCATGTCCCAGAAGCAATTACTGCACGACCCAGCGAAGGTGCAGAAGGTGATTATTTATTAAATTATAAAGGTGTATATATTGGACTCCGCACCTTCTCCAGTACCGACCATTTCCCTTGTATTGTAGGAGGTTGATCCGCCCCTTCCTTGTTATTGTTTACATTAGTTACGGTACATCCGCACCTTCTCGGACATATGCACCTTCCCCCAATTTATTATATACGAGGTGCATACACTTGCACCTTCACCAGAAACCAATTAAAGAATATTTTCCTATAACCTAGATCTAATTAGAGTGTTTTTATATTTATTCTACACCTTATATTCCTGACGAATGTATTATCCCTTTGATCTACCGCGCCAGCTGCTGACCAGGAAGTTACCTGTTCGTTTCATATACGTTGTTAATTTGCTACAATAAATTTTTGTGTATTTATAAAGGACTTTGTTGTCTTGTCAACTGATAAAAGGTACAGAGCCCACATAATATTTATAACGAAATGCTGTAGACTACAGAAAAATAACCATTATAATACAAATATTTAATCCCGGCATTTTTCGTTACAATATATAACTAAAGAAAACAAACAAACAATACTTTAAACCAACTTTCATTCGCGAAAAAACATGATCTCTGAAACTACTATAAACTTAAATCCCATGATCCCTTTTGCAGCATCGATAACTATAAATCTATAATATTGAGCTTTCAGTGGTAACGGTAACTAAAGGTAAACTGAATTGTCTTACCATAAATTCCTTAGGAAACAATGAAAAATCCCATTTCTCTCCTCCCAAGTCTGGATTGATCAATAAAATACAAGCCAATAAAGCATCATTGTTCGGAACATCACGGTCGATAAAGGTGTACATTCAATTGCAACAAACTGCATGATAATAGATCAATAGAACTGCACCGATCATTCGATATTTGTAAAGAGAAAATTTCAAAATATCAAGCTTACTCAGTGTTATTAATAGAAGCAATTAAAGGTTTTTTCTGCAAATACACTTCTATAACAGATTGAAATGAACCAATGAGAATTATAACAATTCCTCCGTTAATTGCTGGGTATTTAAATAGAAACAACAACTTTGAAAATACAAGGGTATAATTAAAAATAAATGCCTTAACCACTTTGCTACGCTGTCTTAATAAAAATATCACCTTGTCATAGTGGCTTGAATAAAGGAGTTTGTTCAAGCATATCATTTTTTTCTGCCGAAATATGGCTGAAATATTGTCTATTCGGCGTTAAACAATATCAGTCTATCAATAATTCATATGATTCAAAAAAGTTCGAATTTCATTTGGAATGGATTCCTTTTAAAAAAAAACAAAAAATATGTTTTTCATTCTTTTCTCATTTATTTTTTTATTCACTTTCCAGTCATTTAAACCTTTATATATAATTGGGATCTGACTCATCCATATTGAAAAATCAGTGTTCTATTGTTATGTTTGAACAATTTTCCACCAAGTATATATGCATAACTATCAACTTAAAAGCTAATTGTTAATCATTAAGTGATTCATTGAAAAAGAGGAATCAAATATGCTAATGATGACATAATTGATAGTACTTTTTTAAAAAATAAAAAAAAAACAAGAAATGAGTAATATATTTCCTTAGAGGTGGGATTGTCAACGCCTCTTACACCTCATTCTTTCCAACATGGTTAAACAAATAAAGTATCAATTGAATATCAAAAAAAAAACTCATCAAAACTACTTGGAAATAGTAGCATTTTTTCTTTCTTTCTGCTAGTGAATAAACGTTCAATTTCTATTATTTTTTTTTACATTGACTTAGCCAGTATTTTACTCATTGCTAATGAATGAATTCTCAAATCTGCAAAAAGGTAATTAACATCTGGTACTATTCTAAAAATGAGGAATATTATAAATGTTCATTCCAAATATAAAAATTGTAAAGCTTCTTTGACTTATTATTTGAAAAGACTTTTTGTCACAGTACATGGTTACTTTTTCCATATCTTGTCAAAAACAACTTCCCTTGAAATATCCTCTGTGAACAAGGATATGTCGTTAACCTTTAGGTGTTGTGAAAAATTCAATATGTTTCACGAAAAAAGAGAATTGAAGACTAATTTTGTTAGCTACATTACTATTCAGAAAATAGCATGTTTTACTGACTCAGAGAGAAGAGATACAGAGAATGTAATAACATGTTTTAGTGAGAAAGGAGAGCGAGAATGTTGTCTTGTTATTAGAATTCTCTATAAATGTATTTTTTCAGCTTGAAAATGCACATTACATCAAATTATGGAGAATAATTTCGTGCAGCGAGAGTGAGAGAGGTAGAAACCAAGTAGACAAAGTTTACAGGAATATTGCTCACACTGTTTTTCAAATTACCATGGAAGACTGATGCAATCAATTCACGAATGTAGATATAGTAAGGTTAAACGGTTCAGTGACATTTGATGGGTGACAGGATTTCTGAAAAGCAAAGACACCGTATTCTGCTTTAGAAAGAGCTAGCAAGATTTTTGTCGATCATTAAGTAAAGATATATTGTTCAAACTAACGTTGTCTGTAATGTTCTAGATGTGAACCAATCAACACGACCTGTTTTAGTATTTAGATGACATCCTTAAATATAATTAGGAATAATTTGATGTTATATCCGTAATAACCCTTTAATTATGAAAAACTTTATATCTCCGATGAGATTACTAGTATTTAGATTCATGTTAATAGCATTTCTTATGGATATTTGGAAATTTAAAATCAATTTATATTTACTGGATTCTAGAAAGCACATACATGGGAACTCACAAATTAAATGTCATGAATGAAATCTCACAATGTTGAATCAGTGGAGATAAATATTAATTACGCAATTTACCAATTTAAGACTTTGGAACACAATGGTCGGTTTTTTTGTTTTGTTTTTTTTTTTTTTTTTGAAATGTTGATCCTTGACAAAATCTGTTGTGACGTTTGTATTTTAAGCTAACAGACAAAGCTAAACCAAGATGAATCCCTGGATTAAATAATATAATATTGGAGGTAGAAATATTTATTGAATTGTTAATTAGAATTATTAATTTTTAATCAATTCGAATAAATTATTCAAATTCTTGAGGAAATTGTTTGTACACATCATTGAATGGACTTTGAAGTGACGTGAAATCTTTTATTGCAGTTTGACATACTTTGCTTACCTACGAAATTCAAATGTGGTTGTGTATCTGTATTATAAATTTAAAATATTGAGGACATTAATATAATCAAAACTTTTATTTTTCCATATTTTGCAGCGGAGACCGAAGAAAAAAATTAAAATAAATCTTACGTATTGTACAGACCTTGAATCATTCAGTTAGCACAACAAATGTCTGGTGAAAGAAAGCAAATTGTTTTTATTTGAGTGTTGCTTTTTACTGCTCATTATTTTTTTATTTTTTATTTTTTAATTTTTTTATTATTATTTTTTTTTTTTTTTTTTTTTTTGCTTTTCATGGTACAAGGAATATACTGACTTAATAATCTATGCCACTAAGTTCATACCGGTCGTGGTAGTGGTATAGCGTTCGCTTTGTGATCGAGAGGTCCCGAGTTTAAGTCTCGTTCTTGGCGCCGCGTCAAACCTACAAACATTTATCATAGGTAGTGACTGTAGCTTTGCGAAGCGCCCGGCACTAGAAGTGAAAGTCAAGGATCTTTCGGATGAAACCCTATAAATCGAGGTCCTGTGTCACGGTAGGCATTGGCACTATAAAAATCCCTCACTGCTACGGCCGTAGGCGCCATGCATATGTCAAAATTTGTGACACTTCTCTAAAATAGTATTATGTACTGTACACTGTACAGCCTTTTAAACTTGTGAAGTGCTTGTTCACGACATCAGTCATGTCGGCATGACAAACCGGGAAAAATAGTGTATATGAATTTTAAGCATAGGAAAAAGTCTTATTGATGAATTTCTGCAAGTAAATGATATTACCGTAATGAAGTTTTCTTTACCCTTTACTGGAATCCTTTCCTGAATTTATTATTGCTTGTCCGCAAAACTATTGTAACCAGTAGATACAATGGGTTTTTTTTTTCTATCATAAACAATACATGCAGCAACTAAAAAGAATACTTGAAACAGTGTTTAATATCTTATGTCGTTCGCCTTGGTACGGAAAGTTGTACATATAAACCTTACACATAAATGGAAATTATCTTATTCATTTCAGACCAATTCTTATAATTTAAATATTATTTTTCATTAAACATTGAACGATGCAAAGGAACAGCCTATCTACAACTAGTGTAGGAAAAAGATGAAAAATGGTGAAAAAATAAACATGGAACTTTAAACTTTACTTTTCGGTGTGGATCCCTGCTCCATCTTCCTGTCAGAAAAGCAATATCCATGAAATACTCAATAAAATCAAGGAAATGTTTTGGCATTTCACTAAAAAGAAGCATACTCACGGTCAGTTAAAGAAATATAGTAAAATAACAGTGGAGCTTAAACAATCATTAAATTAAGATCTTGCTCAAGGATAAAAGATTTACTATAAATATGAAAATTTGAATATGTAGCCTTAAGAAAAGTATTACTATTACGGGAATACAACAACATACACATAGGAGTGTTAGGCGTTAATTCTTCGATTTAATTTAATCATTGAATTCTTATCTTTGTAAGTTGTTGGTCGTATAACAGCACCTGGACGTGCCGACAAATTGAATACTGCGCTTTAGCGTGATATGATAATTTGTCGACACGGACAGGTGCTGTTATAGGACCGACAACATCCAAGAATAAGTATTCAATGCTTATATTTACATTCTCTAGTTGTCTCTCTTCATAAATATTTACTTCATTCGTCTTTTTTTTATATATAAATTTAGCGCTGTCAGAATTGGTATGGTTAATAGATGTAAGAGCCATTTTGACGTTAAAAGTTAAACAACGCAAATGAATCTTGAGAGGGGAAAAATGACAAATTTTAAACCTACAATTGTTATATTTTTACAACAATCTAGTAGGGTAATTTTTTAGGCAAATTGAGCTAAAAAGATTTACATTTTGGTGTTCCTAGTGTATTGAAAGTGTATGTAGTTCCTATTGTGTATTCTACCGCGCTGTGACAACACTTGGCTTAATGGTGGCTTATAGGTCCTTAATGCTTAATATATACATTTGTGGTATCTCTCTCTAATATAAACATACAGAGAGCAAATATCTTCATACCTGTATGAAGTTTTTCGAAGGTCATAGGTCATTAAGTGACCTAATCATACAGCGCAGTAATATCTACATAAAAAAGACTTACTCTACTTAGCAATATAGCATGTTTATCATGTATAAAAATGTACAAAATACGCAAGTTAAATAATAATCATTTTATTAACAATGTAAACGAGTATTCAACACAGTTCTTGATCGATTTTACATAGAGAATAGAAAACTACGTGTTATACGTTTCTTGTCTGAGCTGCATAGTCTCAACGTTTACCCTTATTTTTCTTGTAGACCTCTGAATGCTATATTTTTTTTTTTCATTAAACTTTACTCACAATAAATTTGAAAATCTGTTGGAAAATATCAGTGTAATGCAATCACGCCACAAACAGCCGACAAACACTGCACTTCGGAAGTTCTGTAGACACACCATCATCGAGATCGTTGTCTTAACAATGTAAGCTGTCGCCAGGGTCTCAGTGTCAACATCATAATTAATATGCCTTGGTCCGAACAAGTGTGTTCACCCATCCCTTTCCGACTGAAATTCCTCCAACATTTAATTATCAAACATCAGACATGTTTCTTGTGTTTTTTTAACATCGAATATGGGTTCTCATGGATACAAAAATTCCCAGACACCAATATGCTCACTATAATTGATCACAAGTAGCCGTTCATAGAATATTCCCTTCAAAACAGAATCCTTTGCCAGATGAATTTAAATCGTAACCGCTTTTCAAGCCGATTTACACCTTGCGTAATTTGTCAAAATCTACGACGAACAGTTAGTGCAATATTTATATTCGATTGCCCGTCTCAAAGGTATATATAAGTAATAAATAACAAGTTTAAAAACTTCACTGGGAAATGAAGTGGGTCGGTACGTGATCAAATCTTCTGAGAAGGCCTTCGGCCTTCACAGGATTTGATCACGTGACCGACCCACTTCATTTCCCAGAGAAGTTTTTAAACTTGTTATTTATTTCTTAAATGGTTGTCTTTAAGTCACCATTAAGCTTTCTTTAAGTAATAAATACACCATCATTAAGTTACTCTAGAGCCATTTCAAAGTCCTTAATGGGTGCTTAAAGGTAGCTTAATGGTGGCTTAATCGTGGCTTAATGATGGCTTATAGGTGCTTAATGGTGTTTTGAACATAGTTTATTGACAATATTTCAAAGGGATTGGACACATGTTCTAAAAACTTAGATAGCCCTCTCCCATAAATTTATGATAGCTTCTAGATAATCTTTAAGTCACCACTGAGCCAAACTTATAGGTGCCTAATGTCCAAACTCCATTAAGCTACCATTAAATCACCTTTAAGCCACCACTAAGTCACCATTACGCAATCAATAAAACTGCTTTTATGGGTAAAATATTATTTTTATAATGATTTATTCTCACAAGTTATAAATGTCGAGTTTATTCTCACAAGTTATAAATGTCGAGTTTACACATTTGTTAATTTGGCAAAAAAAAAAAAAAATGTAAAAGAAAGAAAAGTTTAAAAAATGGAAAATTGAAATAAAAAAACCCGGTCTAGTCAGGATTCGATCCCACGACCTACGGTTTATAGGGCGAACGCGTTAACCACTTGGCTATTCGGGCTATTGAAATTTGATGGAAATGTGAAACCTTTATTTTTAACAAAATTTGAGTGGACTGAAACGTATATATATATTTATATCTTTATAATCAATAATATAAATAATTATATTTATATATGTTTAAAAATATATATATAACGTTCATATGTCCTACCGTGGAGTTCCGTGTAAAACAACTTTTTGATTTAGGTTATGATTTCCTCGCTCTGTTATTTGCAGTCATATTAGCATGAAAAGATTGACATTCAACAGATGTAACACAATTTTGTTATTAAAATTGAATATATCATCGAAAGAGAACGATGGAAAAACAGATTATAGTTCTTTCAAATACATGTATGCTGCGGATAATTACTGTTTTTGTATTTAAATAATTGACAATCTTTGCGTAACACTTACGTTTATACAATATTTTATTCGACCTTGCACTGAGGTAAAAAAAAATACACATTTAAAACTAATAAATATTTTTTGCAATTAAAGCAAAAAATAAAGATAATACAAACAATTCTATATTAATCATACTAAAAGGAAAGTTCCATATGTGTAGTTTTAAAACAATTTTTGTAGATGTGAATCCTCGGAACGTCGCTGTATGCAAGCTTACACTGGTTCATGTTTGTGTGCATTAGGTTGGCAGATTAGAGGTTTTGATTAGCATATATTAACATCAACTGAATATTATTTCCTTTATTTCATATAAAACCCTTTGCCACTAATCAGTCAGTAAACAACACTAAGCAAGCCACCTGCATAGATTTCTTAAGCAACGGCTGTTCCATCAGTTATGCATACAATGACATACACATCTATAATACAATATTTACCATACTTTTAATTTACTTTGAATGCTATTTTTATATAGATATAAATATAAACAATAAAATGTCTGTCTTTGTTTTTTAGTACGGGAATTAACGTCGCAGCAATTGCAGAAAAATATCGCATAACCACTTACGGGTTACATTGTATGTATTTTTTCTGCAACAGGTGCGACATTAATTCCCGTACTAACAACCAAAGAAAGCATTTCATTGTTCTACATAATCCTTTACAAGATCAGAGAGTAATTTATCTATTTAAATTAATTTAAACTCAATAAAGAAAAAAAGAAAAGAAAAAACTGTCTAAAAATAATATCCGAGCTAAGATCTATTAGAATATGATTAGTACCATGTCCATGAACATTTTAAAAATAAAAAATTCACTTACAAGTTACATTAATTGGACTCCTGAAGTTATAAACATAGGGACTATAAATATTTTTGATATGTTTTTCGTTATTTTAATATTTCTTTTTAAAGATCTCTGTTTTTATTTCTTCAAGAAGTAAAACAAAGAATATTGATTTTATAATTTAAGGTTATAACAACTACACAGGGAAAAGTGGCTTGCATGATTTTCATGCGTTTGCCATTTCGCATGAAATTTATGCAAAAATCATACAAAAATCATGTGAAAAGTCCCACATGCGAATTTCATGCGAATGTTATCACACAAATTTCATGCGAAATTCATGCGATTTTCATGTGACTAAAATTTCGCATGATATTCATGCGAATTCCACTTTATCTGTTATTCGCGTGAAAATCGTGCAATATTCACATAAATATTATGCAATATTCATACCATATGAAGAAAAGCAATGAACAAAAAAATTAAACATTTCAATGTTTATTTAGATGCATTTTTCACAGTGAGTGGTAAAAATTTGCCAGTCTCTGCATGATGATCCTAATATCATATTTTTTGGATGCTCCTTATGAATCCATTAACATTAATGATGGCTGTGTTTAAAGGCAGTTTTTCAGTCTTTTGTCCTGACAAGCATTTCCTACAAAGAAATTAAATCATAAAATATTTATTATATTTATCAGTCAAGGGCATCATGGAAACAAGTTATTTTTTTAAATAATTTGTTTAAGTTATTAAATGTCATTATTTTGGGTTATCTTTCCCTGATTATGCTTTTCTTCAGTAACTTATTCCCATTATTGATACTTTACTATTCATTATTTTAAACCTATTGGTATCTGAAAAGCTCTATTCATCATGTTCACGCTGTATTTGGGTTATTAAGTTAATGGAAAAGGTTCATGATAGTAAAAGTAATCTATCTTTAAGATTTAACAAGTTGAAGTTCAACAAGTCATAACATATTTCAATTATTTCAACCTTAACCAATCTCACTTTAGAACTCTTGCACAAAAATCAACAGCTTTGCACAAAAAATGTAAGACATAGAGATTGTACAGTAATATCCAAGGATTTTAGGAAATTTGGTCTCACTGTTGGCAAAATTGGCGGAAGTTGTGTAATTGACCTCTGAAATGTTCATGAAATGGAATTATTTTTCCCTTAAAATATCATATTTTGACAAATATCATCATATCTGCTCAGGAGATATGAAGTCTGTTGAGTTTGTTAAAAGAAGTACATACATTTACAACTTTCTCAGCCTTACTTCATCTTAAATCAGCAGCAAACTCAAAATATTGATGTTTTTTGGCAAAATTGATAGGCATTCTATGTTTTAAGAATTAACTCAAATGAGTTATTTCTTTGTTTAGTAATAAATAAGTGAAGTAACCTAAAAAAAATATTTTATAAAATAACTTGATTCCATCATCCAATTGTTCCAGTCAAAGGGGATAACGCCTAGAATTACTGAATAGGACGTCATTACATACAATAAATTCCATGTTATCACCTGAAAGGTCCATGTTTTGTCAACTTGTTTATGTTAAATTGCACTGGTACTATAGCAAAACAGAAGACCCTGTGTTTTGTACATTAATAACTGCACAATAGAGGCATATGTCAGTCATCAGAACATGTTTTTGACGGGTGCTAATCACTGCGCCCCAAAACCAGAACGCCCCATGCACGAGCGCCCCAAACATTTTTACCAGCGCCCAAGTACAAATTTGAGCGCCCCAAATCTAAATCACGAGCGCCCCAAACTTATTTCACGAGCGCCCCAAATTAGCATTTCGAGCGCCCCAAGGCTTATTAACTAGTAAAGAAATAAATTATTGGCTTTTTTACATTTCGATGTTAAAAAAAAAATATTGATATTACAATTCATGAGCGCCCCAAATTATATACATGTACCATATATCATGAGTGTACCATTACGTATAACGTATGAACGCCCAACGATTTGTAAACTAGCATTATGAAGTTATAAAACATACTCAAATTCTTTCCAAAAGAAATGAACAGCCAGTCGACAATTTTTTTCATCACAATGTGGTAAAAATGATTATGAGATTATAATTGAGCGGGTTCCTTTATGTGGGATAACGGCGGTGCTCAGACTTTGATACTATCGTTTTTAATTACACAAACAACAGGGAATTATTTAATCTTAGACTAATTATAAATCCTGGATTTTTAGAAAATTTTAAAATCAGGTGTAGTGCCTGAAGACTAGCTTAGTTTTGCTTGAAATATCAGTTTTCACTGTAGTAGATACTGTCTAAATGGGTAATTGTGTATATAAGAAGCTAATATAATTGAATTATTGTTTATTTTTATTCATTCATGTTTTTATTGTGTTCCAATTTCATATTTTTATTGTTTATTTTGAGTCATAATTATCATTTTTAGGGTAAATGCCTTTAATGCAGTGTATCTGGTGTTCTACTGTTTGTATCTGTAGAAAATAATGACGCATGCGCAGATGGGGGTTAGTCGATGCCTGGCATCAAAAATCGACTAACCCCCATCTGCGCATGCGTCATTATTTTCTCGCTAAATTCTGCAGTTTTCTGCAATCAAATGGCGATATTAAAATAATCCCTCGAATGTCCGTCATTAAATTATCCTACGACTCCACTGTTATCGCAAAACGTTCCTTCCGAGTTGTAGATATCCATTAAACATTGCCAACAACGCACGGCTTCATAGTCCCCATGAATGAAGACCCGACTAAAGAAATGACTCGCAGCAAACGAAAATACATACTGATGCGTATTCAGCACGACAACTGCAAACACCTACATATGTTTTCACAACCGTAACAACTTTTAAATCCAACGAAACGCCCAGAAAAACGCAGCGATGTAAACACTACCAAATTTACAGCAGCTTCCTAATGCAGACAACCACTACTCGACGTCACAGTCGTAAAATACGACGTCACAGGTACACTGTTTTCCCGAACTTTTCTAAAGCAAAATGGCGATTAAGCCTTGTACGTAATATAAGGCATACTGTCTTTGTTGTTCAGCACACGTACTTTTAACTGTTTGCAAAAAGTTCTCCTTTAACCAGGTAATTAAATATCACAAGAGGAAAGGAAACTGGAATGTCTTTAGTACAGAAATCGGTCTTTGAAAATTGAAGATCCAGGATCCGCCCACTTGTTTCACCTCCAGCTAAGAGGTGCATATTTAGTGTGCAAATCGAGAGTTTTCAAGCCATTGTGACGTCACCCTCAATAATTTGTAACAGATCAGTGAAATCTTACAGATGAATCAATAAAAAAAATAATAAAGAGTTAAACTGTGGAAATCATTAGTTTGAAGTCTTGTGTACTATAAACAAGTTATTTCTGATTAATCATGTGTAAGGCACAACGATTCTCCATGCACAAAGCAGCATTGATATAGTAGTACTTGATGTACATGTAATACAATATGATAGTACTTGATGTACATGTAATACAATATGATAGTACTTGATGTACATGTAATACAATATGATAGTACTTGATGTACATGTAATACAATATGATAGTACTTGATGTACATGTAAATATACTGTAGATAATCCGCTTAAATACACAGAAAAGTCGAACAAGTGTAAAAATCTATCATAAAGATGCACTTTTTTACAAGGGAAAAAATTCTGTGGATTTTCTCTGGTGTAGCTGCATGTAGACTGAATTCAATCAGAGCGCAATTAACGCTGGCTTACGCTTATCTTTATATTATCCGAGACAAATGATGTCAACAGTGTTGAGGGAAGGATCCAAAACTTTTACAGATCTAAGATTAAAGCTTTAAATATTATTTTTGAAGAATAATATGACGCCTTTATTTTTTCGGGGGGGGGGGGGCATAGTTTCAATATTTTATGTGCTCAATAATAATAATAATAATAATAATAATGATAATAATAATACATTCAAAATGAATATATAATTAGAGAAAATAAAAGAGTAAACAATAAACAAAGTTAAATAAAAAGGAAATTAAAATAAATGTTGGAATTTGTATGTAACCCTTAATTTGATTTTAGAAAGTATAAGTATGCCACAGGTTATTAATTTTACCCCATTTCATTGACCACGCAAAGCGCAGGGTTTTTCCCTCCCTAAATATGTCTTAGGATTCGTACGGGGTGGGATGGACTGATTTTAGGGCATAGATAGGAAGGAGTGTCTGGGGAAAAGAATTAAAATTTCAAATATTGAGAAATGTTGCCTTTGAACGTATGAAGGGTATAAATAGCCCATGTTTACCTTCTTCTCAATGGGTAAGTGAAATATGCAGGGTATGGGGTAACTCACAGTGTCTTAGAAAGACTTACACACTGTGGATTCTCCCTAGATTCAGAAATATTAACGTTGTTAAAATAAAAAATAAAAAACACTAAATTCCAAGGTGCATCAGACATGCCACTGAAGAGATTATAGAATTTTTTTTTCTTAGATCCACCTCTCCAAGATTCTGCTATAAATGCATTTCGGGGGGGGGGGGGGGGAGGGGGGGTCTTTCTTTTGGAAATACTTCAGAATGCTCTATATATTTTTGCTTTATATATTTTTGAGGTCGATTTGATGCTTTGCATCAATTCAACTTGTTCAATATTTTTTTTTTTTTTTTTTTTTTGGAGCCAATACAAATATATATATATATATATATATATATATATATATATATATATATATATATATATATATATATATATATATATATATATATATATATATATATATATATATATATTGATGATGGAACTAATAAAAATATTTGAACTGAGTACTCGATCCGTTTTTCGCCGGGGGGGGGGGGGGTATTCTGTAAAAAAAAGTTTGTAAAGTACAAGAAAAGAGGAGACGGGATGGATTAATCTGACTGGTGTATTCAAATACTTATTATTATATTAATGACGCAGTATTTTTCTCTGTTCCCCGTCATTACAAGTTTAAGAGTAATGTCACAAAGGCTTGGGAATTTGTTTATGTTACACAAGAATTCAAACTAATGTTTTCCACACTTTAACTCTTTATTACTATTTTTTTATTGATTCGTTTATAAGATTTCACTGATCTGTTACAAATTATTGAGGGTGACGTCACAATGGCTTGAAAACTCTCGATTTGCACACTAAATATGCACCTCTTAGCTGGAGGTGAAACAAGTGGGCGGATCCTGGATCTTCAATTTTCAAAGACCGATTTCTGTACTAAAGACATTCCAGTTTCCTTTCCTCTTGTGATATTTAATTACCTGGTTAAAGGAGAACTTTTTGCAAACAGTTAAAAGTACGTGTGCTGAACAACAAAGACAGTATGCCTTATACTCCGTTCTTAATGAGATCATAATGAATATTCATATCGCATCGAAAACGAGGCTAAGGTCGTACGTATCGAAGTACAACAATTATGGCCGATAATAAGTTGACAGCGTCTGCTACAAGCGATCTAAGCTTAGTGCCGACAATTTCGTTCTCTTTTGTCGAAGACATCATAAAGAAGAACTCTACTAGTTTAGGTGCCAAAGAGATATCCAAAGGATATAAGTATTTTAGCGAGAAATACATCACAGACATCAGAGGTACGTAAACATGAAAAATTTTCCCATGAAGGGGGCGGGTCAGATGCTCGGCGTATATAGTACAAAAACGGAGACCGGTAGGTCTCATGATTTTGTTTTCCCATTTTAGTGGAATCAAGTTCAGTTGATTATGTAGAAAATTATCGATTACTCTAAAAAGTATGTCATGTATGAAAACTTGGATGTAATTTTTTTTTTTATAGATTGATGTAGGCCTAGTGTAGATAAACACAATATTATACCAAGATTGCAAGGGCCTCCCCCATCAATATAAATATACATTTGTTCCAACTACCTGAGTAACTGACAAGGAATTTACAAAGACTAAATGATATTAGATTTTTAATACACATAATTTAATATTATTACTAAATATCTTTGCAGTGTACAAGATGAGTGATGGTTGTCTGGTCCGAGCTCGTGCCTTCAGATCACAGAGAAAAAATGAGTCGCCACATGACTTAGAGGTAAACATTGAAAGGCAATTAAGCAACATTACTTGTTTTAATAATTATGTATTTCATAATGCATATGCATACTGATATTTAGTACTATATAATGTGTTATAAATTCTAGATAGTTTTGAAAGAAGGGCCAACTTATGACAGAGATTCCAGCAAATGTTCATGTGCCATTGGATTATCTGCTTTATGTGGACACATTACCGGCCTCCTGTACTGCTTGGCTCACATGAAAACAACCAATATGAAATCGGTTCCCAGAGATGTTGCCAAAACATCACTGCCCCAGACATGGCACATACCCAGGGGTGAGAAGATAAGTGGGAGCTCATCAGACAGCACAACTGTAGTTGGATATGATTCCCAGAATCCCTACAGACAGCCCCGAGGAATCCACTCTACACTGTACAATCCAATTTCTAGTAATACTGATGTGCTCCCTCTATCAGAATTGTGTGACAACTTAGCAGCCATTGACAAGTCTTGTCTACTGTTGACCACCATAGACCTGAAAGACCAGACAAAAGACACTGACACAAACTTTGGAAAGTTTCCTCGTGGCTCACCTATTGGTGTTCAGCAGAGGATGAGAAGTGAATATGTGTTGAACATTCTTGATTGTGAGGACTTTCCTACATTGCCAGTGAAAAATGTGATGATAAATAGTTTGTTAGTGGCATTAGACTACACCAAAACTGTGAAACTGAGTTCATTAAGTGTGAGCAAAGAACAGGCATCAGATATTGAGGAGATGACTCGGCTACAAGCTCAGGACCCCAAGTGGCATCGGATCAGACAAGACCGGATCACAGCATCGGTTGCTGGAGATATCGTGAGGAGAAGAAAAGGTAAATAATATACAATGTGCAATTGCACATATATTTATAAATATTGTTTACATTTCTAAAACTTTAATGTAAGTCATTCAATAGTTTAAAGCTTTCATTGAAAATTAGCATAGTACTTCTAGTTACATGATTAAGTGAGATATTAGTTATTTAACCAAAAATGGACAATTTACCATTCTAGAGTATGAGCCACTTGTTGAACGACTCAGGACAACCAGAAAAGTTGTGACTTCAAGTATGCGCCATGGGATTGCCTGTGAACCTATAGCAGCTAATGCTTATGTTGAGGTAAACTATTTTAAAAAGTAAATATGTGTATACTGGTAATACATATATAACAATTCATTATTGATAAATTTCATTCATACATTTATTACAATAAATTTTCTCATCTGTACATTTAATATCCCTCTTCAAAACACAACCAGTATATGTATTTCATATTGTAGGCACTAGACCGAGAGGTCAACATATACCCTTGCGGACTAGTGGTAAACCCATGGTCACCTTGGTTGGCAGCTTCACCAGACCGTAAAGTATACTGCCCTTCCCTTAATCCCTCATATGGATTGCTGGAAATCAAGTGTCCAGTTAATCATCTGTCAGATTGCATATTCTTAGCAAAGGATGAGAATGGATACAGACTGAAAAAGACCCACAAGTATTACTATCAGATCATGATGCAGATGGCTGTAACAGGGCTAGAGTGGTGTCACTTTTTTGTGTGGATGCAGGAGGAGTCCCACCTGGAGCTGATAAAATTTGATCTTGATGTTTGGTTGGACATGAAAGCTAAACTTGATATTTTCTTTTTTTATCACTATTTAATTTGAATAGAATCATGTTGCTCATTGTTGTTGTTTTTTGCCAAAAATTACTTCCACTACCTGTCAGTTTAAGAGCAAAATGACTTTATGGAAAAATTTACAAAATTTCAAAAATTTGACTCTGGATTTAATTGAAAAAGGTAAAAATACTCTTAATCACTTTCAACTTCAATTATTTTTATCTATTAAGGCGAACATACAAGTATTTATAAAAATCTGTAGAATAAATTTACTACATAACAAACATTGGGGAAATAACAAGTTACTGCCACTTGTATGTGATGAATATTTACACAATCAACTTTAACATTGCCATATAATCTTTCTAGGACCAGTCTTTAACAAGGGGACCTCTAAACAAAGTCAGCATATTTGCTACTGTCCAAAGCTGGTTGATTGACCCTACCATACTAAGAGGAATAATAGCATCAAACAAATGGAATTCTTTAACTCTGCGTATATGCCGCTCAATATGAATTCTAAGTCTGGCAATTGCTTGAGTTTCTTCTACTTCTTGTGCAGTGAATTGTCCTTGACTCATTAGAAATGGGGGTGTGTTAACATCAATCCCAGTTCCCTCCAAAACCTTCTGTAGGGTAAAACCCTTATCAGCCATAACAGAGTCCCCCCTCTCTAGCAATTCTATGAGACCACTCAGTTTAGTAATTTCTACATCTGAAATACATCCAGTATAAAGGCTTGACACAAAGGTAAGGGCACCATGAGGAGCAATACCCACTAGCCCTTTCCAAGTATGAGAGCTTTTATATGTAGAATAAAACTTTGATCCAAGAACAAGTGATGAAGGCCTCTCTGTTTTGATTTCTGTGCAGTCGATAATAATGCGTGTATTTAGATACAAACATTTAAAGCAGTCTGGCATTTTCCTGTAAATTTGTTCTCGTGATGGCCAAATGTTTATGCTACCCAAAGCAAAATACATAAAATTTGTCCAAGTAATAATTTTTCTGCTGACTGTTGATAAATGACAATTAAACCTGACAGCAAGATCTTGCTCCAGAAGCCCACATTTTAAACGACATAAAAACATGAAAAGCTCATCAATTAATAACATATTTCTTTGTCTACCAAGAATGTTTGGGTTAGTGTTTGCCGACATTTTGTAATAGTAGCTAGTCATTGAATTAGCAGCAGGTTTGATAAAATCAAAAAAAGCTGAAAATATTGCAAATGATATGAAGCCTGTGTAAAACATTATCATGGAATCATCTTTAGAAAATCTTTCAATTCCAAATCTTTCAATCTCTAGTTTTTGTTGTAGTTTCCCAATTTCTCTATCTTTTTCCTTCAACATATTTTCTAGGATCTGGATTTTCTCTCTATCAGACACATCACAGGGCTGAATCAAGGGACAGCTGAAATAAGTTTTTATACTTCTGAAAATGTTAATCTGTTTTGTTGTACAAATGTAATTTACTTACATATCAATTTTCTGGAATATAAGCAAGATGATCCAGCATCAATATAAGCAAGATGATCCAGCATCTTCTCAAGTTGTCCAGCAAACTTGACGTTTAATTAAATCATCAAAATACAATATTGCAATTGCAAACTGAGTAATTTAATAAACAGCTTGTCAACTGAATAATGTTTTGAAAATGATTTAAAATTCTTTCAAATGATGATCCAGCATCAGTCTGTCCAGCAGAGCAACTACAAGACTCTATATAACACTTCAGTTAAACAACTCAATACGCAAGTTTCGAGATTATCTCCCTTGGTGCACTCTTTTGTTACGGAGGGGAATTTTGTTTCAGCATAAACCGGCAGATGGGACAGTTGTTTATATTGGATACGTTACATCATCTTTACTGGTCTATCATAACTGTCTATCCGGATGCTCTCATCAACTCGAATATAACCAAATTTTAGTAATGGCATTAATTTGTCTTTCTACCCAACAATCGGAAATAAAACTAAAATATCAATGGATAATACATCAGACGAGGGAAAAGACATGGATCTCCTATACACGCGCATCTGATCTTTGCACGCCGACATTCTGAATGACACAGCAACTTTTCCCTTATAATAATTTCAAAAGGTCCATCATTTTTTTTAGAAAAGGTTTGTAATCAAGGAAGCGTCTTTTTCACAAAAAACTATGAGGGTCTTTTGACTTCAAGTATCCTAATTAAAAGTAGATTTTGATCAACATAATCATCAAAACCATCACTGCTTGACATTATGTAATATTCATATATAATCTTTCCATAACATTAAATACATTTTAAAAGCCTTACCCATCGCATATTTATTTATGCACGTTTGTGTACATTGATAACCTGTCCCACTTTCATGCTGACATGGATACTTTTTTCGCCTCTATCGTTGGAGAGCTACAATCTCGAAACTTGCGTATTGAACTCATTGTCCCAGTGATAATAGTATACACTTGCAATACTTTTTTAAAATACTTAAAATTCAATCTGTCCAGCAGATTTTGACTCTTTGTTCAAAAAGTTTGAGAAATTAATTTAAATTATGCATAAATACAACTTCTGTGGAATCACCATTGTCTGTGGGGGAGCAACGTACATGGATTTGTGTTTCACCCTTGCCCACGAATTTACATCCCAAAGAACAATTATTTTGTCAACATATTTATTAACTGATTTTTTCCTTTCTTATGAGTTGCCCATGAAATTACTTCCCCTTGAACCAATGAAATTTTGCTTGCCCATGAACATTTCCCCCCATGAATTAAAATGATTTCAGTGTATGCTTTACTTGTTAATTGATAGTTTTGTTTACCAATCTTCATATTCGGATGTTGCAGGTAAGGGGTCTACATTATCATGATTTTCTACATGGTCTTCCAATTTCTGTCGTTTCTCTGGCAGAGGATGCTTCAGAATTGACCTCCTGGGTGTCACCTCTTTTGCCCAATTAAATACTGATGGAATACTCTCTGGCTTTAATGTCTTTCTGATTGGGGTCCACTTGAAATCATCTGGCTTGAAATGCCTCGAACACACAACAGTTTCTTTAGTTATCTATGGGAAAATTGTTCATTTGTATATAAATATCTCACCCAAATCACAAGACCTGCTTTATATGATTCAGACCAATTCTTGTATTATTATTTACTATTATTTTCAGTGTTGACTGACAATTCCAGTTAATACCTGAGCACTAGTGTTTATCTTTGTTATTTTGATATAATACAATACGCTTTAGGATAATCACTAAAATGTATTGTACTAAAGTGGTTAAAGATAGAGATAACCAGCAACTAATTCAAAAATTTGAAGGAGACAATGATTCGTTGTAAACAATATTATTAACAGAGAATTACAAGTTTTACGTATACAAGTGTTTTCCACGTGTACAGATATCAAACAGGCCTACACTTCAATTGTGCCTTATTGTAATCTTTAATTTTATAATGCCATAAGGAAAATAGAAAGTATACAGTATAATTGTTTATATGTATTAGATCTAGGTGGATATACCTCAGCAATCACAATGTGAAGACGTTTGTTTACATAATATGAATGAAATAATTACAGTAAAATAAGGCCCTGGATCCCGTTTGATCGCTTGAATCCAGGCTTTCCTGATATCAGGTCGAGTTGGAATCTTGTGGAAAGATAATTCTTTGTGAAGACGGCCGTTACCATTACAAAACGGGACACAGCAATGTTTATCGTGACCTACACCCGCCATAGTTGATGTTCTTTTGCTTACCGACCTTAGCCTCGTTTTCGATCTGCTGGCGGGGCTTATGAATATTCGTTAAGAATGGAGTATATTACGTACAAGGCTTAATCGCCATTTTGCTTTAGAAAAGTTCGGGAAAACAGTGTACCTGTGACGTCGTATTTTACGACTGTGACGTCGAGTAGTGGTTGTCTGCATTAGGAACTGCTGTAAATTTGGTAGTGTTTACATCGCTGCGTTTTTCTGGGCGTTTCGTTGGATTTAAAAGTTGTTACGGTTGTGAAAACATATGTAGGTGTTTGCAGTTGTCGTGCTGAATACGCATCGGTATGTATTTTCGTTTGCTGCGAGTCATTTCTTTAGTCGGGTCTTCATTCATGGGGACTATGAAGCCGTGCGTTGTTGGCAATGTTTAATGGATATCTACAACTCGGAAGGAACGTTTTGCGATAACAGTGGAGTCGTAGGATAATTTAATGACGGACATTCGAGGGATTATTTTAATATCGCCATTTGATTGCAGAAAACTGCAGAATTTAGCGAGAAAATAATGACGCATACGCAGATGGGGGTTAGTCGATTTTTGATGCCAGGCATCGACTAACCCCCATCTGCGCATGCGTCATTATTTTCTACAGATACAACACTAGAACACCAGATACACTGCATAAAAGACATTTACCCTAGAAATAATAATTATGACTGAAAATAAACAATAAAATATGAAATTGGAACACAATAAAAACATGAATGAATAAAAATAAACAATAATTCAATTATATTAGCTTCTTATATACACACTTACCCATTTAGACAGTATCTACTACAGTGAAAACTGATATTTCAAGCAAAACTAAGTTAGTTTTCAGGCACTACACCTGATTTCAAAATTTTCTGAAAATCCAGGATTTATAATTAGTCTAAGATTAAATAATTCCCTGTTAAACAATTAAAAGTTGATAATTTAAGAGAATATTGCACAAGTGTTCTTTGAAGAAGGAAAGTCAAACAAAAGAATATTTTGTACAGTTGTATGCAACTAAACATTAGTCAATTTCAACATAGATTCAAATGAAATATTCAAAAAATAAAATATAACTGCATTATGAATACTTATATATGAAATTAGCACATAAAGAGCACCAGTGTACCTGTGTTAGATCAGACGATTTTATCTGGGGCGCTCGAAATGCTAATTTGGGGCGCTCGTGAAATAAGTTTGGGGCGCTCGTGATTTAAATTTTGGGCGCTCATATTTGTACTTGGGCGCCGGTTAAAATGTTGGGAGCGTTCATGCATGGGGCGTTCTGGTTTTGGGGCGAAACGACAGTAACCCGTTTTTGACCAACTCTCTATATAAGTAGTGTTTTCCCTAAGAACCAGCTACCGGCAAAATTGATTGCTTCAATTGATAAAAATGTCGCTTTGAAATTAAAAAAAAAATAAAATAAGGTTCACAGAGATTTGTCATAAACCTCAACCCAAAGCTTGATACAATTGATCTCTAATCCCTTTACTTTGAAATAAAGGGAAAACACCGTATAAGGTTGTTATTGGAACCAGTTGTCCAAATGAGATATAATAGCCCATTTTACATGTAGCTATGATATTCCAGTTGGATTTATGAGTTTTACAGACATTACAATGATGAAAAGATAGATTTTTTAAATCTGCATAAAATAATTATAATATATCAAATACAACAGTTTATTACAAGAAATTTTTTTTCATTACCCTCACATTTGTGAGATTAATACCCAAGAAAATTGGATCTTTTGTGGGACCTGCGTCCTAAACATTTTGTGTGATACACTGTGAAAGTCGTGTTTACAAGTCTCTGCACATGTATCAGAATATACAAAGTTAAAAATCACTTTTAATGTTAATTACTTACTCATAATTTAGTCAAGCCTTCAAATTGTCGTCGCTTAGCATAAAAAAAATGCATAACTTCATTATTTCTTCGATGAAACGGAACCATTCGATTCACCAGGCCGTGTTGACTGTTACGTTGAACCTGAACGAAAACGAGATCCGAATTTACTCTGAAAATTTTCGTTGCAAAATGAATATCAATAAGAATCTATATTTTAAACACAAAATATGACAAACAATTAACAGTACATACATTTTCACCGTCGTTTCAAGGGATTAGAGTACATAAATCCAACAGGAAACTCTGGAACAAGCCACAGGAGGGTACACTCGGTTTTTTCTGTAACAGGAAGTGCAAGTAGAACCTGGCTAATTCGGCCAGTCCATTTCGTATTCATCACAGAATCGGGAAATATCTAAATAACTGTAATTTTTGTCCTTTAAATCTTTATTTTGAAAATCTTTTGAAAATCTATTTCCGCGTCGAAGTCGGAACTTTGATGACTACCGAGTATACAATTATTTTTATGAAACCAAAAGTAGTTTTTTTTTAATGGAATGTCGTACGTCACATATTACGTCATCATGCGGCTGAGAAAGCAGACAAGAAAGGGCAAAGTAAATTCAACTGCATATTTTCTGAAAGTTTTTCATATTTTTATCATCTCCTTTATCACCAGATGGATGTATATAGAGGATATTCAATGTTTTGTAGATGAATTTGGAATTTATTTCAAGAGTGGGACAGGATTTTTTGATATTTTCACGAGTGCGAAGCACGAGTGAAAATATCAAAAAATCCTGTCTCACGAGTGAAATAAATTCCATATTCATATACAAAACATTGAATTTTCTGTTTATTACATTTTCTTTGATTTTCCCTTTGCCTCTGTCTTTTCTTAACACAGTGTTATGGGCTTGACGTCATAGTTGAGCGGTTGAGACCTCATAGCTTAGCAGTTGTGTGATTGAAAACATTACGTACATAGCATGGATTATAGCATATATTTGGGAAGAAATTTGCAGTTTTAGCTTAATCAAGATGCTTAGTTACTATTAATATCTTATGACAGACCAGAAATTATTTTTTGCTTACTTTGATATCCTTACACACTGTGAGAGAATATCATTTTGGTATCCTTTCACACTGTGAGAGAATATCACTTTTATTCAATAAATAAATCACAGTATTTCATTTTTGAAAATGTAATAATATAATTTATTGGCAATATATTTTGACAGCTTAATAATTTAGGAATGACTCTAATGCTTGGCCAAATTATTCGAGTTTAACCTTGTTCGGGTCAGCGTAAACTGACCTAAACCAGGTTATACTCGAATAATTTGGCCAAGAATTAGAGTAATTCCTTATAATTTAATTTTAAAATCATTAAATAACTATGGGTGTAAAATTTTGTTGCTTTTTATTAGTTCAAATTTGCCGTTCAATAATACAACCGTAGTAACGGAAGTAACGGAAGTGATGGGAAGCGAGGGGAGGTAAAAACTGATACATATGCCTAGCAGCTTGTTTACATGTGGTAAGATCGAATTATTGTTTGAAGTTAAAGGTTCATTTATTAAATCTGGAATTTTCCATGAATCCCGAGGACTGGAAATGAGAGGATTGTATGGATATAGATGATTCAGCTGGTTGTCGTGGGGGGGGGGGGGGGGGGTGTCCCCATACCAAACCAGGTTATACAGAATTAATTTGTGCTCCGTTTTGGATACTAACCAATCAGAGGCTAGAATACAAACAAAATTAAATTATATAGATATTTTGAAATAAGATGGACCTGGCACAGGCACTCTTTTTTTCATACAATGGAACGGTGGCCTGGAAAAAAGCGGGGTGGGTCTTTTATCCTTCTCCTAGCTACCATCCCTTTAACTCTTCTATTTTGAATTTCCTTTTTCTTCCTCTGTCTGACCCCGACCTTCCCAGTATTTCTTCCTCTCCAAACTCTCCTTTACACCTCACATTCTCCCCAACACCACCAATCAAAACATTTATTTGTAAATGTACATGTATTCACAAAGAGGTTACTATCTCTCTAGAACCTTGATATTTATATACTACAATGTACTAATGACATGCACAGTGGGTGGCACATCTGTTTAGATACATTGTAGTTCATGTTCACTAGTTTGCAAATAGTAAATGAGTTGTGTCCCTTTGTGGGGTCTTTTTTTTCTTCCTATGTGGTACAATCCACTATAATCACTTAACCAAAAGGTCAAGACTTAAAGAGTGAAAAGAATGATGTTTTCTTTGATCTATTTGCCAACAGGGCAGGCAGTGGGGTGTGCTGTGATAAATTCAGTGTTTTAAAAAATTACTTTGAATGGATAGGCAACTCAATTTTGAGGCAATCGAAATTAAAGATACAAATTATACTATTCTGATTTCAAATGACAGTAATACAACCAAAAAATAACAAATTTTATGGGTTTATTCCAAAGATGACAGCAAAGGGCCAGACAAGGGATATAGCTTTTATAAAGTGTCTAAAATTATTAAGGACGCCATAGCAAATCAAAATAGTGTATGTATTACGTGTCTTGATCCAGGTGATTTATGATCAGACCCATTGTAGGAGGACCAAACTCATCAACACGAAGACTGAGTCACTTATTGGATATACTTTTAAAACCATATTGTCAAAAAGTACCCAGCTTTGTAAGAGACGATCTGGATTTCATAAATCATTTACCTACTCAGATCACCTGTAACACAAAACTTGTCACTTTTGACGTCATAAGTTTATATATTTTTGAATGGAAAATTATCCCGATGTACTAAATGACAGATTCCAACAGAATTTTATTTTAGAAGCACTTAAATTAGTTCTAGAAAACAATTCATTTGCTTTTTCTGACCATCATTACCTTCAAACTAAGGGAACTGCAATGGGGACGAAAGTCGCACCTACCTATGCAACATTAACCTTAGGTTATTTAGAACATAAGTTACATGAACAATTATGTTCGTTGTGGGGAATAGAAATAATATACAGTCTAAATGGAAAAGATTTTTAGACGACTGTTTTATCTTATGGGATGATGATGTCGACAAATTATCGGAGTTTTACGATCTACTAAACCAAATGAACTCGGATATCAAATTCACGATGGAAACAGATGATACGCAAATGCCATTTCTCTTGTTCTTATATCAAAAGATAATACCAGCTTAAATACGGATTTATACTATAAGCCGACAGATACACACCAATATCTGCACTTCGGATCGTGCCATCCCCACCATACTAAAACGGCTATACCATATAATCTCGCAAGAAGGATCTGTACCATTTTGAGCAATATTAATACGAGGGATATCCGTTTGGAGGAATTAAAATTGTATTTATTGAGCCAAAAATACCCAGAGCAACTGGTAGATAATAGTATTATGAAAGCCAAGGAGTGTGATAGAACACAATTACTTTCAAACACACGACGTGCGAAGGACGGAGAAACAATACCCTTTGTTCACACGTACAATCCGAGAAATAAAAACATCAATTCAATCGTTTATGAATTAAATAGTTTACTTAGAGAGGATGAAGAAACGAAAACTATATACAAAAACTGTCGTTTTATCAGCAGTAAACGTCAACCCAAAAACCTTAAGAGAATACTTTGTTCCTCCCAATTCGCTGACCATAATTATACAGTGTCAAAGTGTACGGATCCTCGATGCGGCACATGTGACTACATTACAGAAGGGACGAGTTATAATTTTAACGGGCGTGAATTTAAAGTTAATGCCAACATGTCATGTGATACGAAAGATGTCATATACGCCATCACATGTCCTGGATGCAAAGAATATTATATTGGTGAAACTGGCAACACTTCCGTGCCCGTGTACGTGTACATAAGCAACACATCAGTACACCTGAATATAGACAAATCCAGCTAAGTGCACACCTGGAAACTTGTGGGAAAAAACGATTTAACATTTTCCCTTTTTATAAACTCAGATGTGCCAATGATATCCAGAGACGGGAAAAAGAAAAACATTTTATTTGTATTCTAAAGCAAAAACTTAATAGTCTCTTATAAACTACCTATGATTTTCCCGAACTTTTTCATCATCATTGCAGTATTTTATCTATGACGTCACAATATAGACATTAAACGTTCCGCTTAGTTTAACGTCATAATCATTGTTTCTATGTTACCGTTGTGTATACATTTTTGTAATGTACAGCTTCTGAAGATTTTTAACCACTTCTGTGCCAAAGGGCCGATTTTGGGCCGATCACACAGTTGCGTAGAGTGCCACGGGGCCGATTTTGGGCCGATTTTATTGAAATGAATTGTGTCTATGTATTTCTTTTACTTCTTTTCAACGTAAATAATTATTGAACTTTTGCATCTTTTTATTCATAACATTAAAGTTTTTATGGCTTATTTGTAGAATATAATGAAAATTTCAGGAAAATTTATGGATAAACAAAATGAATTTCATACCAGCGATGACGCCATGAATTTTTTTTTTTCAAATAATTGATTTGTTACTTATAAAACCGGTATTATTACTATTGAATATGCTCAATGAACACGATTTCATTTCAAAAGTATATTCTCATACTATTATAAATTGAGTATATTGAGGTACTACTCATCCATTTGCCAGCAACGGTTAGAATCAACGTCATTTTTCGTAAATGACGTCATAATAACAAGTACGTGTAAGCCAAACCTTGAGAAAACTTTCCGAGTTTATAAATTATAAATATGTGAGTTTATATACTAAACCAAGTAAAAAGTAACCTTGGATCCCCCCTCTAGAAAATGCAGACCTCCCCTAAAAAACTTGGATATGGTTAAGTTGGTATGAAGTCATAGGTATGAAGAAGATTTGAAAGTCAACGACTACCCCCCACCCCAACCCCACGAAATAGGATTTTCACGGTTTTTTTTCTTTCTTTTTTTTGTGACGAATTTCTGGGTTGGATTTTTTTTCACTGGGGTGGACCTTCCCCCTGGAAAAAATTCCTGGATCCGCGCCTGATTTAGGCATTTAAATTGATTGACTGATTGTTTAATTCCGTGATATAATATTGTCAAATTTATTTATTTTATTTTGTTACGTATGGAGACATTGCACATGCCATATTTTCTAAAGAACAAATTAAATTTTGTTTCCTGTGTTCGATGTATTTTTCGTAAGTTTCCTAAATGCAGTTATTACATGCTGCTACTCAACTAAAAGCACATAATAATTAAACATATTGAAAAGATAACCAAAGCTAATAAGTTCAAATGTTTGTTTTTGCTTTAATTGTATTCCGAAATTTTAATTTTAATCAATATTTATTTTTATTTGTTCCGTATTGACTAAAGATTTATTACATATAACTTTTAATATTTCATAGATTTTTTTTAACAAGACGCATGAATTCAATGATTAAACAGTGAAAAGGGTAATCATGATCAGTTTAATATGTTTGATATGACCATTTTTCTTCCAGAATTTTATTGGAAAATAGTGACACATTGAAATCTCTAATGAGGAAATATACATGTACGGCGAATGAATGAAATTGTTTGCATGGCAATCTATTTTCGAAAAAGATTGTTTCTTTGTTTATTTTTTTTATTAGCTCTTCTGAGCCAAAGGCTCAAAGAGCTAATGCTATGGCCATTTGTGTGGTGTGCGTAAACTTTTTAGAATATGGGCCATAACTCAAGAACCCCTTGGCCAATCATTGTCAAAGAGCAAGAGCCACGAACCATCAAAAATGGCCCTGTCTCAAAAAGTAACGGGGTTTTGTCAATTGATAGTGTAGACTTTTAGCTTTTCTTTGCCGTTTTTCTTTTTTCGATATCGATTATATTTTTTGAAAAAGAGAGTTTGAAGTATGACGGTGTTTTAAAAGAAGAATGCTAGTAGAACGTCATTTTTTGAAACGTAACGTCGTAGGGCGGAAAAATTACCTTGAGCGATTTTACATATGTGACTTTGAATTAAAACTAGTATTAATTGGGATAGATATTTATTATCTTACTAATAAACTTCATAATTAATTTAAGACAATTAAGGACAGTTGGAAATTGATTTCACATCGCAGTCTTGATGGCAACTGCGTGTTTAACTGATTGAAATTTATAGATACATGTACAGTAAAAAAGAATCTGTGTTACTGTCTCGGAAAGTTTTCACTCTACCTGGTCCCTATGCTAATATAATTTTTAAGAAGGAACATTGTATTTCTATCCCTTGAACACATTTTTGTGCGATGCATCACTCCTAATTACATGTAAGTATTGAGTATTGAACATCATTAAAAAAAACATACGACTTGCTTCAAATGACGATAGCCTGTCCAACTTAGTTTTCCGGACTTTTTCCTACACGCCTGCAAATATTAGCTGATCTTTGGAATGCGCGTCCAGGCACGAAGTTTGTTTTTCAAAGTGGGGAAGAGGGCAGTCCGAAAAAAAAAAAACGAGATACCTGAAATGATCTTAAAACGAATGTTTCTAAACTGAAGAACTACAATGTAATTCAATAAATGGATAGAAGTAATTGCAAAAAAAAAAATTGTTTAAATGGAAATAGACTTTTAATGCGAAATTCTTAGATCCTTAACTTGCGAGTATTTTAACATATAAAAGTTCTAAATGATTTGGAAAAAGGGAGGAAGTAAAAAGTTGGAAAGACTTGTTTCTAATCCCTTTATATTCATTTGTAACAATATTTTGAACGTCGTTTTCGAAACAGAGACATAGATTAATTGAAAAGGGGTGTCGCAACTTATCAGAATGGTTTATTAAGCAAACAAAACTCATCAAAACATTGTCGCCCTAAATGTGAGTTTCTTTGGAATAATATGGAATACATTTCCAAAAAAATATTCTTAAGAAAGATAAACCTGTTAAAAATCACTAATTTAAGGCTAAAGCAGAAAATAAATCAGCCCTGTTCATTATTTTATATTTATCGATATTTGCTAGAACCCCCCCCCCCCTTCTCTTGCAAAATATTCGAATATTTCTCTCCCAAATATCTTAATTGCAAGGAATTTGCAAAGATAGAAATCTGCGAAAATTATATGATTATTTTTCATGTAAATGTACAAAATAATTATTCGTTTTTAGCATACGTAACTATAGTGTAAAATTCCTACTTTCGATTTCATTGCACATAATGGTCTTTATGGTTTATAAAAAGAGTAGAGCTGCATTTATATTGCTGATATGTGCAGGCCCGTAGGAAGCAAATTCATTTTGGGGGGGGGGGGGGCTCAGCCATACATTTTCAGTTGACAGTTGAGGAGGCACTACCCAAAATTTCCTGACAAGCAAAAAAAAAAAAAAAAAAAAAAAAAAAAAAAAAAGGTCATCAGACGTTTTTATTGAGGGGCACAAGCATATAGTATCTATGTTTATGATAGTAATCTATATATCGGCAAAATTATCAGCCCCTTCCGGTTCCTACGGCCATGATGTGGGTCACAGTCATAAGTGAAAGACATGTACGGGTGTTCATTTATCCTTGTCTTATTGTCCTGCAATCAGCGCAAGATTGATTTTATTCAACAAAATCTTGCTTAAAAAGGTAACACCCTCAGAAACAATAAGAGCTGTCCCTATATTTTCTTTTCAGTTTTCTTTATGAAATAGTTTTTGTACACAGTGGTGGCGCCGCACCAGGCACCCCTCCCCTTCTCACTGAGAAAAAAAAATGAGAGGAGTAGGAAAGTATAAAGCAATTTTCAATTTCTAGATTGATTTCAATTAATAAACAATAAAGAAATTTAAATTCAAGACAACTTATGGGATTAAACTTTAAATAATTACATTAATTGCAAGTTTTGCTGTCATTAGTTTGTGACCCCCCCCCCCCTTTTTTTCAACCTCAACTGGAAGTCTTGGATCTACCCCCCCCCCCCCCCGATAAGTCCTTTTTACATATCATGATACTAATAATTAATTAATACTGAGGAAGGAGGTACAAGTGTACTATACCAGAATAAGCTGACAATAGATTAAAAAAATATTATTATTTCATGTATTATAAAAAAAAAATCTACTTCATTGGGTATAAAATAACCAGCTATAAACAACTTACGCCCATACGTTTCAAAGAATATATTCTTGGTTTATTGTTTTGAGTTTTAAAAACATTTTAAGGAATCCCTCTCTCTCTTTCTCTCTCTATGAGATTTCATAGTGCTGAATTCTTAGATAAAACAAAACTGCATACTTACAGTCGCAATGAAGAAATGGTGGCAGATAAAAAAAAAAAAGTAAAAAAAATAGAGTAATTTATATGTAGTGTACTTTATTTTATTTATTTCTATTTTTTATTTTGTCTAAATAGATTTAAAACCACTACCCCCAACTATCTGACGATCAGAAGCATAAATTATTTATATTGTGATAGTAACAATAAAATATTTGGAGCACAGTAAAAGATGCATAAACATTTTATACTGGATTTATAAGACATACTCTGATATTTTTTATGCATTTTTGCTCACTGGGGTGTAACTGAATTATGTTTCACAAATGATGACAAAATCACTTATGTGTTATATGTACACATGCATCATCAATATCCTCTCTTCGAATTTATTAAATGCAGACATATTGAAAAATATATATGCTTTTGAAGCAGGATGGAAATTCACCCTTTTGTGTTACATGCATAAGAATCATCTCAGAGGATTTTTTAAAATATACAGTTATTATATCGATAGCTTATATATGCTGGTACAAAAGAATATAGTTGTAGTAGCCTATATATGCATGTGTGTATCGATATCGGGTTTCGTCAAAACACTTGCACTTGATGAACCCGCGTCCGTGACCTAGATTCTGTTTAGCCGAAATGTAGATGATTATCCAAATGCGTTTTTTAGTTCCTTTTTTTTTTTTTTTTTTTTTTTAAATTTTCACTTTGCACAGCAAGCTATGTTTTTATTATTTCGTTTGTTTCACAGAGGTCTAGCGTGATAGCTTTGCTACATTCTCTTTTAATTTGTTTACAATTTGAGTCATGTCTGTTAACACGCACAACATTATTAAACTTGTCGCAAGAATATCAAAAATAAATAAATAAAAATAAATATATATTTAAAAAAATGCTTAAATATAAATTGTAGGTCTAATAACAGCTTTAAAATAGCAGGCATTGTGGGGATGGGGGTGGGGGTGGGGTGGGTGTGTTAAGGGCAGTAAAGAAAACAATTTGGCGTGAATTTCTGATAATTATAATCTGATGGTATCATCCAGTTGGGCTTAAATCATACAAATAATGACAGCATTCCAGAGCATAAAAACTTTCAGCAACATTCCAAATAGTTTAGAGCCTTTATGACGTCATAACTGACGTATTATTAGTAACGTCATATATAATGGACCTACATGTATTCACAATAAAAAAAATGTTTTGCCAGATATTTATTTTAGAAAATGTTTATTCTTGAGGTTTTTTTTCCACAATAAGCGTTTTAAACGAACAATAAATTGCTTTTTTCGCATATTTTGTGAAATTTATAATTTTTTATTGTTGTATGAATTAAATGTTAACGATTGATTAACAAATTAGTGATTATTTGATGCATCAAAATTTAAGTATAAAATCAAATTTCATATTGGCCACACCCACGAACAACAACGATAATAAGCATAAAGATTTGTATCGGCAATATCTATATCTATGTTAAGTATAAAAGTTGTTCTTGACTGTGGCCACAACTAACTTTGGAAAAATCTGTCGAAAAATCGGCATTTTTTAACGCTTTTATCACACCATCGCATGTTCCAACCGTCGCACGTGCCTAATGGCGCATTATTTAACAAAATAAGTTACGTATGGAAAATAAGTATGTTGTCCTCTAACATTTAATGTATAGGACTCTTGTTGAATCAAAACTTTATTTTTGTGAAAAACACAGGGCCAAATTTGATGGTTCGTGGCTTTAGCTCTTTGTCACAGGGTATCCTTGGCCCAAGGGCTACCATTATACTAAAACTAGGGTTGGGATCCTTAAACAAGGGGAGATAAACAGGAAAATAAAACCAAAAGTACTGTTTGCTAAAAAATCTTCTTCTCCAGAACCACCAGGCTGATTTTCACCAAACTTACATACAAGGATCAGGATATGTTGAAGATTAAAATTTGCACGGAGAGGTACCTTGGGGCAAAGGGCGTGGTCTCAAGGTCACTTCAAAGTTGACCAAAATTTTACTTTATAAAAACATTGATATTTTGCTTATTATAAAGACTTGGATCATCAAATCTTGTACGTTGATGCATCTTAGGACTTCACATCATGTTAACTCAAAAGTAGGTCACAGTGACCTACTTTTTAATTTTGCGGGCATTTGTTTTGAAATTGATTTTGAGACATATTTTGCACACTTTAAGGCCTATGATCATCAAACTTTGTCAGTTGATGCATCTTGGGCCCTCGAACAACGTCAACTTAAAAGTAGGTCACCGTGACCTACTTTTTGAATTTTATGGCTAATCTTTTCTAAAACATTTAATCCCATTAATTCAGACACTGAGAGGTTTAGAATCATCAAATCTTGTAAGTTGATGCATCTTGGGGCCTTAAAACATATTTTTGAAAAATTAGGTCACTGTGACCTACTTTTTACATTTTGCAGGCATTTGTTTTCAAATTGTTTAAAAGGCATATTTTGAATACTTTCAGACCTATGATCATCAAACTTTGTCAGTTAATGCATCTTGGGTCTTCGGAAAACATTGACCAAAATGTAGGTCACAGTGACCTACTTTTGACATTTTATGGCTACATTTACGTATCTTAGGTACTCATTGGCAAAGAATCACCAAAAACTTTGTCAGCTGGTGCATCTTGGGTTTTCGGAGAATGTCGACCAAAAAGTAGGTCACCATGACCTACTTTTGACATTTTATGACTTCATTTAAGTATCTGAGGTACTTTCTGGCTTAGAATCATTTGATGCATCTTGGGTTTTTTCGAAGAATGTCAACCAAAAAGTAGGTCATGGTGACCTACTTTTGAATACCTCAGGAACTTATTTGCTTAGAATCATTAACCTTTGTCAATTAATGCATCATAAGTCCTCAGAAAATTTCAATTAAAAAGTAGATCACGGTGACCTACTTATGGTACATGTATTTTATAGTTAAATTGAAATATCTTCAGTCCTAACTGGCTAAGAATCATAAAACGTTGTCAGTTGATGCACCTTGGGTCTTAGGATATTTAGAGTTAGGGCTTCAATATTAATAGAAGTGATAGATTGTACAATTTATTAGAAGAGCGATTCAAGGCCCTTGGGCCTCTTGTTTTATTTTGTTATAAGGCTATTGATCTTTCTATTTTCATCGTGTAGGATATATCCTAAATATATTCCTTACACTACAGATTATTTAGATTTTTTGCTAAGGACGTAAAAATTGCACCTCCCTCTGATGATGACTATACAAAATCAAGTTTAAGTGTACAAACAACAAGTGTTATATATTTTTCCCTTTGAATTAATGCTAATCATGCATCAGGTTAATGATATCTTGGGGACTACGTAAATATTAAACAATTAATGAAAATCTATTTAAAACTACAGTAGAAACTTGCCTAAAGCGCAAAACGGGGAAAGGTGGGGGGTGGTGGAGAAAAATGAAAAACAAGAAGCAAAAACAATACATTAAAGGTGATTATTTTGATAATTCTCACTATTGTTTTCGGCTTCAAGAAGAAAGAAAAAACGCCAAGGGGACAGCCGTCTTTGAGTTTAAAAAATATATACTAAATACATGCATTGTATTATATCATAGCAAATGACTACATATTTCATTTTTAAAAAATGGGTGAAACTCGATCCATCCCCATCCCCAACCCCCATCCGTTAGAGTACGTACGTGCTACGAAATATGCGATTTTTTAAATATCGACCTTCTCCCTACTAATTCGTGTGTGTTCCATTTACATTATGGAATATGTACATGTGTGTAGTTGTACCTTTGAAAACATTTATATAGACAACTACAATTTCAGAGAGAGAGAGAGAGAGAGAGTAAAAACACAGTTACAAAAACATGCGATTTAGTTTGA
The DNA here is from genome assembly GCF_033153115.1 of Saccostrea echinata. Classification (NCBI taxonomy): domain Eukaryota; kingdom Metazoa; phylum Mollusca; class Bivalvia; order Ostreida; family Ostreidae; genus Saccostrea; species Saccostrea echinata. Next base: position 5,514,765 of record NW_026889781.1, read on the forward strand.
ATTGTTTTGAATACATTATTATAATGCTTTAAACTTATTGATTGACTTTTTCAGTAATTCTGAAGTGTTGATTTTCTCAGTTAAATTAATTAGTATAACATAAAGTGATTGAGCATTGGGGGGGGGTATTTTTTTTTAATTGGGGGAGGGGGTGTTAAATCTCAATTTATTAAATAACTGTACATTGGAAAGGGTCCTCCCCCCCCCCCCCAAAAAAAAAGGAAAGGGCTACATTATTGCAGCTAGTTTTATTAAACCACCAATCCTTTTTAATTACCATGAATATTTTTTAGATACAAAATGCGAAAAAATGTGGAATTTTGTGAAGTCTCTTTTTAAATTTTAATAGGCTGAGTTTATGTATGTTAAAAATATTTATGTTAAATCATAATACGATTGCTATCGCAGAAATCGGTACATTTATTTAAAATTTTGATAACGCCCGATATTCGGACACTCGGAATAGGGTTGAGCCGCGAAGAACCGGGTCTAAAAAATTAATACACTATATATTTTTTCTTTCCTATTAAAAGATCGCAAGTGGACTGGCGTAACTGAAAAATATATTAAAAGATAAATGGGCTTCGTTCGAGTATTGCAAGTTGATAATAAACCAACAGGAAGGATTAATTACCAAAAATTAAGGCGATATACTAGTATATGAATCTTTAAATTTAGTGATCTAATGGAGGGCGATTTTCATAATTTGTGGTTGATCTATGTTTGAGTAGATCATCCATCAAAAAATGCAGTTTATGTTTAATCTTGTATCAAAAGAAGCATGGAATCGGATACAAAGCTGACGGACTGCAGGTAACCTGGGATGTTAAGTTTTAAAAACTATGTACGATTCATGAGGCGAGTTGGGGGATCCCTCATTTTAAAATGTTCCATTAGAGTTATTAAATATCTATATGTAAAAGTAACGAAAAACCTACCTTAGGAAAAACAAAGCCCACTTAAAAAGTATGAGGAGAGAGTCGTGTACTTGAAAAAAAAAACTTAACCAAGCCCCTCCGCCTATCCCCTCAAATCGTATACATGTATATACCCGGTACACAAAATATGTTTTTCACGTTTGAGCTGGTTGCTTCTGACTCGTATCCCACTAAAAAAAAAAATCTGATTTCAATATTTCTGAAAATATTGTAAATTGTATACAAGTACAGACCGCTGTTTGAGGCCGGAGAGGCCGTTAAATGTTTGAAAAATGAAAAAAGAAAGAGGACGCTTTACCATTATTCATTTTCTTTCAAGTTAAACGAAAGAACATCGGTCACTGTACACGTTAAATCTAGAATGTGCATCCACTTCCTAAAACTATGTAATTGTTGCATAATGCTTTAATATTGGCAATTCTATCAAAAAGCAATGTACATGTATATTCATTTACGTTTACTATGTACTCTATACAGATTGAAAATAAAGTAACAGTACTTATAAGGGTTGAGGTAAATCATTCACAATTTACTTGGGAAAAGAATAGAGGCATACAAAATGAGGACTATTCTATTTTCGACTCTCAGTTTTCAAAGTTCGTACTAGAAAATAATTATTTTCAAAAATAGATAATGAGAAATGACACATTTGGTTTTTTATTTCATGTATTTAATGGCATAAAGGTTTGGCGTGTCAGGAAGACAAAAATTTCTTAACAGTATTTGAATTCTGTAAACAACAAGGTATAGCAATAAAATACTTGCGATTTGTTTTAGGTTTGTAAATTCTTGATAAAGGCGATACCCTCTATATCACACGGTCTTCTTATCAGTGTAGAGTTTCAGACTAGCTGGTTTATAAGTGAACGTGTTTGTTGGGGTATATCATTTTTTCTTTAGGAAAAAAAAACATAAAATTTCATACAGAATGCGTTCAGAGTACTTTTGTTTTTAAACAATGTATTTATCTTCCGTACATTGTAAATACATACCAGTATGCAAAACGGAAAGTTTACCAATTCATATTCCGAAGTAATTTTAATGGCTATAATACATCCACTTTCCATTAATATACTTCACAGTAAATTCACCAAATTATCAATCAGTGCGTAATTTAATTTAAAAAAATACAAAGAATCGACCGTGCAGCTGTGTACGTGTTAGAGATGACGTTATGTTCAGATAACACAATTTTTTGAAATGTCTCTTTCTTTTAAAAAAAATTACTTTGTCTCAGATTATGTGCTAAACAGGATCTTCCTCGCCTTGATAAAATTTGTTAAAATTATACATAACGCAGGTGCAATTTACGTCATTGATACAACGTAAACCCGCAATTATTAATAACGTCACAACTATTGTAACGTCATTTACGTGTGACTTTACGTTTTTTGGCAATTCAAAAAATTACGTTTGCAGCGAAAGGGTTAATGAAAGCGCTAAAGCTTTACGGAGAATTCTTGTGTTTTCTTTTTATATTTATTTAATATATATATATATATATATATATATATATATATATATATATATATATATATATATATATAAACAATAATGTTTCAGTAAGAAACGGGGGGGGGGGGGGAGAGAGCTTGTCAAGAAATTTTTGGTAGTGCCCCCTCAACTGTCAACTGAAAATGTATGGCTGTGCCCCCCCCCCCCAAACTGAATTTGCTTCCTACGGGCCTGTCATAAGTGATATTAACTGACTGGGCAAACCTATTCGAGTGTCTTAAATATTTCATGAATTTTATGCATGTTTCCTTATAAATTCATCTCTTTCTCCACTAGGTAGATGTAAGCAAATTTTAAAAAAAAGACATGCATAGAAATGTTGACTGATTTTAAGTCTCATCTTAAGTCTTGATGTTTAATAAGGCACATTTCAGACTCTAATAGCTTGGGGAAAAAATATTGTTTCCCCCTATTTTTTTTTTTTTTTTTTTTTTTTTTTTTTTTTTTGATGTTTCATATACTATTGTTAAGAACAGTCAGCGTTAGAAACATCGTATGAAAGAAAGTAAAGAAGATCTAAGTAAATTAAACTCTGTAAATGAAAGAGATGCATGCACACAAATTCAAAGAATGGTATCACAGGCGATTTAGGACAGGACCCCTTCCCCCACCCCCGATATAGACCCCCGGGCCTTTTCGGCTTTTTTTCTCGTAAATCATCTTTCAATGACTTTGTGATATAATCTATACCAACAATTCGAAAAAGTACCTAAAACAAACATTTTGTTAAACTATAAATCAATTTATATATTTAGAGTGAGGTCTCGCTTCGTGATCGGGAGGTCGTGAGTTCGAATCTCGGCCGCGACTGACCTAACTCGATAAAAAATGGGTAGCAACTGTTCCTTCGCCATGCGCTCGGCACTTTGAAGTGAAAGTTGCGGGTCCTTCGGATGAGACCTTAAAAACCGAGGCCCCGTGTCACGGCAGGCGTTGGCACGATAAAGATCCCTCACTGCTCAATGGCCCTGAGTGCCGAGTAAAGGTCAAAATTTGAAGCCCTTCACCGGTATATGGTGACGTCTCTATATGAGTGAAAAATTCTCGAATGGAACGTAAAACAACATACAATCAATCAATCAATAGAGTGAGGTAGTAATTCTTATAATATGTTTATGTAGGCCAAGCTTCCGAATTGATGATATAGATTAAATTACAAATGTGTCATCTATAATAGATTAATGAGAAAAAATGTCAGAACAGACGCAGGGGTCTATATCGGAAAGGGAGGGGGGTGTTCCTGTCCTCAAGCACATAATATACATTTGTAGATACTAGTAGCTAATAAAACAATGCAGATCCCTAGTGTACTGTTCACTATTCTAGATCATAATTTTATGTATAATTATAAGTGTGGTAGGACTTGAACCCACAAATCTCAATATATGACAGTAACAAAGAAGGGATTAGATAATAAATAGGAATGCCTATGAGATCATAGCGGGTAATTTAAAAAAGAATAAGTAAAAGTGCGATGAAGGGATATAATTTCAATCGGATAAATTCAACTCTCTTTGGCATTCTGAGGGCTTATAATGTTGTAATTATATAATTAGGTTGTTCATGCATGGTTCCTAGTCATTAAAAAAAATATGACTTCAATTTTATTTAGATTTCAAGGATTAATGTCAAGAGTATGTCTCTTTATTTAAATAAAAAATTATTAAAAATATCTCATCAAAGTTATTTCAAAAGAATAAAAATGCTTTATTTAAGGCAGAATTTATGACAGTGTTTTGTTTCTCGGAATCAACTTTCTTCAATTTTCATTTTATTAAATAAAAACCATTTAGTTTTATAATTTTTTTAAAAAAATATTTTTGAATAAACAAGTATTTATCTGCACTTATTATTATTATAATATCATACAGCATTCAAATCAAAATACAAAAATTATTATCATTATACGTGCATGTGTTTTTAATGACCCCTATATACTTCACACTAAAGAGTTCATATTCCATGGTACCATCATACAGTAAGAGTGATCTGCTGTCAGATCTAAACTTAAATCGAAATCTACATCATTTTACTCTACATGAACTCAAGCATTTCTAACAATTTATTAAGCTAAGAATAATTATTTGCATGTATTTTCCATCGTTTAAATAGGCAAGAGTGATTTGTGTTCATCAATACTGCACTGTCTTTGATTTTTTTATGCCCACGTATTGACCTGTAATTGAAGATTCGGGGGTATATAGTTTTTGCTCTGTCTGTCTATTAATCTGTTTGTCCTCAAAAACTTTAACCTTGCCTTTAACTTTTGATTGGTTTGAGCCATAATGGTTTTAAAATTTCACATGCGTATTCCTTGTGACAAAGCTTTTCTTTTGGTATAAATATATTTGACCTCTTGACCTTGTCCTTAGTGTTTGACCCCCTTTTGCAAAAAAATTATCAGCAGGACACTTTAAGAGGGACGGACAGAGCAATAGGGAGTTAGTAATAAAATTTCATTGCAGAAGCCCAAAAGCTTCTTGGAATATTGCTCAGAAATGAAAGTTTTACACACAATCAAAATGTATGACCTTGGCATTTGGACCTCAAAATCAATAGAGTTCTTCCTTAGGCCATAGAGAGTCTTGGGATAAAATTTCAATGCAAAAACTGAAAGGCTTCTTGAGATATCGCGCAGAAACAAAACTGCTAAAACAGAGAGAATTTATTAAATTATAACCTTACCTGGAGTTAAGTAAGGACTTAAGCCCGTCTTGTTTATATGACTTTACAATGTCATGAACAGCTGCTTTCAATGCATATAATATAATTGTAAATGGACCTATACATAGGGAAGATTCTCACTTGATTATACTTAGCTTTTTGGAGTTCAATTTCTACCACACATGATTAATGTCACTTTTCGCCGTGACTGACTTTTGACACCCTGACTACAAATCGACATTAACTGCATGTGCATCTTTCATCTCTCTGAATCTTTTTGAGCATATAAAAACAAATACTCTGGATGCATTTTATTTTTCTGTAGCCCGTTTAAAAATATTCCCTATGTCTCTACCAGTTTTTCCAGGTGCGAAACTTTATAGAATGCTAGAAAAAGAAACCCCTCTCCCTTTTTGACGTTATTTTCAAGTCTTTAATTTTTTGGACACTTCATATTTACGATAAAATTTCATAGAAATTACAGAATGGGGTAAAAATTGCAAATTGTACGGAACAATTGTGTTAAATAACGGGATTTTTTGATGACAAATGCTCATATCAAAAGAGTTTTTCTCAGTTACACTCAGGTAGAAAAAACGTCATATTTGAGGTTGCGCTGCTTGGACATACAACTGCTTACAAATACATAAACAATTTATTTAAAAAAAATAAAACTTATGATTTATGGTTTATTCTATAGATAGAAAAGATGATGCTAACTAAATGTTTTAAAATTCATCGATGTACCTAAAGCGGTTTAAATTTTATGGCGCTTGTCCACGAACTTTTTGATAACCCCTCGTATAATAGTAATTTGCAAATTAAAAATGATTACAAGGAGCCCATTTAAAAAATAAGAAAAAATAAACTTGGATGAATATATGTTATGCAATAATTGAAAATTCGAAGCTCTCGGATTTTCTATATGCTACAAAAGCATTTTTTTTCTATTTTCGTTCAAAAATGCCAATACAAACACATATAAAAAAAATAAGAGCTTATATTGAACTTTTAATTACAAAACCACATGTCTAGAGAGATACAGATTTAACATATCCAGCATATCAAATATTAAACATTTGAATTCATTACTTGAACTTAAGTGTGGTATTCCACCATACACTTTGTTTTACACGAAAAATTAAACCGTTTTTGTCTTTTTCTATTTCATTAAATTCTTTGTGTGCTTCTTGTTATTTAATCAAGATGATTTGATCCTGACTGTTGCCATTTTGTACAGGCCCAGATGTGATAATTATACCCCTTAGGTTTATATCTACCTGTCTGCAACAGGTCAGTTGAAGGTCTACAGTGAGAAGTTTCCAAACACAATAGTGTTCATTTCTGTAGATTCAAAATCTCTGTATGAAGATATTCATATCATTTTTTAATTAATTTAAGGAGGTTGGATCCTGCCATCAAAAGTAATGAGAATTTTTTATCAAGTATATTTTTAGAATTTATACACATAGCTTAATTAAAAATCAAAACAAAAGATGGGGGTCAATGCACTTCTTTTGGCGCTACAGAGCATTTAGTTTGACCTTTTTGCACTGTAAACGAGTCTTACACATAAATCAATTTTTAAAGTTTTTCCTCTAATATTTTTTTATTCAAATAAATTATGGGAACAAACACAGTTTTATTTCATCTTGAATAGACACATTAAAATTTGTGACTACGAAAAAATTTTCAAATTACTCCACATGTTCAATTATTTGACCTTTTTGCACTCAAAAAATTTCATTTTTCTGGCATTAAAGATTTAACAAGCAAAAAAAAAATTATTTTATTTGAAAGTAATTACATTTTACTGAATTTAAAAAGAATGCTTAAAAGTATTTTATATATTCAGAAAATAAAATAAAAACTGGGGCTCTGTGATGTTAATTTTTAGATATTACTAAAATAGTGCTAATTTTAAGCTAAAAATAGGGATATTTTTTTTCTTTATTTTCACAATATATTTGCTATATTTATCAAACATGATGATAGAATTCATGAAAGTTTATTTGATATATAATTTAGGACCAGTATAAAACAGTTCACTACACAAAATAACTCTGTGTGCAGACTGCATGTAAAAATAGGAATCCAAACTTAACATACTTTAAATACTTCGAAAGAGAAAAAATGATCATTTTCTTCTAAAAAAAAATAAAAAACCTTCCGCCACAAAATATAGTTCCTCACATAATGCTTTTGGTATGGAATTTAATCATGGAGTTTTAACTGAATATAGTTTAATTGGCATTGTAGAATTCAAATTTATTGTAAGAATTAAAATTTTATGCAGAATTTTTGAAATATAGGTTAAGATATAAATCTGCTCAAAAGCTCAGGAGCGAATCTCGTTAAGTCAGGAGCTTAGGAGTCTTGTGGATATTAGCAAAGATTTTTTTAGGGGTAAAATGGGTACTAGTAAATTGCTTCAAAAGCAAAGAATTCTTCACAAAACGAAAACAGGAAAAAAAATCTCTATACGATTGGATTGTCTCAGCTTACAACAATAACAGGGAAAGTTTACACACTACTTGAGCAAAAGAAGACTGTCCCTCTTTATTTGAACTTAAAAAAAAAATCATATTATGAATCCTTGCCTTGTCCTCTTAATCTATCAATTAGAATCGAAGACAAGTTGGTGAGTAAATTTTTTGCACTTTTCTATGAGATATTATTCTGGTTGAAGTACCAGTGTAAATAGTAAATCCTAAATATTCAAAAAATTCTAAACCTTTCTTAAACCTCCGTTTTCATTTTGATTTTGATTTGATTTGATTTGATTTGATTTGATTTTAATTATTTTTTTTTAATTTTGGCCAGAGTTGATTAATTCGGAAAGAAAGATAAGGGAAGAGAAAAAGATCATTTTTTCCTTTGCTAATTCTGGAGATTTATTGACTCTTTAGCACTTCAGGTCCTACATTCACTGTTTAGTGACCTTGCCCTGTGTCCATAATTGTAACTTTAACATTAAATAACTATGAGTGTAAATTTTCGTTGCTTTTTATTAGTTCAAATTTGCCGCTCAATAATACAACCGTAGTAACGGAAGTGATGGGAAGCGAGGGGAGGTAAAAACTGATACATAGGCCTAGCAGCCTTGTTGTTTGTTTACATGTGGTAAGATCGAATTATGTTTGAAGTTAAATGTACATTTATTAAATCTGGAATTTTCCATGAATCCCGAGGACTGGAAATGAGAGGATTGTATTGATACAGATGATTCAGCTGGTTGTCAAAGGGGTGTGTCCCCATACCAAACCAGGTCATACAGAAATAATTTGTGTTCCTTTTTGGATATCAACCAATCAGGCTAGAATACAAACAAAATTAAATTATTTGGTAGCAGCAAAAACCCTTTGTTCCAGGTGTGAAACATGTGTAAGAATGATTCGTACACACTATTTCTGCAAATTACATGCCAAATACCCCCATTATCTTCACAAGTTTAAATTTACTTGATTTAACATAATAATGTTTCAGAAAATATATATATATATATATATATATATATATATATATATATATATATATATATATATATATATATATATATATATATATATATATATATATATATATATATATATATATATATATATTATTTTTAATTTCTATAAAAGCTACATTTTGAAATTAAGTTCAATTCCAAAATCAGCAGATTAACAATGTGTGAAATGGAAATGGAGAATTGTGTTTGTTTCAACCTTCACTTGCTGAATGATAATAAGAAATATTTCGTAATATGTGATGACAGTTTTGATCACTCCAATTGTTTTTTAGCAGGAATATTTTAGTCTTTAATAAAACATCTTAAAAGCTTCACTGATTGAGTATTTCAAAAGAACAGAATTCTAACTCTAATGAGAATAACGCATTAATGATATGATAGACAGAATGAACAAACACTTTCTTAGATATGTAAAGGCCTGGAATGAAAGAAAATCTAGTACTAGCACTGAAGTATCAGAACCGTGAAACCATTAAAGTTTAGTTCGAGTATAAGTTTCCTGCATTGTGCTTGAATCTCTTACTCACGAATTTAATATAGAGAAATTGATATTGTCTTTAATAATGATACATTCGCCCATGAAATCAAATGTGCATCCCCAGTCAATTTTGGCATTCTACGTACATTGATCTCCCTTCTGAAGAATTAAGCTGATTCGATAGTTGTAAACTATGATTTACTGTAGTACATACTTAAAAATATGTACCTCGAGCATGAATATGTGTTACAAATTACACTTAATTTCATACAAACACTTTTGATGCTTTATTTCATATTTTGATTTAAACTGTTTTATTTAAATCCTGACCCGGTCATTTGATCTACAGTGCAATATCACTATGAATCTTTTTTTGGAAAGGAAGGACGTCTTTTACATGCAATGATACCTCTTAAGTTTTGTATTAAGGACGGTATACTGAGAAATGATATACATTCAAAATTATATACATGTGGCAAAGACGGATTTTTTATTAAAAAAAAATCGCAAGAAAAATCAAATAGAAAAAAACAATAGTAACAATTTTGCAATAATTTCAACATTGATTCATTATAGGAAACCACTTTTTACACTTTTACTTTAAACAACAAAGTCCTTGTTTATAATCTATCAAACAATGAAACACCATACGATATAATATATATAACTTTGATTTTTGTATTCTTATAACAATGATTCATTATATCCCGTAACGGTTTATATTTCTAATTCTATTGCAGTTATTCTCCAATAAATCACGAACATCACCAAAAATTATCAGACCAGAAACACATATTAAACATGTACAGTTGATCTGAATATTTGAATTTAGATTCTAATACTTATTCAGACTACTGGTTGTGTCGACTTCCGCAGTCTTAACAGTGTGTTTCGCTTAAAGCAGCAGATAATTGTTTTTATAACTAAACGGGGTTGTTCCATTGACCTCATCACAAAATTTACACTCAGTGATTTTACTGATGAAACATATAAAATAGACAACTGATTTTTTTTATTTTACATTCATAAAAATTTATCAATATATATTACAAACAAATTTATAAACAATTAAAGGATTTTTTCTATCCAACTATAGCTCAAATCGTCTGCATTCCATTTCAATCTAAACAAATTGACCTTCCAGTGTTTAATGGAATAGCCTAATCGCGACATGGTGACTTAATTCTTTTCTCTCTAGAGAAAAACGATCAGCCGTATTTTAGAGCTGTTAGCAGAATAGGAATAAGGTCGTGAATGATGAAAAATAACCTTCTCGGTCTCGAAATGATATTTGAAATATAAGAGCCTCGGCCAATACCTCAGCCTTTATATTTCTCGACTTTGGACGTTTACTTCTTAAATCTTCTACGGGATTCATTTAACTTTACCTATAGCCGATATGATCTTCTCGTTGAATTCCTTGTGACCAAGTTTTACTATAAAAACGTTACAATCATATACTACAAACAGAACAATAGTTTCTTTTCATTCATCTTCACTTTTCCTCCTTATAAATGTACTCTAGCTCTTCTTTTATTCTCTCATCTTCTCTTTTCCTACTTCTATGGTGACCGTCATATATTTTCCTGTAATTTTGAGTAAAGTCTTCATCCTCGATGTTTAAATTGTACATTAAGTCTTTCCATGCATCTTCATCAAAAGCCTTTATTTCACAGCGTCTTTGGTCCATCAGTTCTCTGAGACCATCAGAGTTTTTGGTGCTATTTTCTTCCGAGACTTCCTGATAGTAAGTTTCTGTTTTGCAGGAGTTTCGCCGGATTCCATATAAATTCGCTACTGTGTTTTATACTGCATCATTTTCGCTTGGTTTTTATTCACGCAGTAAACCAGATGTAAAATGTTAGAGGTCTCTTGAGATGAGGAATCGTCGTAATATAAGCCCATGTAGAACATGCATTCAAGGACATCTGCGAAAAAAAAAAAAAAAAACATTTAACAAATTAACAAAAGAATAATTTGTTATATCTACTGATACCAGAGACGTTGTTCAAATAAAAATAGTTGTAGGTAACGTAAATAAAAGAAAATGCACATGGTTATTAGACAATTGGATAGACTGGTTTAGAAATGAGACAGGTTCTTTTCCTCCTTGTATTTTATATTTAAGTGGCGTTTAAAATTAAGGCAAAATTTGAAGTTAGAAACAGTTTAATTTACATCCCTCAAAATGTACACAAGCATTGTCGCCATGTGATGTTTTGTTGCAATGATATTCTTTTCAGTGTGGATGATTTGCAAAATTTACACTTCGCTTAAAAGTCTGATTTTCAGTATTTTACGTCATTTTGAACATGTTTGATTTACTCATAATAGCAACATCATCACCCTAGTGTAACAACCATTATATTATTACATGTATTAGAATCATATTTGGACTATGGAAGGTGACCATTATTTACAGATTAACCTAGAATTGCAAAATATGTGCCCGAGATTTTGGTTTACATATTGTTTTTCCTCCATTCTACTTCTATCGTCACCGTACTGTTTTTCCTTGTATATTCCATCAAAGTTGTGCATTTCTTCCTGGAGATTTAGCATGTCCATCAAGTGTGTCCATCATTATCCCCTTTCCTAAAATTGGAAATAGATTCAGAGCTCAATATCCTAATGATTTCGTCATTTCTGAAAAAAAATTAATAAACACGGATCGAAATTCTTATATTTACTAAAAATTTTTTATCATAGAGTTTATGCTTTGTAGATTCAGAAGGGAAAATCAGCATATAAATCTAAATCGATGCATTGAATTCATTGGCACAAATTACTGATTTTAAGTTAGATTTATATCGTTAGATACAGTACAATTTCTTTTAATATTTAATTTGATTTTATTTACAAATTTATGAGATAGAAAAGGGTATGCTGGCATACAGAAATATTTTACTGGGTAGGGCGAGGTTCATTGAGGGGTGTCCCAAGGAAAGGTTAATTAACCGTTAAAAAAATAAACAAGAACTCATGTTCTAATAAGAGCGCCTCCGACTTCACATCCTAGAAGCATTAATTGACGGGGAAGACGCTGGTATGTCAGAAATATTCAGAAAGCAAAGTCAGAGTAGGAGACGAGCCAACAAACATCCCGAGTAGACTCATTCTGTAGTGTTTAGTCATCCGTCCTCATTCACAAGTTAAACGAAAGAATCAATAAGCTTGAAGAGACTATAGTTAAGAATGAGCAAAACGAGAAAAAGATGTTAGAAATGATTAAGTTACTAGACAGGTCCATAGAATCAGTTAGGCTTGACAACGATAAATATCAGGCAGAATTATCACCAAAAGTAAGACATATTGACGAGCAATACCACGCGGAAAGTATAAAAATTAAAAACTTTGAGACGGAAACGGCCTGTATCATCACAAACCACGGACGATTGGAAGATCGTATTAAACAAGTTCAAGGTTCTGTTAACGGTTTACAAAAATCGGTTACAAAAATTAATGAAAAGATTAATTCTTTTATAGTACCTGGGCAACCTGTACTATCAGATGGAATGTACATGATACCTGAAGGGATCCCCATTCAGGAACCTCATAAACCTGAGAAACAATCAGACCGTGACTGTAGTACTACAGAAAGGGATCAGCATAAACAATCAGTGTCGTATGCAGACATATTGAAGAGAAACCTAGATAACCCGCTCCCTAAACCTACTAAAAACCTACTAGAAAACAGCTGGGCGGAAACGCACAAGAAACTGAATCGAACACAGATGAAGTGACTACAGGCACCAATAGCACCCAAAGGAGTTCGAATGAGCGCAACATTGAAGGAAGTGACCCAGATTGATCTGATCATCAAGATCAGGAAGTGGACGAGTCAGAACTTGATATTTTTGATGGTGTGATCTATAAATGCAAAGCCCATTATTATTTAGCGGGCATAAGTTCCCGTTCTACACACACAGGACTCGTGAACTACGTAACAAAGAAGGGGGTTACAGTGTCTCATCTTATTTAAGCCCAAATACCCTGGAGCCCGTTTAACGACAAAAATCAACGTCCCGCCGAAATGTGCAGAGATTTTAGAATCCAAATATTTCTTGCCTGATGGAGTGAATTGCAGAAAATGGATGAATCAGAGAAAGAGTGGAAGGAGAAAATCGAAAGTGAAAATCAGAGAAGAGAAGAAGATGTCGAGATCTATGATGAATACAAATAAAATCCCACGTTTTACTAGATTAATCTTAGACTCTAGGGGCATTAAAAAAATGGGTATTAAGATGAATCTTAATCTTTTTGTGTGTATTGTTTTATTATTTATTATTGCATCTAAATTTGATGACCTGGAATATTCGGGGGCTTATGTCCTCCACGATTTCTTTAACAAATTTGTTACGAAAGAACAAGTGAGATATAATAGTGATAACTGAACATAAGTTACCACCAAGATATGCCAAGTACATAGACAGTTTAGATTACAATTATTATGCATTTAATAAGTGTGAACCCCAATCACGTAATGAATTACATGGAAAAGCAGGTGTTGCAATATTACTGAAAAGGTGTTTTATGTTTAATGTAAAAAAGATTTAAATTGAATCAAGAATCATTGCTTTAGAATGTAGGACAAATACCAATTAGAAAATATATATTGTAGGAGCATATGTCCCAGTGGAAAATAATTCTGAAATGTACAAAGATGAACTTTCAAAATTACAGGATTTTTACGATTACTACTCAAAGTATGGGCGTGTTATATTAGCTGGTGATTTTAATGCTAGTTGCTTAGAATCCGATAATAGACGTTGTAATTTTTACAAACCAAAAGCAGGGATTTCGTAAAGCGACATAACCTTACTTATTTGTTGGGTAGCATACAAACAAGAGAGTTAAAATACACATTTACGGTTACCTAGACCATGTTAGACTACATTTTTTCAGATGTTTATATGTACATGTGTCTCAGATCCTATGAAATCCTTGATGAAGGGGCATTTTCAAGTACATCTGACCACCTCCCCATTATAACAGTATTTAACATACAGAGAAACCACCATCTTACTGATATTAAAAGCAAAACACCAGCTTGGCACAGATTTTTTTGAGATTCTATACTGTCATATCAAACTGAGTATGACACCTCAATCATCATTTCAGAATTTTATTTCAGTTGACATTAAGATGATATTACGATAAAGCCTACAAAATAAGAACAAAACAAGACTGAATACACATCACTGACATTGACACTGAATTTTGCAAGTTTAAAGTTAAATTTACACATGCAAAGAAATATTTCATAACTGAATTTATGTAAGTAAAATATACATTAAATTGATTTAGCATAATTAACTCATGATCACTCTATTGTCTTAAAACATGATGGTAAAACGGTGGTGCGGCAGAGGCGCCAGTTGAGGTTTTGAAAGTACGAGAAACACTGAATAGTAACACAAGTAGTGTACGGATATAAACGATAGACTAAAACATTTCACATGGACAAATACGGAAGAACCCAAAACAGTTTACGAACATATATACATATAAGACTTGAGGTTTGTCGTCAGCTAGAAATAGGAGGTAAAGTACCAAAAATTCTTTCAGAAATAAATGAACTCTATGGATCCCTTGTTAAATGCCTAATTTCATGTGCATTGTTATTTCTCGACCTAAATTCAACCCTATAGTAAACTCTACTAGACGAAAGAAGTGAAGAGCCCCATTTGCAGGAAAGGAGGATGAGAAACATTTGGACTGAGGAAAGAAGACCTAGAGGGATGTATTATTAAGCGTATTTCAACTATAAACGTGCCAAAAGGCAATTTCGGAAATGTCAGACGTTTGCTGTCGAACAGTATATTAAAAACACTTATACTGACATTGACCAAGCAGCTGGGTGTGAGGCACGACTATTTGGAAACTGATAAGCAGACAAAAACCCCAATGTGATAAAATTTATCCAGAGATAATATACATAGGAATAACTGCAACTACACTCGAAGCGGTAGCTGATGTTTCTGCAGTTTTGCAGGATGCCTTAGACATTTATACTCCCAATAGCAGATATGAAGATCTAAGATCTAATTGGGTTTAAAGAGTAAAGTATGGGAAATTATAGATGACTGCCATTGTTACACGGAAAGCTTAATAGCTGTTAATGGGCACATGTCCCAATGGTTTGAAATAAAACAGGGTGTACGGCATGGGAGGCGTACTGTCTGGCTTTTTATATTATGTTTCATTAATGATTTATTGAATTCATTAGAGTGTGTAAATAAAATATTCGGTGTATATAATGTAACATCCACAAACCCAGCCTAAGCTGATGATGTTGCATGCTTTATAGTTAAAGCCCGAACGGGTTACAAAAAATGTTGGACATTGCATATAAGTATTCTTGTTTATAGCACTTTTCATTTAATATGCAAAAATCATGTATTGTTGTTTATGGTAAGGTCAAGCCCTCTTCACAGCAAGTTTGGAAGCTACGTGGTGAAAACATTCCGTCGAGCGACAGCTATAAACATTGGGAATCATCCAACATTGTCGATTTAAATCCAGTGTCCGAACAACAAATAGCTGCAACAAGGGTAGAAAAGCATACTTTGCGATACGTAATGATCTGTCCAATAATACCAACCCTTTAACCCTTGTAAGTCTATACAGGGACATTGTGTTACCTACTGTTTTATATGAATGCGAGCTGTGGAACGATTCAAAACAAAGGAATTTATATCTCCTAAATAAATGTCAGCATTACGTGATGAATCGAAACATATACAGGATCTTAAAATTTCTACCAGATCAGATATGTGCAAAAGTGTGCTTGGGGTACATCCCATTATCTCAGAAATAGACAATCTAAAACTATAATTCTTTGGGAAACTGTGTAAATTAAGCATTTTTCTGGTTTTATGAAGGATTTGTTTGAAATATTGATGAAATACAATTTAATACAGTACCTACTGCTGTTTACTGAAAACGGACAATTTCCCGAGAAAGGAACGTGGAAATTTGTTGTTAAAAACCAATTCATCACTTCCACACTGAGGCTTGGATTATCCGCACAGAAGCAGACCCAGGCTTCAGAATGTTTAGAATCCTTCATAGTAGCGTAAAACCTATCAAATTTTGGAAATTTACCTTTTCGTTCGATGATGTTACACACATCCAAATTCTCGCCAAACTCTGGACTATCCCACCCTCGTCTTCGGTACAAATCTGAAGTTTATGTCAAAATATGTATGATAATATATTTCAACATGCTGTGTTGGGGTGCCCACTCACTAGTCATATCAGAATTGCTTTCTTTGACAACATAGTAGATAACTTTGATGTACACTTGTACGTAGAGCTCTCACAGTCAAGTAATGATGAGTTGTATTTAATGTTATTAGGAGGGCTCGAACCAACGTCTTTAATAGATATAAGTTAATGACATTAAAGAATTTATTTGTACAATCTCAAAATTTGTTTGTGGTGCCACTGCCTTTTACTACTTAAAATGTTGAAAATGTCCACTTAAGATATGCTTATTTTTCCCTTTTTTTCTCTATTTTTTTCTTTTCTTTTCGTTTCTCTTTGACATGCATATATGTTATTTTCACCTGCGAATCCCTTTTCTATGATGTTCTTTATGCATTATAATATTTAATTTATATGTATCATTAAATCTCCAAAAGGGGGAAATAAGGATTGAATGAATGAATGAAAAGTTAGTGTTTATATCGTTAGATACAGTTCAATTTCTTCTAGTATTTAATTTGATTTTATTTACAAATTTATAAGATAGAAAGAGGCATTTCTGACGGCTAATTGTAGGAAAAGTATAGAAAAAATATTTAGCCAAAAATATTTCGAAAACACTAGCGCATAATTTTTCTTTTTAATAAGTTAGTTATAACACATACAGTGTAATACATGTACCATTTTCCAATTGATATTTTCGATATGGGATATAAATCAATATAGCTTAATTTTATAAAACTAAAATATTTGTAAATGTTTAAAAACTCCGGAGATATATAAAGTGTGAATTGATTTACCTGGGTCTTCAAATATTTCGCTGTCTGAAAAAAAGATAAAATTCATTAAGCATGTTGTTTTCTACAGGCAGACATAGTTAAATTTCATGAATTTAAATAGGTGTACATGCATGAAAGTAATATTCAAATTTTTAAACAGGTGAAGGTTGTTAAGATATAAATAAACTTAGATTTATTTACCTGAGTCTTCACAGTCGTCACTCCCTAAAAAAAGAGCAGTTGAATAATAAATATCCTGTCTAATAAATTCCATAAATAATTATTTGTGTTGAGTATGTTCGAGTCTAATCTATAAACCCAGAAAAATTTTCAGCATGTACCTGACTTCAATACTTGACCAATGTTAACAAAAATAGCATGTTTCACTACGCAATGTCCCATATTTTTTTTCAATTATACAGCTGTTTCCATTCGTACATATATTCTTCCTTATATTCAATAATGGCTTCTAATTATTTTTTAGCACGTGGGCTTTGTAGTGACACAAATTCGTAACACAGTTAATGAGTGACCTGAATCGGAGATTAACCCGAACCAAAAGTGAGAAAAGCTATAATCTGCTTTTTTTTCATAAATCTTGGTGAATCATTAGATAATCATGACCCTAAGTCGCAAGATGTTTCCTGAAGATGCTAACAAACTAAAAGACCTCTGTCAGACACCAATTTTCCAAACATATTGTGAATCAGTGTTTTCTACTTCATATGACTTGAGCGAGACAGTGCAAATAAATGAGGTTTTTTATTACTCCAATAGTTTTTTCAAATATAAGTCAACCAACTCATTTAATATTGGGGCTAGTAAAGAAAGCTTGACAAATTACTTGAATATAGATTCTGAATGGAGAAAAAGACATATTTTAGAAAGCATGTAAAATCCTTATCAAACCAACAGCGGTTCTCATGAAAAATATTCTAAAATGAAAAAAGAACGCAGTGTGAACTTTTGAAGTGATTTACTATTATTTTTAGAGCGTATTTTCAAATATTGTTTTCTTACGTTTAAACTCATTTTTATTCAACAAGTAACCAAATTCTCATTTGATTTTGAAGAATGATTCATGAGTTATTGAAACTCATATGACGGTACACCCCAGAAGTGGAAACCAAAAATTCTCATCGCTTACATTCTCGAGAAAGACTTCTAAATATGTATACATATTCTTGTTTTTCTTGAATACATGATAAATGAGATATAATAGTTTTCTTTATATCGTTCATTTGTATCCTCAAAGTCCTGCTGCCATTGCACCATTTTCCTATCGAAGAAGAAAAATGTTTTTAAAAATCGCTAAGTATCCTATTATGTTACGGAGTCCATATAGAGCCACATGTCTGTATAGTCTGTCCCACCAAGCTATTGTCACCACTTTTTGCAACATATCTCAAAATATATAAATACCTTGGCCTTCAACTTAGGTCCGATCGATAGATCATTTTTTTCCCAATTTTCCTGCATTTATCCGAACCCTTGAGTTTAACCGGTGTATTGACACGGCGGCAAATTCAAAGTCTACGGGGATTTAACATGGTAAACTCGTCCATTAGCGTCAAGATCACGGGGCAGGAAACCAGTTTATCGAGGGAGTAGTCGTTCTTTCCAAATTAAAATTACAAAAAATCCTAAAAATTCAACGAAAGCAATTCAGTGTGTTTTGGAAAAAAATATAAGTATTGTTTTGCATTCAAATATATTTTGACGAGTTTTCTCATAAACTGAGAGAGAATAATCCAAATTCAATGCAGTACAAGTTGTGGATAACGCACTGCTCTAGAAACGGGATGTTGACATGATGTGTAATTTACAGCTTCCTTCGATGAAAACGTAAGTTGTATTTTTTTTTGTTTTTATTCTTTTTTACTTCTGAAAGTACACCCACAAAAGAAGTGTTTTCAAGTGCTAATGATTTGTCAAAATCGAGCATTATTCGGCGAAAGCGTCCAATGCATATCTGCATAGTAGTGGGAAAACGGATATGTGTCTTATTATGAACCAATTTCAAAAATATAGCGAAAGAGTTTTAAAAACAAAAACTTTCAGTAGCTCTATAATGGTAATGACTTTTTTTTGTAAGAAGCTTAAGATTTTTAATATTGTATATGATATAGGTCTACTTTCTCTTTCAGTCACAGGTAACATATCTAAAACGCAACAGTTGGCCCACAGAATTTATTATAACTGTAAACAATCCTTTCACCTTCTGAATAAAATGTCAAATTTCCCCTTTTAGTTACAGAAAATTTCCTGATTAAATAAACATTAAGTTGAGGATAAAATAAGCATGCTGTATTTTATTATAATAAAAATAAATGAACTTATATTAGCTCTCAGAATGCAAATTATTACATTAATCCTAAAATTTCCAGGGGAGGGGGCATGCCCCAAATACTCCCATTTTGAAAAATTCACTTCCAGTACTACCGTTGCAGTTACATTTCATCCCTTCATGTGAAAGGCAGTGTGATTTTTTTTTTATTGTTCCTCAGCCCCCCCCCCCCCTTTTCACTAACAATTTTTTGTTAAGTTGTAATTCATAATATGGTAATGCTGCAAGTTTCCCTGATATACAACCCTTGATATTTCTTTTTTTCTTTCACCAGTATTGTTAAAAAAAAAATCTATATTTTTTGGGGGGGTGGGGTGGGGGATATTTTTTTAAAGTTCATAATTTGAAATTCATTGACTTACATCTACTCCATAGTTAACCCACTTTGTTCAAACAATAAAGAAAGAGAGCATACAGGACAATCCCCTGCTGTGAGATATATTACAATTTTCAAAGTTCAAGGAAGAGTTACATTTATAAATAAAAGTTGTTAGTAATGTCAATGGCAAACTTAAATTTTCACTACCTCAGGATGCATCCATATCAATATTATTAATCATGGCTTTGCTGTTCTTTAACAGAAGAATTTTAAAGTCCCCCCCCCCCATGTATTCCTATAGATGTAAAATGTTCATCGCTCATCGTGGCCCCACCCTACCCATCCTAAAATTGAACAAATTTGAATCTACACTACCTGAGGATGCTTCTATAATAATATGACTAATCATGGCTTTGCTGTTCTTGAACAGAAGATTTTTTTTCAAGATGATTCCTATATATTCTTATGCCCACCCCCATAATTTGAACAAACTGTAATCTACACTACCTGAGGATAACTTGATTTTACAATACCTAAGGTTGCTTCTGAATTAATATGACTAATAGTGGCAAAGCTGTTCTTGAGAAGAAGATTTTAAAAATTCCTACATAAAACTTTGCCCCCCTCTTGTGGCCCCCCGTACCCCCCCCCCCCCGGGTTATGATATGTATAAACTTGGATGTACATGTAATGTAATTTGTAATGAAGCTTTTACATAACTTTCATCTTTTCTTGCCCAGCTAGTGGTTCTTGAGAAGAAGATCTTTAAAGATGCCACTAAATTTTCACGAACTCTTAATTATCTCTCCTTGAAAGAAGGCATGGCACTTCTTGAGAACAAACTTTAATCCCCTTCACCCAAGGATGCTTTGTCACATTTCCAAGTTTGTTTTAAATTGGCCCAGCAGCTCTTGAGAAGAAGTCGAAAAAGTTTACAGATGGCAGACGCTGGACACCCTCTGATCAGAAAAGCTCACTTGAGCCTTCGGCTTTTTTTTTTTTCTTTTCACATACCTTCATAATTGAAAATAAAAAATACTTATCAATAAGTTATTCAATTAAATAAAGAAGCAAATGTGTAAAAGATGATACTGACAATACAATTTTTGTGAAATATAACATCACGAACTTAAGAATTAAAAAATGTCTTTTCTCAGAGTGGGGGATTGTCCTCGTCTTGTACGCCTCCATTCTTTATGTCCAAAAGAAAAATTTAGCAAAACATTCATTTGTAAAATTAAAGTTATGTACAGTATTCTAGCATACATGTACTAAATAAAAGGCCAGAAAACTGAGATCATGCATATTGTATACAGTGTATGAGCACATTGTAATAAAGAAGTAAAGTACACTTGATTATGCCTTTATTTATTTACATAATTCTTTTTTTATTTTGAAGGTTAAAAAAATTGGAGTACATTGTTATGATGACCAGACTCGAAGGCATTCATGTAATTGGGTGAATCACAGAGTTTCAGGAATCTTCTGGACTAGTAAGTTATACATGTATATATAAAATATTAAAATGTCTTTACTCTGTCTAAATTACATACTTCAGGCTGGAATCTGAAAATAAAAATTGTATTTTCCATAATTCATACTATCTTGGTACATGTAGAATTGAAATTCATTCCTTAATTTCACTTCAATTACTTAACCATAAATTTTCACTCTCAAGAATTTTTATAACATTTAACATATGTGTTTTATCATCTATTTCAGACCAAAAGTGATGGCTGAAAGAAATATTAACTGGTAGTCTAACTTAGTGATATGGACACTGGAAAAGCCAGAAACCATTTTCAACAGAACTGTTAAGAGTGTAAATAAAAAAAAACAAAACAAGATACCCACTCTCCAACTCATTCATAGCTTCATTCTTGGTTTCATTGTGTCGAATACGAGTCAAGACTTTTCTATTGTACCAAGGCTGAAAGGACTTTCAAACCATAAACAACAGCACCACAGAGCAGTTGACTTTCATTTCTACTTCTGAATTTGTATGTTATATCCTTAATTATTACAGTGTGAATTTACTTTGCACAGAAGAAGATGTAAATTATCATAACTTCAACAAGTATTTACTTTGTCGGTTTCAGACACATAACTCAATTTATATTTGGTATTTTAAAAAAAAAAAGTAATTGGCAGCATTTACTGTGGAATCATCATTGTTCTTGGGGGAGGATATAGTAGGGTCAAACATATCCACTAATTTATATTCCCACAAATACTTATTTTTTCAACTTGTCAATTCATTGAATCTTTAACTTAATGTATTTCAAAGTTAACCTTATGAATTATGTGTCCACAAACCAGTTGAATTAAATGCCTGCCCACTAACAGCTGATTAATGCCCCCCCCCCCCCCAATAAAATGAATCCAGTTTTTCAATTTTCAAAAAAAATATAGAAGGCCATATACATGTACCGGTATCTGCAGGTACTTTGGGTGGTTTATTCATCTTTGCTTGTGCTGGTCTGTCTGATGTCTTCATCAGCTAGCTATTCTGTATCCTACAATTAAATTCTTGTTTCCAAATAAAACAGCTTTAAAATGCTTTGTATTATTTATGCTTATTTAATTTTTCTCTATAGTTTTTAAATATTTTTTTTTACTTAATGTTTGGAAAAAATAATATGAGAGGGATTTGACAAGAATTTATATTTCCTGCAAATATACATGTTTAAAAAAAAAAAGAGAAAAAAAAGAGAAAAAAAGTGTGTGTTATATATCAGGAACCTATATACTTTAATAGTTAGTATATAGGTCCCTGGTTACATTTTAAAAGTTCATATTCATGCAAAATCTACAGACATAATAAAAAATATATAAAATGTATTACATGAGTACATGTTTGAGTGTGTCCTTGATCTTTGGTATTCTGGCATTTATTAATGGAAAGACTTGATATAAAATGTTTAAAATCTCAGGGCCCGAATTTACCCAATGCCGATACAGGAAGTTTTCGAAGGGCAAGGTCAAAATCCACTGGTGACGTAGTTTGATGCAGACTACAAGTCTTGTTTTGTACAAAGATTCAAAAAGTATTAACAAAGGGGGATATATGGTGTGATAAGTGTTATAAGTAAAACGAATCCAGGAAGTGCATTCACGGGACATGTATAGAAGTGACAAGATGTTTAATCGTGTTTACATTGAACTATATATATAAATATTGTGTTTGGGATTTACTCAATGCAAGGTAAAGTTGTAGATTTTGATTACATTTACACTATAGAACGTATTCGCTTACATGTTTTGGCAAAGCAGTCATGGCACTCTTGCTTGGTTGATATTTTGCAGCCTCGAATGTTTTTAACATTCAAACTTACGAATCCTTGAGTATATGAATTCAATGGGTCGCAGTGTTCATGGTGTTTAGCTCCTTTAATCCTCATCTGTCAATTGATATGCAATGTATGCTGAAAACTCCGTATTTTATCACTAATTTTAAAATGCACATGTGTATTAGGTGCTTGGTAAGTCTCGGGCAGTATGCTTTTCCGCACGTCCCTAAGTACAGAGCATTTCCGAAAGTGTATTACGTCATTACGTCAATGACGGTAAAGTACGGAAATTCACGAATAATGATGGATCCCCTTCCGAAGTGACGGCCATTTTGGCAATGTTAAATCCCCGTAGACTTTGAATTTGCCGCCGTGTCAATACACCGGTTGAATTCGAGGGTTCGGATAAATGCAGGAAAATTGGAAAAAAAAATGATCTATCGATCGGACCTAAGTTGAAGGCCAAGGTATTTATATATTTTGAGATATGTTGCAAAAAGTGGTGACAATAGCTTGGTGGGACAGACTATAGTATATATCGTCGCAAAATTCCACATCTAGTATTCGCGATAGTGCGATGACGATGATGCAACGGTGTGCTTTTACCATGACGATAATGCAATGACATAACAATGCAATGACGATAAATAGATATTGCAGCGGTGTGCTAACAAACATCGTTTCATCGTCATCTTATCATCATTGCAATTTCGCACTGTCTCACTATTGCTGTGACATCGCACCATCGTCATTGTATCAACACGATAGATATTTATGTTTCCGTGTTTAGGTATTCCTTTAATTACAAAAATTTCAATCATGATACCTGTACGCCAACTTCATCACTACCATTTTTAACTTTCCACTCCCTGTTTTATCCTTAAAAAATATTCATCGAGAGAATAACGGAATCAATCCTTGATGTCATGGGATTTCCTAGTCAACTACATTGATGTTACAATATTTCCCACCTACATTTTTTTTAATTTAGATCCCTTATTTCTTAACTATTTTTTCGCTCATGACCGCATATACGGAAGAGTACTCCCAGTATTTACCACTTTTGTCTGCTCAAAGAAACATCACAGGCCAGAAGTTATCCCTATTTTCTCCTGTATGTCTGTATCAAAGGGTTATCGCCACTCTCTTCTCTAATTCTAATAATAAGTCAATTTATTTTTCTGGCGCGGTAGGGCGAAAGTCAGCAAGAAACAAAGGGAAACCCAATGTCCCTTCCATCGTTTTCTAGGAAAGTGTGTGCAATTGTTTCTACATCCCAGTTGGCTTGGATACTGCTTACAAATAATTATTCTGCATATCTTTTATCACTGAGATAAAAATATAATATTGAAAATATCACATGCTGGTTAAATGTCATATCCCCTTACATTCTTATATATCAGCAAATCAAAAGTGGAATTTTCAGAAAGGAAATGAAATAAGCATTATATTTCATTTATGAAGCATATACCTTTCAAAATTTTATTTTCCTCCTCGGTTTCAAAATATAAAGCTTAGGTATTCATAAGTCGATATCTTACCTGATTTAAAGGATATCCGCAACATTGGTTAGGTTTACTTCTTTCAAACCTATATTAAACAAAACAAACGGCAATTGTTTAGTAATTACATACAATACTCATTTCTTTCAGGATCACACTTTCTTGAGTTTAACTCAGATGACAACATATCAAGGTGATGTACATGTTGCTGGGTATTTCCAAAATCGTGAGATATGTTTGAATCATATGCTAAAGAAATAAGAAAAAACTGTTCATCTGTGTAATATACAAATATTTATACACTATAATCATTTCTATCATAGATTTTTGATCAATATTACATAACGTCGTATGTATATGTTTTAAAGATGACCATAATATTCTAAATTTCAACGTTATGATCTTAACTGATGTAAGATCGAGTTACTCTACCATAACTTTCAAAAGCATTAAGATGTATTTTTGAAAACTGATAGTTCCATATGGCAGGTCATCTCCAAGGTTAAAATATTATCTTGCAATTGCCCTCTACAAAGACCCGTTTTTCGGATGAAATCTTGAACATAGAACTATAGGTAATAGTTTTGACCCTTGGTATTCTTTTTCAGTAACATCGTTCTGAAATCCATCCACCAGCTTAGAACGACCAATGACATATTTCAAAAATAGGTCAAACATCAACCAGTTTAGAAGTTATGGCCGAGGTTAAAATCTTTCAAAAGGGATCAAACTCCAAGGCCAAAAGATAAAACATTTGGTAAAAAAAATAAAGGTCTTGTCACAAGAAATACACATTTGAAATATGAAAAACCTATTACCAACAGTTCAGAAGGTATAGTCAAGGTTAAACTTTTCAAAAGTAGATCAGACTTAAAGGTTAACGACGTTTATTCCTGAAGAGAAGTCTTGTCAAAATGAATACGCATGCTTTAGCACCAATCTATCTAAAGTAATGACCAAGGTAAAAGGTATTCAAGAACAGTGAGACAGCAGACCAAAAACTATATGCCCCCGAATCTCCGATTACAGGGGTATAAAAACATAATCCCTGGAACTATTTTAAACTCAAATCTCAAAATCTCTTTTGTCATTAAGTATAATTCTATAAAAAAAAAATAGCTTTAAGTAGTAACAGAAAGTAAATAAAGACAAATTGATTTATCTTAACATACGTTTAGTGAGTCCTTGTTTCTTCTCCTACTTCAGTTTTGATCAACAATTTAAGCCATTTAGACTATGCTACGGAATATTACAGTCTCTAAACAGACGTAAGATGTGTACATTGAATACAAATAAACTGCAGAGTGATAGATCAATATAGCTGCACCGATCAACAAATATATTGCTTTAAATATTGATTTAAAAGGCAATGCCATTATAGAACATTAAGCTTATTCAATTTAATAGAAGTTAGAAAAGAAAACGATAGATTTTTTTTGTCAAAAAAAAAAAATCCTATATCATATTGAAAAGAACCAGGGAATGCAGATTTGTCATTTTCCTACGCCTAACTGCTGGGTATTTAAATATAAATAACAACTTTAAAAATCTAAATATCCCATGCTATATTCTGTCACATAACAATAATATTTTGACAAATAATGACTTGCATGTTGTTTATTACTCAAGTAACGGTGATTTTGATCAAAATTGTACAATTGAAAAAACATAGAATCATAAAGTATATTAATATTTACTGATGTTAAGAGAGAAATAATACCTTTAGACTTGGAAGTACATGTTACATCACGTCATACGTTAATTTTGTTGTTTTGTACAGTGTTTGGGTTAATGTTAACACTAGAAATAATACTTCTATTAGTTTAAAATGATTTTTTTTTACAAATCAAAAAAACCCCATATCATTAATTAATGTCTATAAGTTTGATTTATGGATATTTATATACATACGACAGAGAGAGAGGGAGAGAGAGAGAGAGTCAAAGATTGAAAATACAGTTTGTTAAATGTACTAGTATACAGGTGCATAATTTACATAATAAATGTATACAAATTATATACGTGGGTTTTGACATTGATAATTTAAAACTGTGTCTACAGATATTTTGATACTTGTCAACACCGTTCCGTATCAAAATGTCTTTCTTTGGAAAAACACAATGAAACACACTCTATATTAAATCGATATAAATGAATAATGTTACTAAACAGTCAGTTTTTTTTTCACAATAAAATCCATTAATTAATCCAAGGTATATGTACTAGTCAACAGCGTTCCGTTTGAAAGTGTTTTTTTTTTTTTTTTTTTTTTTTTTGAAAAATTCAGTTCTTCGAATTCTTGTTGTTTTACTTTTCCTTGTAGCTTTTCATATTTGCATCTGAAAAAGTAATTTTTGAAAACATAAAAATTAACAGGAAGTCTGTGAGCGAATGCTCGCTAGTAAATCCCCCGCTCTGATGTAAAAATACCCTGTCGTGTTGGCATCGAATTGTACCAAAGTAAATTCCACCATATGGCATGACTAAAGAAAGAGTGTGCTAAAATTTCAAGCATCTGCAATGAGAAGTTGTTGAGAAAACTGCGACGGAAAATTGGTACTGAAAAAAGCATGGATAAACAGGAAGTTGACAATGAATTCGCACAAAAATGAATCCAACTAAATGGCATGCCTCAAGAAAGATTGTGCTAAAATTTCAAGCATCTGCGATGAGTAGCAGCTGAGAAAACTGCGACGGAAATTTGGTTGAGACAGACACAGGGATATACAGGAAGTTGACACTGAATTTGAACAAATATAAATCCCACTATATGGCATGCGTACACAGTGTGTGGCATACGCAGTGTGCTAAAATTTCAAGAATCTGCTGTGAGTAGTTGCTGAGAAAACGAAAATTTGTTACGGACAGACACACAGACATACGGACACAAAGACAAACAGACAGACATACTAGGGTAAAACAGTATACACCCCTTTCCTTCTGAGCAGGGGTACAAATATATATTATTACTTTTTTTGTTATTTAGCTTATATAACCTAGGAGTATCACTTTGCCAGGTGAAAAAAAACATATTCCTAGAAGTAATGCATACAATAAAAAGTGACATAAAATTCATAAAAATTCAACTTTTTTTTTATATTGATATCACAATTATCATATTTTTTTTTCAAAAAAAAAAAAATTCATGCGCGGATCTAGAGGGGGAGGGGGTCCGGACCTCGTGGTACCTATTGTTTTAGTTATGGCCGACTCCCATAATGCAATGCGCCATGTGTTTACGAAGTTTAGCCAGCGCTATATTTCAATTATAATTTATTGTTAATGCTTGTATAGATATTTAATGATACTAGAAATAGTTAGTCTAGAAAATAAATGTTTCTTTTATTTTTATTACTTTCTCGTAAGCGTGAGAATTTGTTCTGGGAAGTAGAGCATCCCGTCATGTTTTTCATTGGTTGTTGTAATTTACGCGACGTTACTGATTGGTCGCGTTTCATGATGTCATTTTACTACGTATATAAACACGAGTTGTAGCAGACAGCAGTGATTTTGACTGATTTTGGGTTGTAGAAAGGTGCGTTACTTTAGTTTGTTAATTTTATTACATTTACTTTGGGAGAAAGACTTTAGAATATTTGGGATGGAGTTGGTCATGGTTTGTTATAAATAAGTAAGTTTATTTACAGCTATCTGCTGAGCTGTTTACCGTGATAAATCGGTCCGAAATTATTAGAATTATTTTACGGATAGTTTATCCGTTTTTATCTTAATTACTGGTTAAATTTATCACTCTCAATACAATAAAAAGTACAGAATACTTAGGTTTTAAGGATTTATTTGGAATTATTACTTCATAGAAAAAAAAATATGTGTTCAGAATAAACAATTTATTTGTTAAATTTACAAGACTTGTCTTTATTTCACTTTTAATTTGGAAGTAGAGAGAAAGAAATTAGTTTTTATTTTATTATTATACACCAGTGCGCGTATCCGGTGTCGTTACAGAATGTTTAATCATCACGGTCTGTCCTTAGTAAAAACACAAAAGAAACTGTGAACATAAGGAGCGTAAAACCCTGCCGTCTACTTCGTAGAAGAAGTATAAAACAAATCATGCATTATACAGCAAAATAAATTTGAAAACACACGCGTATAATAGATTTTTTTTTACACATTTTCCTTTTAAATATTAGGCAGTCAACACATACAATACATACAATGCAATATTGTTATCCACTTGCTTTTATCTATATGGACCTTTTATATCAATATAGCATTTCTAAAATTGTTGTAAATGTTGTAAATGTTGTCATACTCGGAAGGTATATTTAAGGTGAGAATTGATTTATCTGGGTCTTCAAAGATGTCGCTGTCTGAAAAAAAAGTCAGAATAAATTAAGCATTTTGTGTTAATTCTAAAGTCTGTGTTCAATTTTCTGAATAAACATCTGTGTTTATGTAAGTAAAGTTCAAATCCCTTAACTCCACAAAGGTTAACATACTTGATGAGATGTATTTAAAATGAGATTTTATTTACCTGAGTCTTCACAGTTAATACTCTCTGAAAAAGAATAACTACAGCTGCATGCTGTCTGTTAAAGTCAATGATAAATTTGATGAACAATCATTTGTGTTTTTGTAAGTTACGTTCAAATCTCTACACCCAGGAACATTTTCGGACTGTATTATATTCAATATTTACTTAGTGCTGTCAATACAAGTTTGTTTGCTTGATTTCAATAAAAAATAACATTTTTAACTATGTAATGTTTCCCTCACATTACTGAGTATAATTTATGATGACGAAAGTCCAATAAGATTTCTATTCATTCATATATTAATTCTTCCTCACATTCATTAATGGATTCTAATTATTGAATTCTCTCCGTACTCTTTTTCATCTACATGGATATGTATATTTTAAGATTCCTCCACAGAGGCATCTGCAATCCTCAGTGAGACAAATTCGTTACAGTTTTTGAGTGACCTGAATCCGGGGAAAATAATGAGTAAGAACAGCCAGAATCTGATTATTTTCAAGAATTAGATGACTAATATTAGATTAGCATGCCTTTTGGTTGCAGGAGTTTCAAAGGAGATGCTAAGAAGTCTTTAAAGACTTCTATCGGAAACCATGCATATACCCAAGGATTGATTTGAAACAAAATACTGTGGAATCATTTTAATTCGTGGGGGTCAATTTTCGTGGGCAAGCAAAATTGTACTTGTTCGTGGGGACGTAATTTCGTTGGTTACCCGTTTATAAGGTAGATTCAATGAATCAATGTGTTTACAAAATAAACATTCGTGGGGATGTATATTCGTGGGTAGGGATGACCCACGAAATCCGCGAACATTGGTCCCCCACGAACAATGATGATTCCACAGTATTCCTTTGAAGCAATGGTTGTAATTCAACATTTTACAAAAATATTGTGAACCCGTGTTTCCACTTCATATGATTTGGCCGGTGATGCATTGAATCTCTACGATAGTGGGAAAAATGAGAAATTAAACTTTAAAAACACCAATAGTCTTTCAAACCATAGTAAGACATCCCATATAAGATAGGGGCTTGTAAGAAAGCCTGAAAAATCACTAAAAAAATAGATGCTAATTGGAGACAAGGACATACATTTAAAAAGATTATATAGTTCTTCTTAAAGCGACAAAGGTGAATTGCATAGAAATAGTCTTCCTACGATTTTTTTAAATGGAATTGCTTATTTCAAAAATGCAATATACATAGATTATTCGTGTGATTGTATTTATTGCAATGACGGCATTGATTGGAATGACATGATCTATTATACCTGTATTTAGAGTCACGTGTTGATATATACAATATTACCACCGTCACAAAGGTTATAAGGTATGAAAGGGATACACGGATTTTTTCATAAACTTGTTTTAACCTCATCTGAGCAGAAGGCTCAAGTGAGCTTTTCTGATCACATTTTGTCCAGTGTTCATCTGTCCGCTTGTCTGTAAACTTTTCACATTTTCGACTTCTTCTCGAGAACCACTGGGCAGATTTCATTGTGTATAAACGGAATTCAAGTTTGTTCAGATGATGGGTCACAGTATCCTCTAAGGAGAGAGAAAAACGAATTAGTGAAAAATTGATGGCATTTTAAAATCTTTTCTTCTCAAGAACCAGCGGGATAGAAAAGATGAGACTTATGTGGATCAATTATCTGGTAGTATAGATCCAACTTTGTTCAAATCATGCCTACCGGGGGTAGGGTTGGGCAACAATGGGCGATCAAAGTTTTACATAGGAATACATAGATTAAATCTTCAATAAAAATTTTCTTCTTAAGAACAGCAAAGCCATGATTTGTCATTTCTTTATGGAAGCATCCTCAGTTAATGTAGATTCACTTTCGTACAAATCATTTTCTCCTGGGATGAGGTTGGGTCACAATGGGAAAACAAACATAAGAATATATAGGAAATATATTTTTAAAAAAAACTTCTTCTCAAGAATAGGAAAGCCATGATTGTGATTTCTATATGAAAGCATTGAAGTGTAGATTCAAGTTTGTGCAACTCGTGATGCCCGGGGGTAGGATGGAATCCCAAATGGGGATCAAGGCTATACATGAGGAATATAGGATATATCTTTAAAAATCCTGTTCTCCTGAATCCCCAACCTGTATTCCCTGGACATGCCTAAGATTTAAAAGTTAAATACCACAACTTAAGAACAACAAAGCCATGATTGGTCATATTTGTAAGAAAGATCCTTAGGTTGTGTACATTAAAGTTAGTATAAATAATGACCCCTGGGGCCACAAAGCGATCAAAGTTTTTCATAGGAATACATGGAAAACATCTTTTAAATCTTATTCTCAAGAACAGCAAACCCATAATTAGTCATATTCATACTGAAGCATCCTTAAGTAATGACGATTGAAGTTCAAATTATAATCCCCGTTTGTAGGGTGGGACCACAACAGGGGACAAAGCTCTACATGAGAAAATATATGAAATGTCTTTAAAAAATCTTCTCAAGAACAGCGAAGTCATAATTGGTTATATTATTATAGAAGCATCCTCAGTGCAGATTGAAATTTGTTCAAATCCTGACCTTGTTGATAGGGTGGGGCAATATCTGGGGATCAAAGTTATACAGTCATGGGTATATATAGGAAAAATCTTTTAACGTTTTTAAGAACAGCAAAGCTATGATCAGTTATATTTTAAATATAGATGCATCCTCAGGTAACGTAGATTCAATTTTGTTCAAATCATGACCCCAGAGGTATGGAAGGGCCACAACTGGAGATCATTAGAATCATAACTGTAGGTTCAAATATCTTTTTTTAAAAAATATTTTAATGTTATTGTTATATTAGAGGTACGTTAAAGTCTTACAGGAATCAAAATTAATATCGATGTTAAGGATTCTCAGATTATTCTGATGTATAAACATATGTAGACTTCAGACAAGCAACTTTTAAATTTAAGAACACAATTTGAAGTTTTACGCCCTAGCGTTCGGTAATTATTAGAATTGGCTCTGTTTTGTATGTATGAGGATAGTTTCACACAGAATTGAATATAAAATTGCAGAAAATATGGCTCTTACTAGTAAATATGTTTAAATGAGAAAGGAGGAAAAGGTGTCGTTTTACTAAAATTCTATACACATGTATTTTTTAATCTATATTTTAATGAAAATACACATTAGATTACATTTTGGTGAATTATCTTGGGCAAAGAGAATAAGATAGATAGAAACCAAGTGGAAAACGTTATATATCGCTCACACAGTTTTTCAAAGTATTAAGGAAAACTGATGAAAAAGCAATACGAATAAAGATATAGTTTAATTAAACGGTTGAGAGGCATTGAGTAGATGACAGGATTTCTGAAAAAGAAAGATAATGCATTTTACTAAAGACAGAGCTAGCAAGATGAAGTAAAGACGGACGTAAAGTAAAGAAGGACCCAAAGTAAAAGCGGACATAAAGTAAAGACGGTCGTAAAGTCAAGATGGACGAAAAGAATAGATGTAAATTAATCGACACAACTTATTTGTGTATATAGATGACATTTTTCAAAAATTATTTAGAATACGTTTTGATGTTACATAAATGATTTGTAATAATCCTTTTATAAGTAATAATTTATTTATAGTGACAAGTTTACATTTTCACACATTATGTTTACAAGTAAATTAAAAATGAATCGAACATCCGGCCAACCAGGCTTACATGCCATTTTGAGCACACAATTAAAATAAAATATATAAAGAAAAGAGGGGAAAACTGGTTAAAATTTGGGCCCATGTAGGATCATTTAGAATCATAATAATAATGTCCATGAAGTTTGAAAACTTATATTCGCTTACAATGAACTGGACCTTAGAAGTTATACGCATGGGAAGTTACAAATTGTTGATATAATGTTTATCTTATTTAAATGTTGCCTTTTAATGCCTCCTATTTTTAACTCTTCACGATATAAGGAATATTGATTTAATAGTTTATGTCACTAAAATATTCAGTAATACAACAGTCATAATTTTGGATGGACATGATGTTAACAAAGAAGATTATTACTGATGACGTTTGTCAACATTCAGTTTTAAACTTTACACCCATCTTCTATTCATACCTTAACCTTATTCATTAACTGAGAGTTTCTTAGAGCATTACATTATATCAATATTACAATATTAATATGAGTGCTTGTAAATTTCAGACACACTAAAGATTTGTTTGTTTTTATTCTTCATCAACATTGCTTTCAGTCGTCTTGTGGAGGAGTAAATTCTAGTTTTATTTCAGTCAGAAGAGGAACTCCAACCCTTCGTTGAAGATTTTTGTAGTGTCTGAAACAGAAATTATTGAAATAAGTAAGAAATAAAATATTGTTCGTTATCTTCATATTTCATTTTAAAATTTTATCGGGATGTAAATACGGGCTGGCCATGTGATCAAATCCCAAAAAGCTAGAAGGGCTTTATGGTAGGTTGATCACGTACCAACTCGTACATATATTTACATCATGATAAATGTTAATTAATGATACCTTTTTACTTATATTTACATCTGTAAATGATTTACTACAAATATTTGCGTATTATAAATTTAAGCCCATGAAATAATTTTTTTTTTCAAACTTCAAAGGTTTGAATTCATTGTGTTGAGCACGACGACCACTTATGATGTCACTGTGAACTTAGGTCGTTTATGACTCAACAATGACTTTTTTATAGATAAGATACGCCTTGTTGAAATAATATTACAAAGGGAAAACATTTGCAAACGTGAATATATTAGTCTAGAATACCAGGAAAGACAAGTGAAATGAATAGTTTATAGTAGATGTTATGGCTTCTAAATCAAAATTACTCTTTATTTACTCTTAAAACATTGATTTATTCATTTAATTGTTTTATTCTCTTATCTGTCCCCATCGTCATATAAATACATTGCTCTAACATTTACATATATTGCTACAGCATATAGATACATGACAACAACATTTAAATACATTGCTACAACATAAACATACATTACTACAACATTTGCAAAGGTAAGCAGCGCCCGAGAAGCCTTGAATGCATCTCTATCAGCCTTATCGTCGGAAAAATATATCACTTTTTTGATTCCTGACTGTATCAGCAATTTGGCACATTCATTGCAAGGAAAGAGCGTAACATACAATGTGCAGTCCTCCAAACTAGTAGCATGTCTGTTGACAATTGCGTTTAACTCAGCATGACAAACTAAAAGAAAAAAAAATGTACTTTCATCAAATTCCAAAAGAAGACGAGATGTATTTATTATGTAATATGTAACTATTGATGCAATTGCTGAAATTGTGAAGACTTTACCGTAATCGTGTTTCTCCTTTTTTGTCCAGGGAAAGTGCTCATCGGCTTTAGCACTAGCATCAGGAAAACCGTTATATCCGGCGGAAACTATTCTATTTCTCTTGTTAACAATACATGCACCAACCTGAAAGTGTCTATAGACTTAATATTCTGTGAATGACTTTAATTTGCGGGAGCCAATTTTCGTTGATTACTAATCATGCAAAAAGTTATAGGTTCTTGGGTACCTGATTTCGTTGTCAAATGTCTTTTTTATGAAAGACATACCTACTCTTCGATATTTTCTAAATGATGATCACATCGAACACTCACGAAATATAATGCTTTTTAATGTTGACATAGGTACATCGAATCTGTATGATACATAAAACTATTAGGATTTTTTTTTTTAAATCAAACATTCATTACAAAAAGAAAGTAAAGACAAAAATCTAAAATGTGTTATTTATACAGAAAAGATTTTTTTGTGAAAAATGTTACCTTTCGATCAGGATCTTTGCTTCTTCTTGCTGACAGAAAAGCAATACCCATAAAGTACTCATCCCATGTAATGATAGGTTGTTGTTCTTCTTGACTGAAATGTTTAAAAAAGATATGCTAATGAATGAGTAATGCATTGATATATATTTTTGTAGCTGAAGTATCTTTTTAGGAGAGTGTTTTTTTTTTTTTTTAATTTCTTTTTCTTTCAAAACAACAACTATTATTACTAAAGGGCATAAAATTTCGATGAAATTTAATTGATTATTTAAATGTCAAAATAACAACTTTTGGAATGATCGAATTGTGCAAACTTTTATCAGTATGTGGGTAGGAAATGCCCTTTCCAAACCCACACCCGATCAACTTTGTGTAAAACCAAACCCACCCACAATTCTCCTGCTTTCCTCCCATATTGATTGATTGTATGTTGTTTTACGTCCCATTCGAGAATTTTTCACTCATCTAGAGACGTCACCATATACCGATGAAGGGCATCAAATTTTTACCTTTACCCGGCACTTAAGGACATTGAGCAGTGACGGATCTTTATCGTGCCAATGCCTGCCCTGATACAGGGCCTCGGTTTTTAAGGTCTCATCCGAAGGACCTGCAGCTTTCACATTAAAGTACCGAGCGCATGGCGAAGGAACAGCTGCTACCCATTTTTTTATCGACTTAGGTCAGTCGCGGCCGAGATTCGAACTCACGACTTCTCGATCACGGAGCGAGCGCTCTACAGACTGAACGGTTTTCATTGTCATATTTGGAAGAGATTACACAAAGTTATGTTTAAAAAAAAACAACATCTTATGAAATTGTAATATTAGATTTTATACATGTTCACCTTTTTGAAAATTTCTAGTCCCGCGCCTGGGGTTCACCTTGCGTCAACCTTCGAGTATTAGTTTTACCGTTATTATTATTGGATTCCACATGGTGTATACACACATGTAATTATATCAGTAGGAATTCATAGTCTGTTTTAAATGGATAAGTTTATGAAATTAACAGTACCCATAACTTGGAAAGTACATTTTAATTAAGGGGAGCCATTAAAAGTTTAGGCAAAGAACGGGGTAAAATATTTTGAAAGGCAAATGCTTAGGGTCGTATAGCTTGAAAAGGTGAAAAGGATCAAAGATCAATGGATGCCACATGCAAGTTATACATAGAAGCAAGTTCCTGGGGATCATTATTCCTATCTGGAATTGGACACAATCAAATCTTGTTGAGGATGAAATGTCGAGGTAGATACGGAACGAGAAATAACTTTTCATTAGCAATCTTGTCAATTTCGTTTGTAAAACAGAATAAAGGATATTTGGGAAAAAGCAGAAAAAATGACGAAGGATCATGCGGAAGACGGAAGCAGGTCATGTCCCAAGGGAATTGGCTGCTTTGCCTTATACACACTTTTAGGGAATTTGACAGTGAGTCTCTCTCTTAAGTTTGCTAAAATATGCTATCAGTTCCTCGAGAAAAAGACAACCAGATCGTCTGTTTATTTTGATACAGTTACTTCAGAAGGGTGATTTTAGTAAATTTCTTGACATGAAACTTAAATATCTTGCAAAGTGAATCCAATGATCACCGTCTATAGTATCTATTAACTGCCATTTTTATATTTAAAAAGTGAAATTTTAATTTAATATTCAAATGAGTGCTGATGAAAAAGGATTAAGAGTTATCTGATGTTTATCCATTGCATTTGACAAATGAGTGTGTCATCTATCAAGTTTCTTCGTTGGCGGAATTGAATCAGGTCTCCTATTTTCAGTACAAAATCTGTCAATATTGAAATTTTAGTTTTATTTGCATGAGTCTGAGATATTTTGTAACATTTACATAGATTTTTACCTTGAACTTTATTCAAGAAAATTGGTCCAGGGTCACTGCACAAACTCTACTCACAGGCAACCTATTGGTGATATTTGATCAAAATTCGGTCAAGGGGAGAAAATTTCTCAGAGATCTGCTATGATCTTGACCTTTGGTCTAAAAGTTTGATTTAAGATCACTGTACTTCATCTTCCCATGATCACTCCATGTGTGAAGAGCCAAATACAGGCCAAGGGGAGAGAAATTATGAACCAGTCAAAGATTCTACAAAGAAATGTGAACATTTGATTTAGAAATGTCGCTCAAGGTCACCGCACACCCCTTTCCCACAAGCTCTCCGGGGTAAAGTAAAATCCAAATAGGGCCAAGGGGAGATGAAATATCCGGATAAGGATTTCACACAGATTTTCTTTACTTTGACCTTTGATCTATAAAATTGAATTAAAATCACTGCACACCATTCACCTACGGGTACTCTATGGGTGACGCAGATTTGGATCACTAGAAGAAAATATGCTTTGGACAATTGATATTGGACGGACGGGCAGACTGTAGGGCGACCACAAAGCCGGACTCTAATTAAGCATTCCCATCCATCATTTTTCACGACATTTAGTCTAAGGTGAAGTAAATTTAAACTAGTTATATCTTTATACAGAATGAACATACTGTATAAAAATAACCTTCTTTAATCCTTGGTGGAGTTCATTGCAGTCTTTTATTTTAAGTGTATGCAAGTATAAGGAAAACTAGGAAACTTTAACGTTATAATAAGTTTGTTGCATACTTGAGGATTCTTAAAAAAAAATTGCAATAAAATATATCGGACACAATTGAATGCGCTTGTTATTGAAAATTGGATTATGGGCATAATTATAACAACCTTAACATCTTTCTTTTTGCAAAGATTTTTGATTTTTCTGTTTTTTTCTACCCCTTGGATTTTGAGTGTGTGTGTGTGTGGTTATTTTTTTTCTTCTTTTTTTACGAACCTTTGTTTTGAATCCTCTTTGTCGGCAAGGTCACTAGGTCCTGCTCTATTTGTATCATTCGAATCTTTGGTTTTCCGCTTCCTGGCTTTATCTTTCTTGGGTGGCATGTTCGGCTTTAAACTATTCTTGTAAAAAAGAGTATCTAAATAAAATCATTGAATTTCTATGCAAAAAATTACAAAATAATTTTCCTCATATATTTAGTTTAATTTAGAAATATTCAAATTAAATCTATTTATACCTTGAAGTATATGCTATATAACGTCATATGTGGGTTTTATTTACTAGTACGAGTTTGAGTCAACGTGAACACCAAAAATATTATTTCTATAATTTTTGTAATGTAAATATTTGGTACAATTGTCGATTTTAAGGACGTCTATTACAACAGCAAAAACTAGACATTTCATAAACTCATGTATACAGTTTTGACTTTATGGATACATACATGGAGAGAGAGAGAGAGAGAATAATGTATACACTTTTTTCTGGAACGCCAAATAAACATATATTTAAATATTTGTATCTATCTTCAAATATTTTACCTATCTTCAAATCAGTTGTAACTATCTCCAAAGGAATTGAAGATAGGTTTAATTCAATTATAGTTTTAGTTCAATTGGAGATAGGTATAATATTATTGAATATAGGTGCAAACACTAAATATTAAAGATAGGTATAATTGGTGCAATTGAATTGAACCTAGGTACATGTTTAATTGATTTATAC
This sequence comes from Saccostrea echinata, assembly GCF_033153115.1. NCBI lineage: Eukaryota > Metazoa > Mollusca > Bivalvia > Ostreida > Ostreidae > Saccostrea > Saccostrea echinata. The sequence goes on from NW_026889781.1 coordinate 5,553,174, forward strand.
TTTTCTTCAATTTATTTGTTTAGATGTATTAATTGTATCCTAATTGAATATACCTATCTTTAAATCAATAATACCAATCTTCAAAAGATTAAGAGATAGGTATAATTCAGTTGAACCTATCTGTAATAGAATTAAAGATATGCTAAATTCATTTGAACTTAGGTTCAATTATTGAAAGATAGGTGTAATTATTTACATCTACCCTTATTTCACTTAAACCTATCTTTGATTTAATTGCAACTATCTTCAATTCATTTGAAGATATGTTCACTTATTTGAAAATAGGTATAAATATTTGAAGATAGATATTTGAAAATGTGTTAATTTGGCGTTCCACACTTCTTTATCAAATCCAGTATCAGCCCGAGGCACCAATATCAGCAAAAGGGCCGAAGGCCCGATGGTCTTGGTCGAGGGCTGAAAAATTCTCTAACGGGACGTAAAACAACACATAATCAATCATTAATATACCGGGATCAACTCCTTACACCGCGACTCTAGAGCAAACGCTCTTAGCACTAGGCCACGCGGGCGACTGTAAACTAAGTATCATTACAAATTAAAGAATCCTTTCAAAAATTAAATATAAACTGTGATGAATATATACAACTTTGACATTAGATCTGGTCTGTATTGTCAGCCATACAAGAATTCATAGTTTAATGTACAATTTGAACATCATTTTTTCCCATTTTGACTAGGAAACAACAACGAATGGAAAACAGTTGCGAGAGTTTTTGTAGGAGTTGGAAAATGATTATAGCATGAACTTCTTAGTTCAATAACACTCACAGCATATTTACCATGAAACGTAAATTGGATGCCACTATTTTTTTTAAGCTTTAGGCCATAGTAAACTAATTCTTTGGTTTAAGTTTCCAACAATTTTCTCTGTATTTTTCAAAAATATTGGAATCCATTCCACATTTAAAGGCTACAAAATTTTCAGTCTTTAAAAGAAAATGAAACAAAAAATAAAGAAATAAATCCAAAGTAAGGAAGCAAAACTTTAAAGAAATCAAAGCTTGTTGTATTATATAATTGCTTTTGTTTGAAAATGTGAAAATGCAGATTTAGACATGACAAAAGTTAGTGTCGCAGCTAATTGTCAATTTGTCACAGACTGTGTTGTCAATTTCAGCATAGACAGGATGATGCTCTACCATTCAGTTACAGTAACTGAATGTAGGTGACTGAAAGTGTACTGAAAGGTGACTGAATGACAGAGTTCTGCCATTCAGTGACCTTTACAGACCTTTCAGTGACTATTCAGTTGACTGAATGGAGTAGTTTCACCCTATGATATATATATTTAAAAAGTTATAAATATAAAGTGACTTTTTATTGTTGTCTTTAACATTATGTCTCACTCAAAAATTGCGATCTTAATTATGAACTGTATGCGTTTAACTCCTATTTGTCATGATAATAAACTATGTTGAGCTGTATAGTAGGGTGAAATCACAAATCACCTAGGGCGATGATTATAAACAAAATGACACTATGCATAAGTAGTTTGACCTTTTGGATTTTCTTGGATTTCCTGGAAGTATTTAAAATTGTTATTTGATTCCTTAAATTTTGCCGAAGTTAGACGTTAAACGAAGTAAGACGTAATTCCTAAACTTCACTTTGACAAAATCAACTTTGACAAAGTCAGCTTTCTTCATCTTACTTTGAGTGTCATCGAATATATACATTAATTATTTATATTCAAAACTAATCGAATTAATACACAAAATACATGAACTACTAAGGTATATCAAAAAATTCGCGGACTAGCGCCATAAAATTAAAACCGCTTGAGGTGCACAAATGATTTTCAATACATTTAATTAGCATCATCTATTATATTTATAAAATAAAGTATAAATAATAATTTTTTGAATAAATTGTTAACGTTTTTCTAAGCAATGGTATGACCAGGCTGCGCAACCTCAAAATACGAGACATTTTCTATCTATGTCTAACGGAGAAAACTTTTTTAATATGAGCGTTTGTCATCCAATAATCACGTTAATTAACTTACGTGTTTCGACACAATTCTTCTGTATTCCTCATTCTGTAAGTTCTATTAAATTTTATAATAAAGTTTATATGGAATTTCCAAACAATTAAGGGGTTTAAAATGACGCACGAAGGGGAAACATGCTTTTTCCGACATTTTATGAAGGTTCATCTCTGGAAAAAATGGCATAGACCTAGGAAATGTTTAAACAGAGTACAGAGGGAAAAATGCATTCAAAATACCTGTTTTAAGATTCCTAAAAAAAAAACATTCAGAGAGATGAAAGATGCAAAATTAAATGTCGATTTGTAGTCTGGGTGTCCAAAGTTAGTCACTTCAAAAAGAGACGTTGCTCATGTGTGGTGGTCATTGAACTCCAACAGCCAAATTATGCTGGCATAATCAAGTGAGGAACGTTTCCTTTTGTAGAGATCCAATTACAATATCATGCATTGAAATCAATTGTTCATGACATATTAAAGTCATATAAACAAGACGGGTTCCAGTCTTTACTTAGATCCATGGAAGCTCTTTAAGAAGAGTGTATTGGGATAGAGGGAGCAGACATTAAGAAACAATGACGTCGTCAGACGTCATGGAATTCAACGTATCAAGCTAAAATTTTTAACACCTCTTAAACTTGTGTTGTTTTATGTTCCTGATAAATTCTGTAGGCATCCACTACGTAGTATTATTTTTATCGCACCAGTCTACGAATTTTTTTTGATAACCCCTCGTATATGCATGTATTAAATAACATTATACATAGCCCTAATTCTTAATCTATGAAACAATTGCTATATTAGAAAATGCTTACATACACGTTTGTTTTGTATATCGATGATTTGAAATAAATGTCGGTCAGGTAAAGTATTTGATGAGGATCTAATTTCTTCGGCTGAAATTGATTTTTAATCAATAATAATAAACATTCTCACAGATTCTACTGCTTGATTAACCTGTATATTACATGATCAAGTTTTGATCATATGTAGATTTCAAGATTGAGAATTAATATTTAAAGAGTGTACAAAATGATTTACCTTCCAATCACCATTGCTTTGCAATGAAAATATGCATGTGGATTACGTCATATTAGTTTTCCTATCTCTGATATCAGCACTGGGGTATAAACACCTTTCGTATTCCTTACACCTGATTGCTTTTATCTGGTCGCTGCGACGTGTACAACAATCATATATATGTATGTATAAATCCTTTTGTATACATTTTATTTCATTGAATGTGCGTTTGTGTTTGCTTTACTTTAAAATGCATTAATCTGTGCAAATGATATCATATATCTTTGATAACTTTGTTCCTGATTTGACAGAAGCATACAGAAGTCTTTTGTTGTGCCTAAACATATCACAATGACAAAGGAGGAGACGTCTGCACAGGTTAAATCTGTAAGTAAAATACATTACGCTGTGAATAAAACTCGAGCTTATATAAGGTCTTGATGAACACAGATAGAGAGAAAAGAAATATTGAGGAAAAATATTAACTCTTTTCCCTTTACGAATCGTGTTCAGCTTTAATGTAATGTATTTTGTTAAATTACATTTTACATCGACGTACCGATAAGTAGAAAACATTTAGTCATATGAAATATTTTACCTTCCAATAAGTCGGAATAGTTTTGTTTTAGCAGAGGAATCTACTGCAAGGACTCCTTTACACACATTGATATCGGTGATTTAGGGTGATTTTTGATTGCTTTGCTCTTTCAAATATCTCTGTAAAACTCGAAAGTCTGTTTATTATACCCCCGCCATAAAATGGCCTTATATATATAGTGTTAATTTGCTCCGTCATTCCGCCATCATTCATTTTCCGTTTATTATCTCTGCAACAGTTGCACATATTCAACTCAAATTTGACATATGGATATGTCATAGGAATACGCAGGTCAAGTTTAAATTTGGTCATGGACCAATGATTTTTGACAGAGTTATCCTTCTTGAATGTAGAAAAAATAAGAAATGTTTAGTTTCCGCTCTTTAACTTTTGTAGGGATGCATGTATAAGGTTAAAATTGCATATGTAAATATTTTACTAGAAAATACAGGTCAAGTTACAAATTGAGTTATCCCTCTTGAACTAGAAATTTTCAGTTTCCGCTCTCTAACTTTTGTAGGGATGTATTTATATATTTTGAAATTGCATATGCAGGTATTTTACCAGAAAATACAGGTCAAGTTCGAATACAAATTTAAAACTAAATATGGCATTTGAAATTTCGGTATTCGTGGCGTTACGACAGATCTAGTCTAAAAACGTAAAAGAAAGATAATAACATAATGCGCTTGTTACTCGAATAAAACCTAGAGATATTGCTCTATATTTCATTTCAAATTCTATAATTACATTGTATATAGGGTTTGATTAATTTTTTCTGATCAAGTTCATTACATAACAATTTTACAAACCATTGTACCATCATTAAATTTGTATCTGTTCAATCAAGAAAGTTAAACATCATAGTCTTAAGTCCTGTTGCATAAAATGAATTAACGTTCATCCTGATATTTAATAAACTTGTATTTTTTTTCTATCGTATTTAATCTAAATGTTTAATAAAATACGTCTTCAACACTATAGCCTATGGATTTTAAGTTTCAAATATTCAATTAAGCATCCTTGATAAACCGTGAATTTTATACTATACAGATAACATATAGGAACAAAAATTAAAAGTCGTGATCATCTCCTTGTGAACTTGAATTTTTATGAGCTGTTAGATAAAATTCCCTTTATATGCTTTGAAAATCTAGAGAAACAAACCTTATTTTGACAAATCCTTCAAAAAGCTTCTAGTGCAGCAATAGTGCTAGATCAATTCATATTATTATACCCGCACTTTCTAAAGAAAGTTCGGGTATATTGTTGTTACTCATGTCTGTCCGTCCGTCCGTCCGTCTGTCACACTCTTATTTCTCAAACTCCTCTTACATTTTACACAGTAGCCTAATCATCTTTTGGGAGATGTTTGGTGGTGTCATGTAGATGTGCAGTAAAGTTTCGGAATTTTCATTTTCACCCTGGGGGTCAAATGGGGGTTGAAAAATGACGTTTTTTATGCAAAAAGCCCCTGGTTCCCTGAACTCCTCTTACATTTTACACAGTAGCTTAATCATCTTTTGGGAGATGGTTAGTGGTGTCCTGTAGATGTGCAGTAAGGTTTCGGAATTTTCATTTTCACCCACGGGGTCAAATGGGGGTCGAAAAATGTCGTTTTTTATGCAAAAAGCCCCTGGTTCCCTGAACTCCTTTTACATTTTACGCAGTAGCCTAATCATCTTTTGGGAGATGGTTGGTGGTGTCATGTAGATGTGCAGTAAGGTTTCGGAATTTTCATTTTCACCCACGGGGTCAAATGGGGGTCGAAAAATGTCGTTTTTTATGCAAAAAGCCCCTGGTTCCCTGAACTCCTCTTACATTTTACACAGTAGCTTAATCATCTTTTGGGAGATGGTTAGTGGTGTCCTGTAGATGTGCAGTAAGGTTTCGGAATTTTCATTTTCACCCTGGGGGTCTAATGGGGGTAAAAAAATGACGTTTTTTATGCAAAAAGCCCCTGGTTCCCTGAACTCCTCTTACATTTTACACAGTAGCTTAATCATCTTTTGGGAGATGGTTAGTGGTGTCCTATAGATGTGCAGTAAGGTTTCGGAATTTTCATTTTCACCCACGGGGTCAAATGGGGGTCGAAAAATGTCGTTTTTTATGCAAAAAGCCCCTGGTTCCCTGAACTCCTCTTACATTTTACACAGTAGCCTAATCATCTTTTGGGGGATGGTTGGTGGTGTCCTGCAGATGTGCAGTAAGGTTTCGGAATTTTCATTTTCACCCTGGGGGTCAAATGGGGGTCGAAAAATGTCGTTTTTTATGCAAAAAGCCCCTGGTTCCCAGAACTCCTCTTACATTTTACACAGCAGCCTAATCGTCTTTTGGGAGATGCTTGGTGGTGTCCTGTAGATGTGCAGTAAGGTTTCGGAATTTTCATTTTCACCCACGGGGTCAAATGGGGGTCGAAAAAATGACGTTTTTTATGCAAAAAGCCCCTGGTTCCCTGAACTCCTCTTACATTTTACACAGTAGCTTAATCATCTTTTGGGAGATGATTGGTGGTGTCCTATAGATGTGCAGTAAGGTTTCAGAATTCTTATTTTCCCCCTGGGGGTCAAATGGGGGTCAAATTTTTTTTTTTAAATATTTAACATGTTTAAACATCCTGGTTCCCATAACTTCCCTTATATTTTATGCACTAGCCTTAAATCATGATCATTTGGAAGATGATTGATTTTGTCCTGTGGATGTGTAAAATGGTTTTAAAATTTGCATTTCCATGTGGATAGCAAATAGGGGCAGGAAAAAATTGGCCCCTCCCTAACCCATGGGGTCATGATTTGTACAAACTTGAATCTACACTTCTTGGGAATGTTTCCATATTAATCATGCTTTTGTTGTTCTTAAAAAGAAGAATTTTGAAGATTTTTTTTCCTTTTAAATCTCTATAAAACTTTGATCCCTTATTGTGGCCTGACCTTATCCTCGTAGGTCATGATTTGAAAACTAGAAATATGTCCATAGGACATAAATGCCCCGCCGAATGTATATTACTAATGCAACATGAAAATTTGTATGAGTATATGAAGTTTGATGAGAATATCTTGAACAGTTTCTTTAAAATTGAAACTAAAATCTAAAAAAAAAAATGGATATAGATGATAAATTCTCACAAAATTATGTATAAGTGCATGCTTACATAAAAATATCTTAGATTGTTTCTTTAAAACTAAGCAAAATACAAATTAAAGAGAAGGGAGGTCAAGGTCACAGGAAAGTGCAAGGTGAAAAGTTTTAGATGCAGTTGAATAGCTCTCACTAATACATATCAGCATATTAGGTTTGATAAAAATATCTTGAATGATTTATTTAAAACTGAGCTTAACACTTAGTTGAGAAAAGAGAGGCCAAGGTCAAAGGAAAGGTTGAGGTCAAACTGCTGATGCAGTTGAAAAGCTTATATCAGTATGTATTTACTATTAGCATAGAAGTTCAATAAAAATATCAGAAATGCTTTATTTAAAACGTAGATAAATACTAATTTAAAAAAGTGAGGTCAAGGTCAAAGGGAAAGTCAAGGTCAAAAAAGTTGATGCAATTGATAGCTCTCAGCAGTATCTTTCAGCATATGAAGTTTGAATTGTTTATTCAAAACTGATCTAGACACTAATTTAAGAAAAGTAAGGTCAAGGTCAAAGGAAAAGTCAAGGTCAAAAATTTTGATGCAGTTGAAAAGCTTACATTAGTATGTATCAGCATATGACGTTTTATTGAAGTCGGACATGACAAACACTATATGCCTCGACCATATTCATGGCAGGGCATAAAAAACTTGAATCTACACTTTATGAGGATGTTTCCATATCAAAATGACTAACAAGCAAATTCAAAGAATTGTGGTCCCCTGCTTTCCGTGTCCTAGTGGATGGGATGCCATTATTTATGACATATTGTTTCAAATATGCATGCCCTATCATATGTCATTCAAAAGTAATCACCAAAGTTAAAATTTTTGAAAATTAGGTAAAACATCAAGGTCAAGGGGTAAAAAAATCATAGCATGCTCGGAAACATATTGTTACAGGTAATGTACATGTCAAATATAAAAGTCCTATCTCTTCTCAATAAAAAGTTATAAGGAAATATAACATTTTTGAAAAGTAGGTTAAACTTCAAGGTCAATGTCACAGAGTCAAAAGTCATGATATATTTAGAAAGGTCTTGTCACAGGTAATATACATGTATAATATGAACGCCCTATCTTTTCTCTTTCAAAATGATCATTTAAAATAATCTTAAATTTTTTGAAAAGTAGGTCAAGCTTCAAGGTCAAGGTCATGGGTTCAAAAATCATGGTATGTTTAGAAAGTTCTTGTAGGAAATGTACATGTGAAATATGAAAGCCCTATCTCTTATTATTCAAAAGTTATGACCAAGGTTAAATTTATTGTGACAGACGGACAGACTGACAAATGGACAGACTGACAGACAAATGAGATTTAATGTCCCCTAGGTCCCTTTTGAGAAAACGGACGACAATAATGCCCTTGCTGTTCATGAGAAGAAGATTTATGATGGAAAAAATCCCCTGCATTTTTCTATGTAAATCATTGGATCCCCATATGTGGCCCCACCCTACCCCAGTGGGTCATAGTTTTAACAAATTTGAAGCTACACTAAGTCTATGTAAAGAAAGTTTCAACTTTTTGGGCCCAGTCAGTGGTTCTTGATAAGACTTTTTTAAAATGATACCACCAAATTTTCACTAATTCTTGATTATCCCCCCTTGAAAGAGGGTGTGACCCTTCACTTGAACAAACTTGAATCCCCTTTACCCGAAGATGCTTTGTGGCAGGGTTGGTTGAAATTGGCCCAGCGGTTCTAGTGAAGAAGACAAAAATGTGAAAAGTTTACAGGCGGACAGATGGATGACAAACAAAATGTGATCAGAAAACCAGAAAAACTCAAGTGAGCTAAAAACTGATGATCACAAGTACTTGGAAAGAGTTACAGTATTTGAAAAGCAGTTTTTTTTTTCATGCATTGTTTTCAGAAGCTGAAAAGGTATTACTTATATCATGTTGAAAAAACTTCACATTTCAGAAAACAGTATGATTAAAAATAGTTAATTCAGGTGCTTTGAGTAGCAAAATAAGCTAAACTGGTATAGCTAATTCAACCACAGAGCTTAGTGAATTTTAAAATGCACAACCTTGTTGTTAAATGTCCCTCTTGGGAATTTTTCACTCATACGGAGACACCACCACTTAAAAATAATGAAGACATACAAGTCAGATTTGAGGTTAACATTCATTTTAGGAGTTTTCAACAATTAAGACGTAAAGAGATAACTCCTTCCCCTTGCCCCTTCCCCTTCCCAGACCCCTGTTTGTTCATGTATGCAAACTAGTCTAATACTTTGGTTTGACATAAAAAAATGTGAATATATACAAATAGTTTAATTGTCCATCTCTTTGAATGATTTTCATTCCTAATTCTAGGAGGGTACATGGGTTGACCCAAATTCATGAATGAAATGTCAAGTAATTTTATCATTGATGCACTTTTATTTAATTTGATGTAGTCATATTATGAACATTTCCAGTTCATTAAGAGAGTGGGGATGACCTCCAGGGGTTCATAACCTTAAACCATTAGATGTACATAACATAATAACACAAGAAACAAAATTATGTATAGTCAAATGGAGAAGTTTTCTACTATTCAGGAGTCACATGATCATTTGTCATTTCAGGGACAGGGTGCAGCTAGGGAGATTAGAACCCCCCACCCCACCCCCACCCCCACCCCCTGGAATTTGCAGAGTTATTTAAATAGGACTATATACTGATTTACAGAAGCAAATAAAAAATGACTTAGGATGCCCTCCCCCTTTAAAAACATGGACCCCACCATCATTGTTTTTATTTTGTTTGTTTGTTTTTGCTTTTGTTTGTTTGTTTGTTTGGTTTTTTTTTTTTTTTTATTTTTTGCTTCTCAGGAAATTCTGCGCTGGAATTTTTTTTGGACTGAGGTGTGGACCCCCCCTCCCCCCCCCCCCCCCCCCCCGGAAAAAATTCCCGGATCTGTGCCTGTAACTGAATGTAATGTCGACAACGGGAGATAACTCTTCTTCAGAATGCGAAATTCGTCTATTGTGGCATCTGATCCACTCATACATTCAGTGTCTGAGAGAGAAACGAACGACAACTCTGCATAGGAGATTGCCGATGATCTTTGATCCTCTTAAAACTTTAACCTAACTATTTGCATTTCGGTTTATTTTACCCCAATCTATACTTAAACTTGTACTTACCGACTGTCATAGGTCCTGTCAACTTCATGAAATATAATCCAATTAAAACACAAAATGAATTAATTTCCACTGATATACATGTAACACTGCACCATGTCACATGGCATGTGCAATCTAAAAATGATAATGGTAAAACTAGTACTCGCACTGGTAGGGTGACGCAAGCCCAATGTGATGTAGAAATTTTCAAAAAGGTGTTCACATACATGTACAGTACAAGAACAAATTCTAAATTATCATAACAAACGATGTTTTAACATAACTTTGCCATCTAGGCCTATTTCCAAAAACAGGCAAATTGTGTGTGTGTGTTGGGGGGAGGGGACAAAATTGATTGGGTATGGCTTTTCAAGGAGGTTTTTCCCTAATCAAATACTAAAAAAAGTTTGCACATTTTGATAAATTCATCAAAAACGCTTTGTACTGAAATAATATTATTTGTTGTTGAGAAAATAAATTTAAAAAGTTCCAATTATGGGCCAAAAATTTATATCCCCCCCCCTTTTATCAAAATCTAATTTACATCATTAATTAAATTCTGTTATTTCAGACTGGTAATGAATTAAGTATATGAAATGCGTATAAGAGGTTCATGGGTCACATGGTCACCTGAGCATTTTATGCTCGATTTGACGAATACATGTACTGTGTAAATTATAGAATTATTTGGACTTTTTCCTTGGTAAGCCCAATATGAAGGAGTGTGCATTTAGAGGCAAACACCTTAGTGCGGGTATTACTGTCTCATGACAGCATCTAGTTTAATCTTTACTTCAATCAAAATTACCTTCCAAGTACCTCATTTACTAGTTATAAAGTATTTCATTTGTCACCAGATGTAATAAATGAAATCTCATGACCTTGTAATGCCTTACATACATGTAGCATACCTCGGATACCTTTATAAAAATATCACCACATAAGCATGTTGCTAGTGAATTGTCCCAATGTTCTATATTTATATATTACTTGCAAGGTAACTAAGTCGTCTTGTCAAATATTTTTGTTGACTTCTTACTTAAAAGAGGCGTTTTGAGATTTAAAATGAAAGCGTGCCCAGTTTGCACAGAAGCGTATACGTATCTTCACTTATTGAGTGTTATACATTAAGTAAGTAGGCCAGCAATATATTTATTAGCATTGACATATGTACGTATTATGTTAGCATAATATATACTACTTGGAACAAAAAGGTTAAATGCAAAACATTAAGAAAACAAAAAAGAGCACTGCGTTCAAGGATAAACAAAAAGATAATGAAGATATACATGATTGCAGAAGAGGAGAATAGTTTTTCATAAACCTTTAACCTGAAATCTTTTTTGCTTTGCATTGAAAATATCATTCTCCCAGGAGCAGGTACGTTGAATTAACATTTCTGCATTTGTCTTGTATTTTTCGGTATATGTACACGTTACACCCAGATCGTTTTGAAACTTATTTAATTATGCATAAATTCAAAATTGGCTGCCCTGGCTTTGTTTTTACAGAAATGAATACACTCGGATTGTTTGCATTTATAAGAACTCTTCTACATCTGGTAAACAATGTAGTTTTTTTAAACATGCTTTGTAAATTTTCTGGCTGTAAAAGAATATTTTCTACATAAAATAAGACAAACAACTTACGGTTAGCTAGAAATAGTCCAATATAAAAGTTCCTAATATCCTATACCAGATTTTTTTATCAAAATTGAAAAAAAAAGTAAGAGATAATTTATCTCCCCGTTTAGCACTACTTTTGCAACTAAGCCAGTTTGGAGAATATCATTAAATCGTACATATGTTTTTGAGCTTTGATTTTTTTTTATCGAGTAATAAATTTTACGTAAAAGACCAAGGGGAGACCAAAAACCACCTGGCGCAAGACAGTCGAGGTCGAACTGGAAGACCTTCACCTGACTTGCGGAGAGTCAGAGACCATGACCAATAAAAGAGCTGAGCGGCGAAGCTTTGTGTTGACCTTATGCTCCACTGGGAGCGAAGAGAATAGGTAGGTAGGTATGTAGGAATACATTTTTTGTATAAAAAAAAATTATGTATTACAATGTATAACAAAGCTTCATATCTCTAGTGATAAAATGGGAATATTTTTGAAGATAAATAAATGCAACATACAAGATTTTTATTGAATTGGATGGTTTTCACACGATCATTTTTTGATTCTATAACTTTTTTTTCATTTTCTAGAATATCGTTATTCTCTAAATAGCTCGTAATTCTTTTCTTTATTGGTGAACTGTAAAGTTTGTTTATACATGACAACCGACTCACTTCGTGGTAATTCATTGGAGGATGTTTATCTGATAAAAGATCAATAAGAAAAGGACAAGTATCGTTTTCCGCCACATTATGGGAACCTCGCCTGTCTAAAAAATTTATTTGGTGAAGAATACTGGATATTAATGAAAAACGTAAGTAATTTTGTGAAACCCACATTTACACGCATTGGTACAACGGATTTTTTCTAAATGCATAAATTATAATTTACTTCTTCTTTACACTAATAAAACATCAACTCTCCATTTTTCCAAGACTTTCCGTACTTTGGATAAATCATCTCCTACATCATCCATACCTCGATCGATCGGTATGTTTTATTTAACTGGAAGCTTACATCTCTAATATCGTTAGCAATTGATTTTTTGAGGGCTCGCTCAACCCGTCTAAGATATTTAGCAACTGTATCTCTTTCTTTGATACATGTATACTCCGTCTGAGGACAAATTTGATCTCTCTTTCAACTTTATATCGTATGAAATCTTGTTTCGTTTTCCTCGTGACAATACATAAATCTGTTAACTGTTTCGTCCAGTATGGTTTGCTGTGTTTAAAAAGTTTGTTGTTCATATGTTTTCCTTTGGCAATCATGGTTTTCATTTCGTTATAAAGTACTTTGCATAAATGATCATAGATCTCCCCAATACTTTTCTGTGTTTTTCGAATGTTTTCAGTCAGATCTATTTTAGCTATTAGTGCAGACCTTCTCCGTTCACTTATCATTAGATCATTTGAAATCAATTTAAGTTGAAAATAGTTTTGACGATATTAAATTTTTGGGCTACTAAAATTTAAACAACAATCAAACATTTCATTCATATATGATGTCTAAATGATTCAGAAGTTTGAATTTTTAACCAATAAAATTCAGTTGTTTAAATTCCTCCGCAATGTTCTGCACACTTAATACCTTAAACCTCTAAAGTTGTCTAAATGCATCTTTTGGTACATATACACATATATAATCTTTTACGGATTATCCCTTCTTGAAATACAGGTCGGATCACCATCTTGGAATCTACCATTTAATATTTTTAAAAAAAAAACTTGCTTTATTAAGGAAGTCGTTTAATCCATGCCCCTGCTGATTAACAGCTAGTACTCTCAATATTTTTTTTTCTATTAGAAGTATGATCAATGTAGAATTATGTCTTGCTATAATTTATACATTGTCCCATTTTTGTACCTAATCATTATGTTAAATATGTTATGAACTTATTTTAAATATATTTCGTATTGTTTCTAGGTGTTTATATATCATTCAAAGCACCGTCTTCTATTTCATTGAGTTTGTTGCTATAATTAATGTAGACACTGCTTCTTATGAATAATTTTGTAATGGAGAATAACTGGAAGCTCATACTTTGTACAAAGATTGTCCATTGGGTCCATTGGGTTTGTTATGACCCTGATTCAAGTTCATGCCAGCAAGTTCAAAGTCACTAACAGAAAATTTTATAATTCTTTCCCTGGCTGTAACTTTGTAATGGAGAATCATTGGAAGCTCATACTTGGTACAGTGATTATTTTTGAACTGAGGGCGTGTCATGGCTTTGACCAGTTCATTCCCTCAAGTGCAAGGACATTGGTATAAAAAGTGTAAAATGTATAACAGGTTTATAATTTTTTGGATAAATACATGTACAAGTTATGTTCACACAAAGAATACCCGGTTTGCTGTCACAATGACAGCTTTCCACTAGTTTAGTCTTAAATTTCCTGTCTGACATTTGTTTTCATTGATGCCCCTGAATAAAATCCTGGGGCCCGTTTTACAAAAGAACTTACAACTAAGACCAAAAACTTCAGTTGATTGTAAAATTGTGCAAAATTAATAATTCTGTTAAAATTTGCTAGTGTAAAAGTATCTTTCTACATACCTTTTAAAAAGATTAAAACCATTTTCTATTTATTGTAAATTAGAAAGTTACTAGCAGAATTAAATTTTGGTCTTAGTCGTAAGTTCTTTTGTAAAACGGGCCCCTGGATCCGCTCCTGATATTTCATTTCCTCTGTTTCATATTTGGATATTTTACTAGAAAAAGACGTTAATGGTAATCTAACAACCAAGCTTTATGATAAGCGTGATGACTTTAACTTTACAATCGTCAAATAAAGCCTGTTAATGGTTCAGTGAATAATCTATCAATTATATGTTGTCTTACAAAGGATGAAATAATATATCTTTCTAATAACGTGTTATGGCTTGTATTGTTGAAAAGACGACAAACTTTAATCGGTTACATGACATTTGTATCATATAAAGGTGGTCACAGGTTATTAAAATTTCTGGAAAAATAAACATGTGCCATATGCGATGACATACAACAGTTGTCTACAAATGTACATTTTCCACAACCAATTAATTTTTAAAAAAAAACAACAATAAAGTGACGAATCAAAAATTGTATTTTGGCGAAAAAAAATCAAAAGTGCAGTTCTTTAAAACCAGCTGACAATTTGTTTCTTTACTACATGTACATTGCACGTATATGATAAAAACGAAGATAACGAACATTATTGTAATAAAGAGTCTCTTACAAAACTAAGCAGACATATAGGTCTTATCTTTGATCATGTGGTGGCTCATTAGTCTAAAGAGAAAGTATGTTTGAAAGTAGTAAATATCTTTTGACTTATTTTTTGACAATGTCTAAATAATTTTCTTATAGCGACTCAGCAAATGCTACGATTGAGGAATGCATATAATAAGATGTGGGTAGTTCTATAAAATACCATAGAAGTGGAATTTTTAGCGAGACACACATTTAGTGATTTATTCCAAAAAACTGGCATATATTTTTTTACGAGAAGTTATTTAAGGGATTTTATAATGTCCAGAAAAAAAGTAGCTGTAACCACCGAAACGGAATGAATTGTTAGCGATATTCAGTTTTAGTGATATGAACACTCTCGCCAATAATTCCAAAAAAGGATTCCTTGCTTAAAATTCTGTTTATACTGTGTGTGTAATCTTGGCAAATATATTTATTAAAGCATGAGGCGAAGAGGTGATCTTAATATCAAATAATAATCATTGTTAGGTTATTGTTAGGTTTTCTTTTTTATTTCACAATTATTGATGTACGTACACATTGCTCTCCTGTAAATTACCCACTTCTGTACTGTATCTGATTGTATTATTTTGCATATACTGATAAACTGTTAAGCTTAAAGTAATAATTAAGTAAGTAAAAGATTAATAATTTCTCAACATTCGCGATAAAAGTTTAAATATCATGGTTACATTTTTTCGCAGAACCTTCATTTCTAATGTTTAATCCTGATTTCAATGAAAACGTGAGACGCACATTTACCAATTTTACAATATGACGCACATTTACCAGTTTTACAATATGACAATACAGTAAAATACTGTTATGAGGTATCTCGGTAATGAAAATTTTATATGAATGCCCTATGTAGCTTTTCTCTATATACTTGATACGGCTATAGGGAATCTCGCATAAAAGGAAGTAAATTGTTAAGCCTCAATGACGCTCTTGAAACCGGATTTAACTGTTTATGCATCAATCCGTATTTAAATAGAATTTGTCATTTATTTTGCATTATTGCCATGGAAGTGAATAAAAAAAAACTAGGGATGTCAAAATGTTTTTTTTTTCTTTAGTCGAATATTCGATTGCATTATTCGAACGATGGTCGAATACATTCGAAACTTTTTCGGAAACTAAAATTTTATTTCAAACTTCACTGGTACATGACATATTTAACCCCAAAGCCCTTTTTTTTTTAAATCTATTAAAAAAAGTAACATCAAATGTTACACAAAGATGTTCACATGGACCTAAAATGTGGTTGCTAGCTAGTGTGTTTTTATTTACTAAATATAGACCGCTAAGTTCTCCAAAATGTATGATTTCCCCATTCATAAATCGGTCTGTAAAGTCGGTTTTTAGAAAGCATAAAAATGACAGTACGATATATTTTTAAAGCGTATTAAAATAATTGGGGGGGAGGGGACAAGGTGTCTGTGATAATGTTAAATATTTGATCGAAACGTCTTTAAAATATGTAAAAGAATATTAATTTTATAACAATTATCGTAGTGTCCAAACATGTCACGGTTTTAATGGGTACATGGTATAAGATCAAGTCCAGTTAATAATTTTACAAAGAAAGCGCAGTATAGCGAGATAATTTTATTACAAAAACAACACATTAATTGACAAATAATTCTCGCGGAAGTGAAGCATTTCTAATTACTTTACTTTCTATAAGTAAAGTCAGCGGTTTTTAATGAGGAAAATTATCTTATCTGAGGAAAGATGGTTTCTCAATTTTCGTATGAGAATTCCATCTCTTTATCACTCTTTTATTGAATTTATTTATTCGAATGTCGTTTCGTAATTCGATCGTCGGTCCATTCGACTGATACTGTGGAATCATTATTGTTCGTGGGGGATCAATGTTCGTGGATTTCGTGGATAATCCTTACCCACGAATTTACATCCCAATTTTTTTTTTTTTTTTTTGGTCAACGTACTGATTAATTAAATCTACCAAATAAACGAGCTGCCCACGAAATTACATCCCCACGAACCAATAAAATTTTGCTTGCCCACGAACATTGACCCCCACGAATTTAAATGATTCCACAGTAGTCGAATAGTCGACTATTCGTTGACTTCCCTACAAAAAACAAAAAACAAAAAAAAAGAAAAACTAAGAAACAGAAGTTTTGTTTTTGTAAAAATGATATTTCCTCTAAATATTTCGCACAATTTAACACAATATCAAAATACATTACAATAGTTTGCATCAATTCTTTTACGTTGTTAAAGGTTACATTTTTAGTTGTTCTTAAAAAAGATCAGTTGAACTTTGTCAAAATTCTATTTCTGTTCCTGGTTTGGCCTCTTTCATAAAACCTGGAAAAAAATATGAACGATCAAGATGAAAGATTCAAGTTACTTGTTCATAAAATAAACATTGTTTTCAGGGTTACAGATTATTTCAATCAAAAATATTTTCAATCTTTCAAAATTTCTGAATTGTCTGCCTATATTGATTAAAACTTTATTGAGTTTTAGAGAGAATCAATATTTCAAAAAAAATCATTTTGAAGAAACAGTGTCTCTGTTTGTTTGTCATTTTTAAAGATATTTTGATATGGATCTAACTTTTGATTATTTCATAAGTATAGCCCATTAGCAACCTTTGTACGATTTATTTGAATGATACATACTGGTATCTCGGCGTCGCTTAGTACTATTGATAAAAATAAAACCTGAAAAAAAAAATTCAAATTTTTACTGTTTCTGTCTGATTTGCGTAATAGTCGACTAACAGTGTAGCAACTCTGAAAAGAAAGACAAATGATTTTAATTATTTTAAAGAAATGAAATACAATACAGACCATGAATTTGCTACTACCCAATACGCACGCTGCACGAACGGTACACGCTCGCTACACGGTCTGCACGAAACGCTGCACGGTTTACACGAAACGCTGCACAGTTTACACGAAACGCTTTGCACGAAAGGTGCACGGTTTACACGAAAGCCTGAACGAAACGATGTGTACACGTTTCTCACACGCTTTTTACATGATTCTCGCACGCTTTGGCCTCGATCTGAATTTTCTATTCGGAATATCTCGGACTTTATCTAAATTATTATGGATTAATCAAAAGTAATTTAAATGGCCGGCTGGGGTTTTCGTTGTGCAATACTTCGCGCAGCATAGTAAAATAAAGAGTATTTACTCTTTTAAAGCAACTTTCTTTTACTTAATTTATAATAAAAAAAAAACAGCAATATTTGGAAATCTCAGGTTAGAAAATCTAATTACGTGTTTAGATAACTTATTTTTTAAGCGATTTTTCAAATGATGGGTAGATAGACGTCATAATAGTGTGTTTTTGACGTCATGAATAACCGAAGTTCTTTAAGATGGGTCATTAATTATGTCGTCAAATAAAAAGTATAAAATAGATGCTCTTGAAATTTTAAACATAGGAAATCGAGAATCTCACAATCATTATTATTATTTTTTTTTATATATCTGTCATGTTTTGTAGTACTCCATAAAACAGGAAAATATCGTGAATTTTGACATTTTGAGATGCTCGCTCTGGAAACCAAAACGTAGAATTTTGCGTTTCTTGCACAAAATGTACAATATAGTATTACTCATCAAATAATATAATTTGAGCAAATAGTCTGCAGTAGCATTTGTATAATTTGCTCCGAAGTGCAAAAAATGGTATTTTCCTGTATAATTTTATAGTAAATGTACCTGTATTTTGAGATGGTCCCTAAAAAGATTTTCACTAAACTTGGCATGTATACTGAAGTCAATGTAAGGTACATATGGTATAGAATTAAAGAGTTTATCTATAGTAGTTTTCACAAACCCCAGTCGGCTCTCTTAAGGAGGGATTCTTGTCTGGTTTCTGACTTATGAAATACTCAAAGTATATTAATTTTGCTTACATGTCTTTTATATCTAGATGTAAAGGGTTTCAAAGACCATATTTTTCTTTCTATTTCATAATTGTACAATTTGAAAAAGTAATGGTAAACTGACTTTGAAATCTAGCAGGGACTATATTTTTGGCGGAATGGCGGCGTATGAAAATATCTCCTTTTCGGCTTCTCAAAATTACTACAGAACGATGAATTTAAAAGGCATTTTTAAACAATCAAAGGGTTAAGGAATTTTTGTAGAAGCTGAAATTAATAATTTTATTTATTTTAAAATATATCAAATAAATATATCAAATAAATCTGAATTTCTAGACAAACGGCAATCTTATAGCCTTTGAAAGGTAAGGATTTGTAGAACAGATTCGAGTAAAAATTCAGTAAAAATGTTTTTCTCTCTTATCAAACGGTCAAAACTTTTGGTTTTTGTATCATATTGCACCTTTACATAGCTACTTTATCATATGTAAAATTAAGAAAATTTTAAATATACAAAGCATTTTAAAATAACTAATATACCCCCAATATTTAAGAAAAATAGAGGAAATTCGGGTTACCCAATATCTTTTTAGTTTAACTGTTAATCTCAATTTGATAATATCATCTGGTAGATCTTTTGTTGTATCAACTTTTTATGTAAAAAGAAAAAGATTAAATCTTTTAAGATAAAAATAAGCATTACATGATTGGCAACAATAATTTTTTATTCTTAATGACAAGGACGAGATAATGACCTTGACATAACATTGACCTTTAAATTAAACGGTTAAATATAATGTAATTTATGTCATCATTTAGTGATATTGTCTTCTTCAATCTGTGTAAATTTCATTAATTTTTAAATATGATAAACACGAGAACAACCCCTCCTTAAGAATTGTAACCATTCACATTAAGTTGAAATTTAAAACTCTCTGTACCAGTACTATATAAATTGATAAAACACTCGATGTTCACTTGTAATTAATTTATAGTTGTCATTCCCTATGTGATACGCCGGTGAAATGCCTATCATCGTCTATGTACTTTCACTACACTCTAAATTACTACTGAAAAAAAAATTGTCATTCATAATCTCTTACAGCATTCAATGTTTTTACAATTATAGCTTGATACTAAAAAGTCGTTTTATTACTGACAGAAAAACTCAGTTATTGATTTGAAAAAAAAAAATATTGATTAAATTGCGTTTGGTCGAGGGTTCGAATCTACTACGGGACGTGGAGATCGGTCCTTCGGATGACACCGTATAAAGCGAGGTCCCGTGTCGCAGTAGATGTTGGCAAAAAGATCCCTCACTGCTCAATGGCCCTAAGTGCCGAGTATAGGTATAAATTTGCAGCCCTCCATCGGCAATTGGTGACGTCTCCAAATGAGTGAAAAGTTCTCGAGAGGGACGTTAAACAACAAACAAACAAATAAATTGCGTTTGATTTCTGTAAACGGATTGATTTTCTTTTCTTTTTTCTTTTTTTTTATTATTATTGATTGATTGATTGATTTTTTTGATCTAGTTAAGAAAATTTCATTCGATTAATTCAGGTTCTGTTTATAATTTGCAAAGGTAATATGTACACTGCATCAAACAGGAACATTATGCAGGAGAGGGGGGGGGGGAGATTGCCGAGATCCCGTACATGGCTAAATACAACGGGCACTTGTTTCAGTAATTAGGAAAAATATGTTAAAGAAACAAGTGCCCGCGGTTAAAAAAAAAATATCCATATTTCCAGCGGGACCAGATAATTCATTATATGCACTTCATTCAGAATGGTAAAAACAATATTTCCTTACAGAGTTAAACTTTAATTTATCATTAGAATTCTATATGGTAGAGAAACCGGGGGGGGGGGGGGGGGGACTAGTATTGTAAATCTTTAGTTCTCTTTTGAGGCATTGTGTTTATCAAATAAAAACAATATACCCACCACCTTGTAAAATCCTTAATTTCAAACCCCGGCTAGTCGCGGCACTTAACAGTACATTCAATATATAAGTATGCATGTCCAATCTCCTAAAAACTAAAAATTATTCTCTAGAACTGCGTGATTAATAAAACAACTTATATAGAAATAAATCCTGAATAATATTTTTTATTCACGAATAGACTGGCAAATCAATTCACTGTTTACAGACAATCGGATAGATTTAAGTAATAAAATCCACGGGTATTTATTTGTACCCATTAAATACAAACAAAACCATTTCATTTCAGGAATTAAAAATCAATTGTAATTCTCGGGTGTCATTTTAGCCATGATTGACAAACAAGTTTTCAGTTCCTGGCACGCGGAGCCCGTGATCGCTGTTGTAAATGACCTAGATCACAGTCGTAAGAAGAAGTGTTGAAAGTGTAAGGTGCATCGGGCGCACCCCGTAAACAAAACAATAATTGTCTTTAAAAAGAAAATTAGCTATTAAACACTTGTTAACAACAAAAACTCAGTTTGTGTTTTCATTTGAAGGACCTCCCCCCGGAAATATTTACCCTGTGTTTGCCGATGTTTGTGAATAATAATTCATTTATTTGACGATTCTTGATCAATCAATTTTACGCATAAAAAGAATATAGATGATTTGTCGCTTCAAAATAATTAGTATCACATTCTTGTAATATAAGAAAATTAGGTTCGTTTATAAAGAAAATGAATAAAATGTGCTCCTCGGCCTAGAATTCCATATTTACATTTATAGCAACGTACTAATTTCTGTATTTTATTTTTCATGCCTGTCTTATCTATCAATTATTTTGTATTAATCACCTATATGTTCCTGTAATCTTTATATGCTATAATTGTAAAATGGTAAAGAGATACAAATAAATGAATGAAAAGTACAAGAACGGATTCCAAATGAATTTTCGTTTGAAAAAAAGTTCAGTATTGCTCTGTTTAAAAAAAATGTACTGAACTAAATACCTTAAAATTGTTGTACATATAATAAATTACCTTGATCACATTTTCTGTCCATCTTTATTTTAAAAAAGGAAGAAAATCAAACAAATACGTAATACATTACCGCGTAATTTTTTATATTTTGTTGTTTCAGTTTTATTTTTTCACTCTTAAAATACCATCAGCTAGATATATCCGAATAATATTGGTTACATACAACACAGTATGACATCTTGATCCATCAATAGCCATATTTAGATAAAATGACTTCCGAATGAATCCTACACGTTTCTCATACGATTCTTGCACGAACGTCGCACGTTTCTCACACGCTTCTCGCACGCTCGCTACACGGTTTGCGCGAAACGCGTTGAAGCTTACACGAAACGCTACACGGTTTACACGAAACGCGAGACGCTTTGCAAGAAACGAAAAGCGCAAGAAAGTCACAGGTTTTTTTTGGGGGGGGGGAGGGGGGGGGGGTAGTAGCACGCTTCAGGGTCTTTACAATGTAATATGTTGATAGAGTAAAACACGCTTATAGCGAACACACTTATAATGAAATGACGCTTATAGCGAAGCGATTTTCATTTTCCATGGATTTTTAACGTATGGGAAGCTAACGAGTATAAAGAATAACATTTATAATGAAGAAGCAAATTAGCCCGTCCCTAGCAGTTCGTCTTAAGCGTGTTTTACTGTACATGCTGTTTTTCCTGTCTAGAAGGAAGACTTCTCACATTCCAATAAAAATGTCAGATTAAAAAAAAACAGAAAAAAAAAACAATCTACTGTTGCAAATATTAGCAATCTAAAGGTTTCCAGATTTTAGTTAATTGATTTAAATTAGAGTTGGCAATCTAGAATTACCAATCAGTTAACCGCAAAACTTTACCACAGAGAGAGAGAGAGAGAGAGAGAGAGAGAGAGAGAGAGAGAGAGAGAGAGAGAGAACAAAATACAATGTCATTAATTACCATAACCCAACCATATATATATACTTTGAATTAATACCAGATATAGGGTCACAATATCTGTTCATATTTTAACAATACACATTCGTCTAACAAGATTAACAACTGAAGTTACATTCACGTAACGCTATTAAAAATCATAATTAAGACGTTCTTAATGACAAAGGCTCAGCTATACATATTTGCTGAAGTTTTGCATAATTTTTTTCAATTGACTACATATAGTTTAGAAATCCATCACCCAAAATTTTGTTGAATACTTTTTGACATTTTCTGACGGATGAGTGATTGTTCTTAACAGAGATTGAATGAAACTCAGTGCAACCAAGTTTAAAACCTTATTTAAAACCATCTACGAGAAAATCAAGTAAAACTTGCTTAACCCTGCAACTCTTGAAAATGCGCTTCATGCTTTGTTGTTGTTGGTATTGTTTGGTTTGCTATGAGATCTACTTCGGTCCGATTTGCTACCTAATTCTGGCATGTTGTTCACTGCACATTTGGTCTAGATCTAGATTAACTTCCTTAGACACTCCAGCAGTTTGTTTTAGGCTCGTGGATTTTACATATGTAAAATTATCTTATTGAAGATCGAAAACACATGTCATCTGACAGGTATCATACGAAACAACTGAAATAAGATCTTTTGATGATTCACATAATACATATCAATTAGTTGTTGTCTAACAAAGGATGAAATAATATCTCTCTAATAACGTGGGCATAGGGTAATAAAATGTCTGAAAAATAAACATGTGCAACATACGATGACGTGCAACATTTGTTATAGGTCTCCATTTTCCACAACCATTTAATCTTTAAAACGCCAATAATATGACGAGTTAAATATTGAATTTTGGAGAAAAAATATTTCAAAAGTGTATTTCTATCTTACTAACTAACTATCTGCATTTTTACTACATGCATATCGCAAGTGAACGTTATACATTGTACGTTGCGCGTGCACGTGTATAGATTTTGAAGTCTCCTGCAAAATTATGTACACATAAAGGCACTTTGATAAGGCGGCTGCTCATCAGTTGAAAAAGAAATCTTATACTTCTACTTTTAAAGATTATATAGTGCAATTACCATAATTCGTGAAAATTCTCTTTTGCTTATTAATTTTAATTTATAATTTCAAGAATGTAGGTGTCGTAAAAATTTAGTAATCTACAGAATTTAACTATGTCTATAACATACATGCAGGTGTCGAAAAAATTAAGTGATCTTAAGTTTTTATCCATGTCTATAACATGTACATGAGTGAATAAGTGTAGCAAACATCTAGTGATCTACAGTATTTAATCATTTCTATAACATGTGCATGAGTAAATAGGACGATTTTTAAACATTGTTTGAAGTTTGGTGGTTTTAGTCCTGTGTATATCCTTCTTGCCAAAGGGGTATTCAACACATTTGTTTTCCTTTATCCATAATACACCAACAAAAGTGGTTGAAATATGCCCAGTCATTTCAAGACAAAAAAAAAACTGAAACTGATCAGAGACTCTGTGAACATAAAAATTATAGTCTATTGACGTTTGGTCGCAGATTTCAATCGATATGGTACATCAGTAAGCTACATCGAGATAAATAAATCTGTGTAAAGATTTTAATTGGCCGACATGCACAATGAATATGCAATTAACATGATTACATTTTTTTTTCGCAAAACACCTCACTTATTAATGTTTAAGCATGAATTCGTTGAAAACTGACCCCTTCAAGACATGTATACAACAATCCGTATAAAAAAATTGTCATTTAGTTCTATGTTAAGGCTTCCCGAAGCTTTAAAATCCGTTTTAAAAACATAGTGTTGCATCTCAAGGTCGGTTTTGATTAAAACTTGTAAGTTATGTACTTAAGTACAGCGAATTTAAACAGAGGGTTCCCTTGACTAAATATTAACAAATTTGTAATGATGTCACATGACTTTGTTGATCACGTGAAGGTCATTTATAACTTTCTGAAGTGTTTCACATAAATCGCTTCGGCGCAGCTGATTAACACAATTTTTATTAACATTTTGTCATATAATTAAATTCATCGTATCCTTGTGTACCCAAAATGTGCTTGGGAAAAGACCAAGTATAATCTGGGTACAAAATATTTCATGAGAAATTCAACTTACCGACACGTTTGAGGGTATTTTCCACACAATATCGTAATCTGTATTAAAACAAAACCATCACACATTTTTCCCAAGCAAGATTCGATTAGAGAGCAAACTCCTCTTACAGATTACCACAATAGAACTTAAATTAGTCCTCATTTATCGCCTGTGCCAGATTTTTTTATATACTCATAATAAATTCTACCTCTAACCACTGGTATAAAACAGAGTACATCTCAAAAGTATATTTTTCGTAAGCATTAGCAAGCTGAATTCAATAAAGGGTAAGTAAGCGATGTATTTTTAAAGTATTTGGGTATACAACATTTAAAAATACAATTAAGGAGTATTGACCCTCTGCTCTAAATTTCACAATGTTTTTTTTTTAATTTCCCAACATTGATTTTCAACAAGATCTATAGCATTATAATCAAATAAAAATATTGTTATTATAAATATCTTTCTATATATTTATTACAAATACAAAGTAAATGTTATTTTTCCTCGGTCTAGCAATTTCATTGTTGACCGGTCTGTCAGTCCAACATAAGAATTGTTAGACTGCAATGTCACTGCTACGTTACAAGTAATAAGTCGTCGTTCAATATCGGCGACACGGAAATAGCCGAAGTTTCAAGAGTTACCGCGTATGCTATATGTAAAATGGAGTCACGGGAAAACAATGTTTTGTGATAAATAATTTCTATCTTATAATGATTCAATAATATTTTTTTCATTCTTTGTTGTTGTCATTTTTTTTAAAAAAGCCAAAATATTACTTATAAAGAAATTGTTTAATTATATGATTAAATCTGTTTAAAAGCTTTAAATTTAAGTGTTCTATCTTAAGTGAAGGGTATAACGAAACGGTTATAGACTGGGATTCGAACAACATATGATTTGTTGGATCTGAAGGTGAAAATATTGACCTTGGCCTGCGGCCTCACCTTCAGGTCCAACAAATCATATGTTGCCCTCATACCCAGTCAATACTGTATAGTATTAAGTATGAAGAGCTGCTTATTTTTTTCAGAAATCATTTTTATGTCAGATCATGATATGAAGAAATTTTAACACAGAGAATAGGAAGAGTAGTACTTTATTATCAATGCATAAAATTAAAAATGTGAGGTGTATATGTAAAATAATGTTTAGAGTCATACTTATTTAATTCATATTAGAAAACATAAAAGAGCGCTGCTTCCTGAGTCAGAATATAACAATGTTATATGTGCTTGTAAGAAAAGAATACGTCCATTAGTAAGAGTTATCTTTCTTATAAATAAGGAAAAAATGTAACTAATCAAAGGTCTCAATTATTAAACTGTGGTGAAATAAACTATGAGTAATATTAGGATATTTCACTTGGAAAGTTATCTATCTTATCAGAGTGTCGGTTCCCCTTAAGACACGTGAATTTTGCAATACGATTTTTGACATATTCATGCAGTTTGAAATGATGTGAAAAGTTCATGACATTCTTCTCGGCATAACAGCTCATTTAAGCATTGACTTTACGTCAATTTCCATTATGACGTCATATCTTGGTAGTTCAGAGACTTGAAAGCACAGGATGCACTGTGATATTATATGGGAAGCCTTAACCTACATGCGAAGTTATTGCCATGGAAAACCAAGAAATTTTTTTTAAATAAACCCAAAAATAAAAGTTAAATCTGTTGTATAACTTTTTTGGTTTAAATTCTTTTTCCTCCAATTATTTTCACACAATTTAACCCAATCAAAATACATAACATTAATTTGCATAATTTGTTATGTTGATAAAAAAAAAATGCAAATTTATCGCATTTTTTATCGCTTTTAATAAGGATCAGTTGAATTCTGTCAAAATGCTACAAATGTTACAGATTTTGTCCGTATCATAAAACCTGAAAAAAAAATATACAGACGATCAAGATAGATTCAAATACCGGGTAACTTGTTCATGTAATAAACAATGTTGTCAGTGTTACCGATTAATATCAATTAAATAAAAATAGTTCGTTCTTTCAAAATTTCTAAACTTTCTGCCTATATTAAATAAAACCTTATTGAGGTTTTCAAGAATCAATGAAATATATGGAGATAACGAACAGTATTCAAGCTCAAAAGTCCATTATACAATACAAAATAAGAGCAGAGCAAACACGGACCTCCAAACATCAGAGGTGGGATCAGGTGCCATGGAGGAGTGAGCATCCCCTGCCGACCGGTCACACCCGCCGTGTGCTCCTTGTCATGATCGGGAAATAACGGAAAAATCCGTCGAATGTCGAGTTGAACGCCACAGCAAGTGTTTTCTTCTTTTCACGTACAAGATTTTGGACAAATTCTGCTTCATATGAATACAAAAAAGGTCTGCTAATAACGGGGCGCAATTGGTACCCATGGAAATTCCAATAGATTGTTGGAAGACCTGGTCTCCAAAAACCACATATATATTGTCAATCAGAAACTGAAGCATCTTTTTAATGTCAACTTCAGAGTACTTGTGTGAACAATCAGAATCTTTTTAACAAAATAATTTTGCAAATGACCACTGACAAGGTAAGTTTATTTACGAGTTTCATTTTTATTGAAAAAGCAGCTGTCAATGATATCAAAAAGCCTGGACTTTAATTTATCGTGGGGAATGGTTGTGTATAAAGTTGAAAAGTCGTAACTTTTTAAGCTGTTGATTTTGGTAAAATCTTGTGATTTCAATTTTTCCAAAAGTTCCTTGGAATTTTTAAGTATCCACATCTGATTTACACCACTTCTCGAATATATTGTTGCACAGTACTCTTGAAGTTTCTCCTTCACCACTGTTAATATCTTAGTGAGGAGTAAAGATAGAGGCTTGGTTGAACATTTACTGGAACCCGCTATGTATCTTTGTTTGTAAGGATTTTTATGAAGTTTCGGAATCCAATATAAATATGGTAATTCGAATTCATTTTGTTTGTTTGGAATATTAAAAATATTCAAAACTGACATATGATTTTGAAGAATTTCTTCCTTAGAAAGGGAAATATTATAGTAAAATAATAATAATATAATAAATATTATAATAAAAATATTTTCATTCTGAAGAAACAGTGCCTCCGTTTTGTTTTGTTTTGTTTTTGGTTGTTTTTTTTTTTTTTTTTTTTTTTCATCTTCTTCTAAATATGTACAGGTATCTAATTCTTGATTAATTCAGAACTCTACTCCATTAAAAACTTTTGTATGATTTATTTGAATGATACATACAGGTATCTGGGCGCTTGGCACTATTGATAAATATAAAACCTGAAAAAAAATCGTTTCAAATTTTTACTGTTTTTGTTTGATTTGCGTTATACCTCGGATAAATGTAGAATTCATTAACATACCTATATTTTTCGATTTATCGATTTTGATATCGACTAACAGTATGACAACTCTGAAAAGAAAGACAAATGATTTTGATTATTTTAAAGAAATGAAACACAATGTAATATTTTGATACATAGTGTTTTCCCTTTCTAGGAGGAAGACTTCTCACATTCCAAATAAAAATGTCAGATTAAAAAAAGAAAAAATGATAATGTAATGTTGCAAACATTAGCAATCTAAAGGTTTCCAGAATTTTAGTTTATTGATTTTAATTTGAGATGGCAATCTAGAATTACAATCGGATAACCGCAAAACTTTACCACACACACACATAGAGAGAGAGAGAGAGAGAGAGAGAGAGAGAGAGAGAGAGAGAGAGAGAACAAAATACAATGCAATTATTTACCATACCCCAACAAATTTTTATACTTTGAATTAATACCAGTGATAGGGGCACAGTATCTGCTCAATTTTAACAAGACATATTCATGTAACAAGACTAACAACTGAGGTTACATTCACGTAACGCTATTAAAAAAATCATAATTAAGAAGTTCTTAATGACAAAGGCTCATCTATATATATATATATATATATATATATATATATATATATATATATATATATATATATATATATATATATATATATATATATATATATATATTTGCTGAAGTTTTGCATAATTTAGTCTAATTGACTAAATATAGTTAAGAAAATTCTTTGTCCAATTTTTGTTAAATACTTTTCTGACGGATGAGTGATTGTTCTTAACAGATATTGAATGAAACTCAGTGCAACCAAGTTTAAAACCTTATTTAAAAGCATTAACGAGAAAAAAAGTAAAACTTGCTTAACCCTGCAACTCTTCATGCTTTGTTGTTGTTGGTATTGTTTGGTTTTCTATTAGATCTACTTCGGTTCGATTTGCTATGTAATTCTGGGATGTTGTTCACTGCATATTGGTCTAGATCTACATTAAGTTCCTTAGACACTCCAGCAGTTTGTTCGCAGCTCGTGGATTTTACGTATATAAAATTATTGACGATCGAAAACACATGTCATTTGAAAGGTATTTGACAGGCATTATACGAAACAATTGAAATAAGATCTGTTAATGATTCATGTAATACATATCAATTAGTTGTTACAAAGAATGAAATATATTTATACATTTATACATTTCTGATAACGTGTTATGACGTTTTGTTCAAAAGGCTGACAAACTTTAATCGATTACATGACAAATGTTTCATATATGAGTGGGCACAGGAAATTAAAATTTCTATTAAAAAATAAATAACGTGAAACATGCGATGACCTGCAACAGTTGTATATACGCCTTCATTTTCCACAACCAATAATCTTTAACATGCCAATAATATAACGAATAAGAATTGTATTTTGGAGAAAAAAAATATTTCAAAAATGTAGTTTTTTATTACCAGCTGACTCTCTGCTTTTTTACTACATGCACATTGCACGTGTACGTATAGAATTTAGAGTCTCTTACAAAACTAAGCAGACATAAGGGCCTTACCTTTGATCGTGTGACTGCTCATTGGGTGAAAAAGAAAGAATTTTTAAAGGCTGTAAACATATTTGAATGCTTTTTGACAATGACAAAATGGTGAATGAAGCGTCTAAGACATGCATAAAACAAAATGTAGGTAGATCAATGAAAATAACGTTGATCAGCTCCCATTTGTTTTGTTTCAATGGATTTTTGGACATCATTACTGTTCATCATCTTCATCTTCTATTCAGTGAAAAATGACCACAACAATACATGTATATAAAAACAATTTGATATTTAGTTTACATTGTTGCCATGGGATACAAAATACGAAAGTAAACTCAAAAAGAAAAGTAAAATCTGTTAAGTTTAACCTTTTTGTTGAAATTATTTTTCTTTAAACTTTTCCCACACAATTAAACACAATTAAAATACATTAAAAGTTTGCATCAATTACTAGTACATGTATATTACGTTGGTAAAAGGTGTATTTTTCATTGTTCTTATAAAGTATCAGTTGACTTAGTCAGAATGTTACTCCTGCTGCAGTATTTGCCTCTTTTATCAAACCTGGTAAAAGTATAAAGACTTTCAAGATGAAAGAATCAATTAACTTGTTCTTTAAATAAACAATGTTGCCATGGTTACTGATTAATGTTTCGATCGTGACTTTTCAAAATTTCTTCGCTTTCTAAATTGTATAAAATCTTATTGTGGTTTAGAGAAAATCAATATAATAAAAAAATATTTTCATTTTGAAGAAACAGTGTCATTTTTTATTTAATATTTTTATATATGTATCTAAGCCTTGATTATTTCATAACTTTATATTCCTTCTACAACATTTGAATGATTTATTTGATTGAAACATATCTAGGCATCGACGGCAATGTCAATTGTTTAAAATGAAAATTTGTTCAAAATGTACTGTTTTTGACTGATTTGCATAATACTTCGGATAAATATAGAATGAAAAAACAAAACAATAAATATTTTGCGATTTATTGATTCTGATTTCTAAATAGTAACACTGACGCGACTCTGAATAGAAAAACAAAACATTATAATTATTTGAATGAAATGAAATATGTTTGTACATTTTGTTTTTCTTGTCTAGGAGTAAGACTTGTCATTTTCCTAAGAAAAAGATCAGAGAAAGAAATGTCAAATATTCCATGTTCTGTTGCAAACAGTATCAATTAAAAAACTTGCCAGAATTTTAGTTATTTTAGTTTTTGATGGCTATCTAGAATTGCCAATTGGTTAACGGCAAAATGTTCGACCAAGAGAAGAAAAGAGAACGAAATAGAAAGCCATTGTTTAACAGACCCTGACCCATATTTTCCAAACTACTTTTAATCTTTGAATTTATATCAGTTTGCCACTGATATTGGCACTGTATCTGCTTATGTCGGTATTTTAACAAGGCATATTCATGTAACAAGATAAACAAATGACCTGAATTCAAGCAATGCTACATTAAACAAATCATAAATAAAGATGATGTTTACTCACATGACGAAAAACTCCACTAATGAAATTGATAAAAAAAAAAAAAACACCTAGTGTACATAGGTGTCATGTATGCTTACAGAGTTATTAGTCACTTTCACATAACTAGGTAGCAGAAGGATAAAACGTACGCTCAACTAGGACCTTAGGTCACCGGCTCAGTTCACAACTATCAAACCTGTTTACTCCGCGACAAAATGTAGTAAAGTGAAAATAGAATAAATCGCACTACTGTGAAGCCTTTACAATGTAAAACAACAAACAGAAAATCTATTTTTGTCAAAGGAATAATCATCTGATATGAGAAAGGATATAGGGGGGAGCAACAATGACTGCAATATATTATAAAATATAAGTTATACAGCAATGGATTACGTAGGGTGACCTGTGGTCTACCTAATGATATTATTATTCCATGTAAGGCAATAGTATCTACTTAACACAGTACCTAACCTCTGATCTCCTTATTAATATATCAGGGTAGGCGACCTCCTGTCTCTGCATTTGCAGATCTAACAGGCAAGGGGGGGGGGAGGGGGAGAGATACATTGTAGGTCTTGCCCCCCACCCCGCTCGAACTCTTCACTGATCCTTAAGGATAATGAAATAATTATTTGGTAATAAATTATACTAGGTGTCCTTTGGTCTCCCTTTTGAGGTCATACCTCAATAGGCGACCTTATCAGTTTAACACTCTAGTAAACCTCTGGTCAATATTAATCTTACAGAGTAGATGTATGCCCAGTCTTGCAAGGATGGAGGCTGAAGTTCTTCTCCCCTTTCCCTGGAATTTACACTTATCAAATTCATAAACGAATCAAAACTACTAGTATATTTTCCAAAATAATAAACTTAAAAAACATGGACCCATTGTCAATTGCTTGTGGGATATATATACTGTATATGAAGGAAAAGTTGTCTAATATCATCCCCCATCCAATTACATAAATTTAGAGAATTAATTTGGAGAAATTGTGAAATGGTTTGCTTGTAAAAAAATCAGAATCTCAATTTTTGTTTGCAGTGAATTTGAAAAATAATTCTTCACATGCCACATTTTTTAAATTGTCTTCTTATATCTTCAAGTGACCTCATGTTTTCCTAATAATGAACAATATAAGATTACCTCTGGTCTACTGATTCATATACCACTTCGTCTGACCTCTGATATCCTTATTGATGTACAATATAAGACAAACTCATGTTTCCATATTCTTTATGTGGGGAGCAGAGGAAACATAAAGTTTATATGAATAGGGAGACCATAGGTCACCTTATATTGTACATAATTAGGAGGACCAAAGATCACATTGTATTGTACATCAAAAGTAAGACAAAAGGTCCCCTTATATCCTACATCTTTAGGGAGACCAGAGGACATCTAGTATTGTACATCAATAGGGAAACCAGGAATCATTTGTACATCAATAGGGAGACCAAAGGTCCCCTTATATCCTACATCAGTAGGGAGACCAGAGGACACTTTACATATTACATCAATAGGGAGACCAGAGGTCCCCTATATCCTACATCAACAGGGAGACCAGAGGTCCTCTTATATCCTACATCCATAGGGAGACCAGAAGACACCTTATATTGTACATCAAAAGGGAGACGAGAGATCTCTTATATTGTACATCAATAGGGAGACCAAAGATCCCCTTATATCCTACATCAGTAGGGAGACCAAAGGATACCTATATTTAACATCAATAGGGAGACCAGAGGTCACCTTATATTGTACATTAGTAGAGAGATCAGAAGTCACATTATACTGTACATGAATTATTTTATTAATCATTGGGGTAACCATATTTCATATAAAAGTGTTTATAAATACGGAGACCAGATCGAATCTTATGTTGTACATTATTCAAAAGACCAGAGGTCACATAACGTTGTGTATAAATATGAAGACCAGAGGACACCCTATATTGTACTTCATTTGCAGACCACTGGTCACATAAGGCTGTGTATAATATGAATACGGAGACCAGAGGTCCCCATATGGTGTACTTCATTAGGGTGACCAGAGGTCACTTTATATTGTACATCAATAGGGAGACTAGAGTTCACCTTATATTGTACATAAATACAGAGACCAGAGGACACCTTATATTGTAAAGAATTACGGAGACCAGAGGTAACTTATTTTGTACATCGATAGGGAGAACAGAGGACACCTTATATTGTACATCAGTAGGGAAACCAGAGGACACCTTATATTTAACATCAATAGGGAGACCAGAGGTCACCTTATATTGTACATTAGTAGGGAGACCACAGGTCCCCTTATATCCTACACCAGTAGGGAGACCAGAAGACACCTTATATTGTACATCACTAGGGAAACCAGAGATCACTTATATTGTACATCAATAGGGAGACCAAAGGTCCCCTTAGATCATCATTAGTTGGGAGACCAGAGGACACCTTATATTGTACATCAATATGGAAACCAGAGGACATCTCCTATTTTACATCAATAGGGAGACTAGAAGTCACCTTTTATTGTACATTAGTAGGGAGACCAGAAGTCACAATATATTGTACATTATTCAGAGACCAGAGGTCACATAAAGTTGTGTATGAATATGAAGACCAGAGAACATTTTATATTGTTCATCATTTGCAGACCACTGATCACATAAGGCTGTGTATAATATGAATATGGAGACCAGAGGTCCCCATATGGTGTACTTCATTAGGGTGACCAGAGGTCCCCTTATATTGTACATCCTTGGGAGACCAGAAGTCACCTCATATTTTACATTAATAGGAAAATCAAAGGTCACCTAATATTGTAAATCAATAGGGAGGCCAGGGGTCACCTTATATTGTACATCAATAGGGAGACTAGAGGTCACCTTATATTGTACATAAATACGGAGACCAGAAGACACCTTATAGTGTACATGATAAGGGATTCCAAAGGTCACTTTAAATTGTACATCAATAGGGAGACCAGAGGTCACCTAATATTATACATCAATAGGGAGACCAGGGGTCACCTAATATTGTACATCAGTAGGGAGACCAGAGGTCACCTTATGTTGTATATCAGTAGGCTTATGTTGTACTTCATTGTGGAGACCAAAGGTTACCTTATGTTGATCATTAGAGAGACCAGAGGTCACATAGAGTTTATACAAATGCCAAGACCAGAGGTCCTCTTATATAAAACATAATAAGGGAGACAATGCAGAGGTCAGGTAAAGTTGTGAATGAATACGGAGACGAGAGGTCTCCATATATTGTACATTACAGTGTTATAGGGAGACCAGATATTACAAAAAGTTTATATGGATGCAGAGATCAGGCTTCTACGATACTAGACTCTGTTTAACTAAAAGACAACTCAAAATCAAAACAAAGGCAATAATTATGGAAATAAGCTTCTGAACATTTAATCATGTGAAGAAAAAATTACTTCTTTCACTCCATAATTTCTCATATCTTACATCAACAAAGATTGCAACAGTTCTTTTATATCATAACACAAATAAAGATTATGAAATATATGGAGATAACGAACAGTATTCGAGCTCAAAAGTCCATTAAACATTACAAAATAGGAGCGGAGCAAACACGGACCTCCTAAATATCAGAGGTGGGATCAGGTGCCATGGAGGAGTGAGCATCCCATGCCGACCGGTCACACCCGCCGTGTGCTCCTTATCATGTTCGGGAAAAAACGGAAAAATCCGTGGACAACTCAGTGTGTGAAAATTGGGCTAACAATCAGTTTGAAAAGAGTCAGTCAGCATTTGACTTAATTGCCAACAAGGTCATTGTATCGACCATAGAACTTACGAAATGATAACCTTAAACGAGACTACTGATATTCTTGCTTCATCAACTTCTTTGTCAATAACTTACCTCGTTTTAAAAATTGTTCATACGTAGAGCATGCTCTTCCGTATTGCATCAACTGAGAGATATCATTATGGAGACCAGAGATCAACTTATAAAGTACATTAATAGGAAAACCAGATTTCAATATAAAGTAATCTCTGGTCTCCCTATTCATGTACAATATACAATATTAGGTGATCTCTGGTCTCCCTAATTATGTACAAAATAAGGTGTCCACTGGTCTCCCTATTGATGTACAATATAAGTTGACCTCTGGTTTCCCTAATTATGTACAATATACAGTGTCCTCTTGTCTCCCTATTGATGTACAATATAAGGTGATCTCTGGTCCCCCTAATTATGTACAATATAAGGTGACCTCTGGTCTCCCTATTGATGTACAAAATAAGTTACCTCTGGTCTCCCTAATTATGTACAATATACAGTGTCCTCTGGTCTCCCTATTAATGTACAATATAAGGTGACCTCTGGTCCCCTAATTATGTACAATATAAGGTGACCTCTGGTCTCCCTATCGATGTACAAAATAAGTTACCTCTGGTCTCCCTAATTCTTTACAATATAAGGTGACCTCTAGTCTCCCTATTGATGTACAAAATAAGTGACCTCTTGTCTCCCTATTTATGAACAATATAAGGTGAACTCTAGTCTCCCTATTGATGTATATAATAAGGTGACCTCTTGTCTCCCTCTTGATGTACAGTATACAAAATAAGGTGACCTCTTGTCTCCCTATTGATGTACAATATAAGGTGACCTCTGGTCTCTCTTATTATGTACAATATAGGGTGTCCTCTGGTCTCCCTTATTATGTACAATATACGGTGACCTCTGGTCTTCCAATTGATGAACAATATAAGGTAACCTTTGGTGTCCCTATTAATTACAATATAAGGTGTCCTATGGTCTCTATAGTGATGTACAAAATAAGTGACCCCTGGTCACCCTATTGATATACAATATAAGGTGACCTCTGGTCTCCCTATTGATGTACAATATAAGGTAACCTTTGGTGTCCCTATTAATTACAATATAAGGTGTCCTATGGTCTCTATAGTGATGTACAAAATAAGTGACCTCTGGTCACCCTATTGATATACAATATAAGGTGACCTCTGGTCTCCCTATTGATGTACAATATAAGGTGACCTCTGGTCTCCCAATTGATATACAATATAAGGTGATCTGTGGTCTCCCTAATTATGTAAAATAAAAGGTGACCACTGGTCTCCCTATTGATGTTCAAAATCAGTTACCTCTGATTTCCCTATTGATGTATAAAATAAGTGACCTCTGGTCTCCCTAATTCTGTACAATATAAGGTGTCTCTGGTCTCCCTGTTGATGTACATAATAAGTGACCTCTGTACCATATACAATATAAGGTGATCTTTGGTCTCCCTAATTATGTACAATATAAGGTGACCCCTGGTCTCCCTATTAATATACAGTAGATGGTGATCTCTGGTCTCCCTAATAATGTAAACTATAAGTTGAATACTGGTCTCCCTTTTGATGTTCAATATAAGAAGTCCTTTGATCTCCGTATTGATGTACATTATAAGGTAACCTCTGGTCTCCCTAATTATGTACAATATAAGGTGTCTTATTATGTCCGTATTGATGTACAATATAAGATGGCCTCTGGTCTCCGTTTTGATGTGCAATTGAAGGTAACATCTGGTCTCCCTAATTATGTATAATATAAGGTTACCACTGGTCTCCCTATTGATTTACTATAAAAGGTGACCACTGGTCCCCCTATTGATTTACAATAAAGGGTGACCTCTGGTCTCTCTATTGATGTACAATATAATGTGGCCTCTGGTCTCCCTATTGATGTACAATATAAGGTGACCTCTAGTCTCCGTTTTGATATGAAACATTAGTTTACCACTAGTCTCCACATTGGTGGTATCTGGTGACTGTTTTGCACACTCTTGTCTCCTTATTGATATACAATACCTGATGACCTCCGGTCTCCGCATTGATATGACACATTATTTTATCATTCCATATGCAAGATATTGCTCAAAGCAGGCTTGTGACAATAAATTTGATGTGACCAGGGATGATCCCTCCCATGCATCTGATCCCATCTCAGGAATTTAGGAATCTGTGTTTTATACTCTGTTTTCAAATTCCTTTGTTAATAGGATTTTCGAGATCAATCTCTGTTTGGTATCTCAACCTTTTTATTTGAATTTGTAGTTGAAAATCAGTTAATTTGAAAACAAATTCAGGATATTAAAACTAAATTTGGACTTAATTTTATTCTCATTTAAAGTTCCTAAAGTCTGTGGATTTTCCTTTTTCCTTTTTCTATAGGAACAGATGTAAGATAGGATAAATTATAGAGTGAAAGAAATATTTTCATTCTTTTTGCCTTTACTTTTTTTTTCGTTGGCTTTTAGTTAAGCAGAGTTAAGTATCGTAGATGACTGATGATAATTCTGAACCATTGACCTAAATTGAACACTTAAGGTCTATGACTGAACGAATGGAGAAAAAGTCTCAATTTCCCTGTGTGTAATTTTCAACACAGTAACAAAGACATTGGTTCTCAAACTGCTGATAATAATACATGTATTGTTTGATAAAGTTAACATTTGAAACATTTGTGAAAGGGGGGGGGGGGGGGACGTCCGACACCGAGACATCAACTTGTTGTCATGTTTAAATGTTTAAAACCATACCTTCACGTCTCTGTTAATCTATTAGAAAGATCTATATAAAGTTATTAATATAATTGTATTGGAGTAAGAGAAAACTGAGTTGTTGTTTTTTTTTAATAAATTCAATCAAAATATAGGGTGACCTGAGGTCACCATATTGATACAGATGAATTTACTTTTGTGCCTTTAATGCCTGAAGAGTTCATATAATGTTTTATTACTACGCAAAATGACGAACTATTTGCGGGTGACCCGAGGTCCTAGTTGAGCGTACGTTTTATCTTCCTGCAACTAGGTATATGTCATACTTTTTATGTGAGTGGCCTCTGGGTATTTCTCGGAAAACACCTCAATGTTTTTACACTGAAACCAATATTTTCTTCATAAACAAGATATAACAAGTAACAAAACTCTTTTGAATATTGAAAAATAATATAAATGTAATAGTTTTGCTAAATATAAATAAACAATTAGACTTTGAAATGTAAACTTCTTAATATTTCAGTCCGAATTTCCTCTGTCAATTTTCTAATTTTTCCCTTTTTTAATCTAATTTTACAAAAATCTTAATGATGTCTCTAATCTATTTGAAGCCTCAGTTTACTTTTATAACCCTTATTATATGGTTTTAAATTCATATGAGGAAATGATTCTTAAGGTATCCATTTGTCTGGAAGGGTTTTTTCTCCTATTTTGAAATCCTATATTGCATATCATTATATTATTTGAAAAGATACATGAGCTTTAACACACACAATATTTGCCAAATGTTGTTAAAAACACATAGAATCTGAACTTCATGAATAATATTGCAAGAAAGAAATTGTGAAAAAATTACAAAATAAAATTCATTCCGAATTTCCTCTACATCACCATTAATTTACTTCTGTTCTTGCATATTTTCTTTAAACAACAAAATATTTTTTTAATTGATAAGTTATTTAGTTTTTAAAATTGCTATTTTGTCCGTTAACAAAAATTTTTATTTAACATATAATACTTTTTCGTCAAACCCTGAGTAAACTTCATCCTTAATGACAAAGGCGCAAATGTTCTCTGAAATTGAACACATTTATCAATAGAGGTCATTATACATGTATTCTTTTGATGACGACAAACTTAGTATATATAAATAATTGCGCAATTGTGATGGGTCATACCTGTACCAGTAACAGACAAAATTACTGACGCAACCTACACCCTGTATTACTGAACAAATATGTAAGTACATGTCGACAAATTACTTTACAAAATGTAACAGAATATGTTACTTAAATCTTATTTAAAGAGAAGTGTTGTTTTCCATAATGAATATTTTCTTCTGTCTTTTGAACTACATTTAATCTATCCTTGTTAATATCAGAAAAGTTTTATAGAAACATTTTTTGCATATCAGCTAACAGCTGATATGAAGGACAGATATCATTAGACTATCTCTATAGTAGACGTACC
The DNA here is from genome assembly GCF_033153115.1 of Saccostrea echinata. Classification (NCBI taxonomy): domain Eukaryota; kingdom Metazoa; phylum Mollusca; class Bivalvia; order Ostreida; family Ostreidae; genus Saccostrea; species Saccostrea echinata. Next base: position 5,592,152 of record NW_026889781.1, read on the forward strand.
TTGTGAAACAGTATACAATTTGAGGTAATATTTTTTCATTACAATTTGAGGTGATATTTTTCATTAAAATTTGAGGTGATATTTTTCATTAAAATTTGGATTGATTTTTTTTTTCATTTCATCATGCGCAGTTTGAGGTGATTTTTTTTTCTTTACAATTTGACGTGATTTTTTTTTACATTACAGTTTGACATGATACTGTTTTTTTTCATTACACCTGAGTTGATATATTTTTTTTTTCATACAGGTCCTGGAAGGTCTTGGTCTGTATTATCTCTGTTGCGGTTTTCATCAAAACGGACAGCGTTAAAGCCTATAATGACCATTTCCACAGAAAATATGACAGAATTTGCAGACGACTGGGATATCAGAGAAACTTCGAATTGGACAAAAGTAATTATTTGTACCATAGCAATTGTTTACTTATTATTAATTTGCGTTTTATTCTTCTTTTGCTACCCTGTCGCATAACATTGTAAATAATATAATTTGATTAAAAATAAAGAAAACTTGCGTTCTAAAAGTATTATCTTAATTTGATAAGTGATATCAACTAGACTATGGGATGATAATTTTATTTTGTTGTTTTTTCCTATAATTACATTTCTTTTAAATATCTCTTTTTAATCATTCCATCTCCGAGCTCCTTCTTCAAATTAAGACGTAACGTAACTGTTACAACTTTTAACTTTAGTTTGTTGTTTAAGTCGTTTCACTCGTGTGGAGAACCCATCACATACAATGTCATGCATTTCTAGATAGTGAAAGCCGGAGAAGAAGCCTTTGATAAGAGTATTATTAGGCAAAGTGTTCATTCTATGTTTATCAAAACCGTCGCAGTAGGTGCTGGCACGAAAAAGGCCCCTCACTACTCAATGGCCTTGTGTGCCGAGTATAGGTCAAAAATTTGCAGCTCTCTACCGGCAAGTGGTGGCGTCTCCATATGAGTGAAAAATTCTCGAGAGGGACTTACACAACAAACAAACAAACCAAAATTTTATATATCTGATGATGACAAAATTAGTATATCAGACTCTGTAATAAGTTATATTATTTAAGAAGCAACTACATGTAATTTGCAGGTATCGTTGCCTTTAACGCTCGACTTGCAACAAACCAGATAAACTTGCCCCCACATGCTGTTGTTGCCTTTAGAAAAGTAACCCTTAACGAAGGGAATGCTTATGACGCAGACACAGGAAAATTTACAGCACCCACTGACGGAATTTATTCCTTCACATGGACCATCCTAACGAGACCTGGGGATTTGTTCCAAACATACCTTCTCCTGAACGGCAACAAAGTTGGATTCAACAATGTCCATGGCAGAAAAAGTGACAACTACGAAACAGGAACGACCACAAGTATAATAAAGATGAAGGAACATGATCGTGTGTGGCTATCCACAGTTGCAAGAGCAGGTTTTGCCCATAGAGACTGGAGTTCTTTTTCTGGCTTTCGACTTTAATTTGATTGCTAAATATTCGTAAATGACAAAATGTCATTAGCTCTATTTTCTTGAAACTTTTATAATTTCAACACTTTTGAACTGTGAATAATAAATTGAGTGTAAAATTTACTCAGAAAATCTTTTCTATTGTGAAATACATTTGCAGAGAAAACAGACAAGTGACAAACAAAGTAGACTTCTTATTATCAACAGATGCTTCTGTAGCGTGTTCTTCATACCAAAGTAAATACAAGTCGATAGAAATGTTATGGTGACGCTTTTGATTTCGCTAATATCAAAGCGATAAGCAAGAAAAATAATGCGTTTATTGTAATTCATGATAATTAAATGTACAAAATCTTGACGTGAGCCCTTTGCAGAGATGTCCGGGAGAGGAACAAAAGAAAACTCTGCAAAGGATATTGGGGTTAGAGATGCTAGAAAAACACAATATTCGTAGTAAAGTTATTCATAAACAAGAAAGTCATATATACTTACATAATTGCTGACTCACCACTTGATATTGTCATATAGAAACAGAGCATTTGTTTGATCGACAGGAGTCAATCTTACATTTTTATCTTACCTATTGCAGTTGAATTTTCCGATGTTATGGTGTCGAAGCAAGATTCTCAAATGTTCTTTTTGCCCGCCAACAAATTTTCAGAACTGATTGCTCGGTACCATTTGCACTGATTTAAAATTGTGATCAGTGAGGTGGCAAGAGCAATGGATTGATCCTTGTTTCTCTGATGATCAAAACTGATATGTCTACTATCTCGTCTAAAAGTCACACAGTGCTTTGGCATCCGTATCCGTTCCCAACACTTCCGGTTGCCATCGATTTGCGGAACAATCTAGCAATGGTCATGTTTAGCATACTGAATGCCGTATCCATCAATAGAAGGCATTTTCATATTTTCTAATCTAGTCACGGCATATTTTTACTAGAAAAAACATAAATCTGAACTTGTTTTATTTTTTTTTACAAACATATCCAAAGGAACACCATGCAGAAACGATACAGCAAATAGTGTAACCTTTTTCTGCGTTTTTATTTTTATGAATGCTTACATAAATTTAACTTGAACACATGTAAATCGACATAAGCTATATGTTTCCCTACTTCCAATATCGCACTGGGGTATACCCTTCGCATTTGTTATACCTAATTGCTTTCTTGTCATTGATGAATGGAATATACGACATATGGTTTATCTTGCATTAATTTTGTTTACATTTTATTGCACTTTACATATGTTTTTGTTTGTTTTTCTACATTGACCTTTGCAATTTACATGTATATCACAGTTTTAGGCTGGTTTTTTTTTTCTCCTGCCGTGGAAGAAGCACTCAGTTACTTTTCCCTGTATTTTACAATGGTTATGTAGAACCATTGCGACTGAAAAGCGTATTATATTTCACTGAACCGTGGTCAAATGAACGGATGATACAGGGGCTTTACATACAATAGCAGGTTAAGTGAAACATAAGCAAAACTTCCTGATACGAAACGTATCCAGCTTTTTAAAAGAGCTCAAATCACGAAAGAAAATAGGGAATTATTCCTACATAAAGTGTAAGCGCGCTTTTCAGGCATTTCTATGAAATTGTTACGCTTCATTTAACAATGTAATCATGCATCAGTTTTGGTATTTATTTTTTTTTAAGGCTTTACTTTTAACAATGGTAACATATATATAAATCAAGTTCATCATAAACAAGTTTTGAAAAGGTAAATATTTTAATTTTCTACAGGTGGTGCGTCAGCAATTTCGTCTAGTGTATAGTAAAACTTCGGTTAAAGTAAAGTTCTTGGGACCTGCGAATTCGTTTTTTCCGTAATTCGTTTTACTATCCGTAATTCGTTTTATCATATAGTCTATAAATAGTCCCAACATAATCTTTACAAACGCAAACAGTTCATAATACTACATATTCACTTGATTTGAAGCCGTATTCACCGGAGGGTCAGTGGCGTGCAGCAGCATTGTGACGTCACAATCAATACCTCAAACAACGTTGAAAACAATGGTTGCAACGGCCGGAGCCAGCTGTATATCTGAGCAGGAAAACTGAAAATTTTATAAGTGCGCTATAGCGCAAACAATGAAATTATAATTTTATGAGTAAACTGAAGTAAGGTATAATGATGTATTCTTCCGCGTTTCCTTGATTCGCAAGCCCTTTAAAGTGATCGGGATCGAGATATAAAAATTACTAACACTTCCTTCTTCCGCTGGCTTCGCTTACAAGCAGGCGCTTTTTCAGCTAGAATTTTTATCAAAGTAAATCGACTTGTTCCGTCGAATTTTTTTGTTTGTTTTTGCTTGTAGAGCTTCTGCAGATTTTAGAGGCACGTTGTGCATTTTTATATGGCACGTTGTGCATATATTTTGAAGGCACGTTGTGTTTTTTTTCACATTATGGGTTTTAGCCAGGATGGCAATGTACGTTCTGACTCGGAGAGTAACCCGTACGAATCTGGACAAGAATCCGAGAGATCTAATCTCTCTGAAGATAATGATAGCTCCACACATCAGGAACCAGATCTGCAAGACAACTCTGATGTTATTTTGTAAGAGGCAGAATCTGATGGGGAGAGATTTGACCCTACAGAAGGTGAGAATTCATTTTCACTTGAAGGCAGCATGGCTGCATACTGTCAGAAATACTTTTATCAACATCTGACAGAAGACAGTATCAAACGCAACATTTAAGATGCAGCCCCTATAACATTGGCCATAACATTTGAACGGTTAATGCTAGGGCTTTCATACTTCACATGTGTAATCCTTGTGAGAGACCTTCCTTTGGATACCAACAATTTTGACCCTTTAGCCTTGACCTAAGTTTGACCTTCTTTTGAAAAAATTTAACCTTGGCCATATCTTTTGAACGGTTGGTGCTAGGGCTTTCATTCTTCAAAAATTTAATCCTTGTGACAAGATCTTCCTTTGGATACCAACAACTTAGACCTTGACCTTGGAGTTTTACCTACTTTGAAAAACTTTAACATTGGTCATATCTTTTGAATGGTTGGTGCTAGGGGTTTCATAGTTCACATGTGTAATCCTTGTGACAAGACCTTCCTTTGGATACCAACAACTTTGACCCTTTGACCTTGGAGTTTGACCTACTTTTGAAAAACTTTAACCGTGGCCATAACCTTTGAACACTTGGTGCTAGGGCTTTCATTCTTCACATGTGTATTTCTTGTGAGAAAGCCTTTTCTTAGGCACCATTAAATTTTGACCATTTGACCTTGACCTTGATGTTTGACTTACTTTTGAAAAAGCTTTAACCTTTTCCATCTTTTCAATGGTTGCTGCCAGGGCTTTCATATTTCACGGGTATATTCCTCGGTACAAGACCTTACTTTGGGTACCAGCATATTTGATTTGCATTTGAGAAAGTTTTTTCGCTATAAGTTGCCATACGGGGGCATCAGTGTTTCACAAAAACATCTTGTTTAAACATGGTTTTTCTTGTCTGAAAGTGTCAGAATCTTGTGTATTTTTATTAATTTGAGTTCTATTTTACATTTAATAATCCGGAAGACAAGCACCTATGACTAAAATATATATTTATGATTAGTGTTTGTGGAGCACAACCAGGGATCCACCTTTAAAAAAAAAAAAAAAAAAAAAAAAAAAAAAAAAAAAAAAACACCCGTCTCCAACACGTCATTCAGATATTAAAGAAATTTAAGGGTTTTCGTTTTAATTAGTCAGGAAGAACATTTACTCAGATTATTTATCAGAGGTTTTATCATTTTATACCAGAGCACCGCTTCACTAATCAGGTAGTAAACGAAGGAAAAGACTGCACCGGACCAAACCAGGATTTAACTCAACAAGGCCTCGGAGCTCTGCTACTACAAGAACTATGCACGCTAACTCTCGATTCCCGCCTACATTTTACACCCATTTAATTCAATACTAATGGCATTTTGGTCGTAAAATCTTTGTTGAGTGCAAAGAACAGTTCAATGGTAATTGAATGATAATTTTAATACCAGTGTTAAAAAGTTAATTACCCCTAATTCCAGCTCTTATCAGGGGGGTAGACGATATTTTTCATTGAAATTGGGCTTTAAAGCCTCACCACATTTTAAAATATTCTTGGATATGAATAAATGTTCCTTAAATCTTTTCTTACGTTTTACTCATATAAAATTAAACATATCTTATTAATAAAATACAATGTTTTAGTTCTAAACCCCTTTGAAATTGTTGAAAAAATAAGCATTTTTGTAGTTTTTTGTCTATAGACATATGCCCCTCCCCCCCCCCCCCCCCCCCGTGAAACACAAAAAGCTTTGGTATGAATTTGTGAAATGACAGTCCATATTACCTGTAAAAGGGAAATTTTTTTTCACGGGGGGGGGGGGGAGATGTTTTAAAAATATTTTCCGTTTTCCGTTGATTTCTATGGTGAAAAACACAAGTTTTACCAAAATTATAGAGTTATCTCTCTTTGTTTTCCCAAAAGAAGTAATGTTTTATGAAAATTTATATAGATATCTATATAGATATGAAAAAATCATTCAGATGTGTTAACTTTTGAAAATTGACTTGGAGGTAGGGGAAACAATACTATCGTTCGCAGTTCTTTGAACATTTAAAGACGCCTGTCCAGATACATCCAGACTCTTATCTGTCACTCCCAGGGCCAAACGCAATTAAGGTAGTCCGATCCTCAGGTTCTGAAAATCAGCTTTTAAGTAATTGAAAATGCTCACAAAAATGTCCCTGATTTCACATGGAAACATGAATTTACCCACGGTATTTCTTCAAAGTTCATCATTATAGTTAATCATATTATATATAGGGAAAATTATCAAATCTCAAATATAGTTTCAGGAAATGCGAATAAGAACAGCTATGCATTTTCTAATTGAAAATTGATCAACAAATATAATTTAAGATAAAAAATGTAGGTATCCAGGCATTAAAGAAAGTTGCATCTTTTTATGCTTATACAATATTTACTTCAAATTATACAATATTTAAGTTCTCTTTACTTCAATGTTATTTAATACATAGTGTAAAAAGCTTGTGTTATCATTGCTAAACATCACATATCACATCTAATTTCATATCATACTAATAAGCATTGGTATCTAATACTAGAATAAAGGAAATTCGATTTCTCTAAAAATGAATTTATTTTATTTTTCTTTTCTTTTATGGGGTACAAATGTCAACTTTTAACAAGACCGTTTTTCAGACTTCAAAGAACCTTAAATCAGACTGATATGCATGAAATGAAAATTGTTGCACGAAAAGATCTCAATTTCAAGCTTCATTTTGAGACTTTTTAAATAAAATATTAATTTTAAGTGTTACCCTTCCTGGCTGAGGATCGGATATCCTTAAGGACAGTTGTCAAGAACTATATCAGGTTTATCTTGAGCGAAAGAATCCTATTTCGTAGGGGGAGAAGGGTGGGGGGTCACAAATTTTATTAAAACACTACTTCCAAAGGATGATTTGAAATTGCTTTCTATGTACCTCAATCAAAAAATGATATGTCTATCAAAAATCTTAAATTATCATCTCTTATGTGTACACATTGTAAATGGTTTTTAAATGGTGATCACTTCATAAATAGCTCTTAATTTTGAAAGAATCTGCATTCGTTTAAAATCGTGTTTTTCCTTCTGTGTTTAAATTCTCTTTGGTAACAAATACCATATACGCTAATCAATAAGATAAATTTGGTATGAAAGAGTCCAATTTAGACACAGGCATGTCTATTTTTTAGTTGTGATCGATGTTAAGAGCATGCTGCGCAAAAACCTATATGCTTTTTTTTAGTTCTCCTGTTTTTCACTATGTTTAAATACATCATATTTCTAAAATAATTCAAGATTGATCGTCCAAAAGAAAAGTACTAGGTCAAGTTTCTGTGCTCGGTATATACGTTGTTAAAGGTGCTTGGACACAGATTTGAAGTTAATATTTTCTCAAATTTTCTGTATAATTTCATGACTTATATGTTGCTATAGCATTTCATACTAAAATATAATAAAAATCTTATTTCATCTCGAAGTTATCAAAACTTCGAATTTCTGGACGCGTTGGATTGACACATCCTTGCGCTTTCACATATTTTAATTTTATTCTTAATACTTAAGAAAATTTGCAATTTTGTTGTGTATTAATGAAAAATATTAAAACTATAACCCAGAAAATTCAGAGTAGAAATGTTCGAAAGCAAAACCCACTCACAGTATTGTAAGTCCGTGCTCAGTGGTGTGTGCAGAGTTTAACAATTGAACACACCCGGTGAATCGTAAACATTAACAATAACAGAGCTCGTGCCCTGTTTACAAAAACAGTTTACGTTTCACGGGTGTGTTCAATTTGTTAAACTCTGTACACATCACAGAGCACGGACTGACAATACTGGTGAGTTGGTTTTGCTTTCGAACATTTCTACTCTGAACTTTCTGTATTATATAGATGTACTATTTTTCATTAATACATAACAGAATCGCTTCTTTTCTTAAATACATGTATTAAGGATAAAGTTAAAATTTGTGTACCAGGGTAAGTGCAAAGATGTGTTAATCAAACACGTCCCGGAATTCGTAGTTCCAATAATTTCCAGATTAAATAAGTTTTTAATTATATTTTCGTGTGAAATGCTATTGCAATATATAAGTCGTGATATTATACAGAAAATTTGAGAAAATATTAACTTCAAATCTGTGTCCAAGCACCTTTAAAACAAATACATGTAAACGTCTTTGACCATGCAGTAAAAGCATAGCTTTTATTCACCTCAATGCAGCACAAAGGCCATTTTGAAAGGAAAATAAACTTTGAAAAAATATGCATGTACACTTCTTTACTTTTAAAACAGCAATACAAAAGACTTACAGTAAAGACTTCAGTTAACTTCGTAAAAATAATTTCACTTGTTAAAGTGATCTAAGTATCATTTCAATATTTTATTTCTTAGGCATTCAAAACTTATACATTAATGTACTAAATGGAAAGCAATAAATTCCAAAATTATTTTGTAAATTAAAGTTTAGCGAAACAAATGTTTAAAATAATATTGTAGTGAATTATATAATAAAATTCTTATTATGTTGTTTCGTATGTCTTGTGCAAAGTTTTTTTTTCTATTAATGGCTGCTTTAATTAACATCTCTTATTTTTCATACCATTTACAAAAAAGAAAAGCTAGAAGAAACCAGTTGCATAATGATCTATAAAATACATGCATTTTTAAGTGTATGATTTTTGTTAAGTGCATGATCCCTGTTAACGATTTTGAGGAATAAAATTTAGATTACAATTCGTAATGCTTACAAACGCGAGAAACTGAGTTGTGCTTTGCAAGCATGTTTCAAACTGTGGACATATACATGAAGTTATAGCAAACATTTTGAAGGATGATATAAACTTCAGATCTGTTTCTATGCCTCTTTAAGTCACTTTGAAAATTTTGTACTCGTACTGGGACGCATGAAATTGAACAAATGCCAGCTTAGACAGACTCATATACCAAACATCAGCTCAATATCTATATATAGTATCAATATGTACAAAAAAAGGTTGGGAATTTAAGAGGCACGCACATACAAATAAACGGATAGGCGGAAAGGAAACCTATAATCCCCCTCCAGTTTCATCAGTGGGGACTAAAATGTATCAAAGTCTGATTAATCATCATCAAATTTGACATGAAAGTAAGAATAAATAAATCTACAGGTATCTTCAAGCAAATTAAAACATGCCATATCGAAAACCCATGTTAAAGCTGAACACGACTCGTAAATAGGCATACGCGATTTTTTATATTATCATCTACGATATCAACACCAGGGTACACTCTTCGCATTCGTTACACCTGACTGCTTTATTGTCATGGGATGATGGGTATCGGCGTGGAATGGCGACCCGTGTTCGTGCCGGTTATCTTACATTACCTTTGTTTACATTTTATTGCAGTTACATATATCCATGTTTGTTTGTATACTGCACTGACCTGTACAACTATTATAAGTTTCTTTGGTATCTTACTTTCCTGCATTAGAAGAAGTATTACAGTTATTTTTGTCGCTACCGAGTGCTGTATAGCATACGTCCGTCTACACCGGTGTCGACTGATTACACTGAATAGTGACTAAGTCAGGCCCTTTATATAGGGGTTCTCAGATATAGCGAGAGTCCGATCGAAAAGTGCGGACACATTCTTTTTACGAATCGTGTTCAGCTTTAAGAGCTTATTTCCTTTATCCTGTCAGTCAAAGTCACATGGCCAAATCCATTGGCGGTGTTTTCGTGTCTTCAACAGATCTATATAAACATGAAGATACTGTAAAATTATAGTCAGTCATAAGGTCGAAATCATGCTCCGGCTCCTCATTGGTGTGGTAAGCTGTATGATAATATATCTTAAGTAATATTTGAGATGAAATGTATACAAGTTAATACTAGTACAGTTAAACTTTGTTATCTCGAACACCGATATCTCCAATACAGTGGATATGTCGAAGTAATTAGGAAGTCCCAACCACATATCGTTTGTGTATTTTACCTAGATATCTCGAATCCCTGGATATTGGTTTCTTTTCTGGGGTCTGTATGCTCGACATAACGAGGTTTGACTGTATACTTGTAAATGCATTTTCTTTTCAGACTTTATAGTAATTAATCCTTTTTAGCGTCCTAAAGGCATCTGTATTAGTCTTAACTTTTAAAAAATATTGTTACAAGGGCACCGCAAAGAGGCGCATCCCAATCGTATTTTCTCGGGCATTTCCGGTGTAACGACGAAAAGTGACCCCCGAAGAATATTGTCCGGGGGTCAAATTTCTATGTAGAAAAATGACCCCCGGTCAATATTCTACGGCAATGCAAGTATGGTCATTTTTCGACCGTAGAAAACAATTCCAGGTCGGCAATTCAACGACTTCACACACGTTGAAAAATGGCCCCCATAGAAATCTGACCCCTACGTTTTAACTATATTATATAATAGAACTTTTACAAATGAGATACGCGTTCATCCCAAGGTTGGGAAGGGTCGGCGAAGGCCCAGAGATAACTGCGTCCCCTGATTTTTTTATACTCTCAGTTTTGCAAACTATCTCTATAGAAGTAGTAGTTTATTTATTAGAGTGACATGTGTTTTATAAAGTGAACAATCTTTTGAATGAATTCGTATCAGTACAATGTTAACACCCGGCCCATGGGACCTATATGTTTCCTAGAAAAAATTAATAACGTTAATGCACATCACGTGCTTTTAAATGATACTATCGATATGTACAATGGAAAGTGTTGTGATCATAACAAGTTATTTGACATCTTTAAATAAGTTTCATTAGATACAAATGTAGATATTCAATAATGTTTATTCACAACTCACAGTTTTATATACTGTCTGATCGGTCAATTTTGAAGTGAATTATCCTATTGCATCAAGCGAGAGGATCTGGTTGGGATGCGTGGTATGCAGCTTAATTGTGTAACATGAAGTACATGTAGTAATGGTTTGATACTGCTATTTCTGGGGGGGGGGGGGGTCTCTCTCTTCATAATTATGCCTACTTTTTGGTATATCCCATGTATATCAGAATTGACGATAATAATATCAAACTGATTTACCTCCAGTTCAAATTAAATAATCAACGAGGTGAACAGGACCAAGAAAAAACACGTCCATGTTGCTTTTAATCACGTGACTCTTGTATATTTACAAAACCACAATTCAGATCAGAATGAAATTTGGCACACATTTAGTCATAAACATGTTCTATAAATAGCATATGTTACATAATGTTTTGCTCTATGTTGTGACGCCACAATGTGAAAATGACGTCAATATGTAATTGACTTATGACAAAAAAATGGTTGACTCAATGGTCAATGGTCTTTCGGCTGGGACCTTAAAAACCGAAGTCCATCTAGATCCCCGCATGCCTTGTATAAGGTGGAAATAATTCATGTCATGAAATATGGTGATAACGAACAGTATTCAAGCTCAAAAGTCCATTCAAATAATACAAATCAGGAGCATAGCAAATAACAAGGACCTCTAAAACATCAGAGGTGGGATCAGGCGGAGGAGTGAGCATCAATGTCGACCGGTCACACCCGCCGTGTGCTCCTTGTCATGATCGAGTAACGGAAAAATCCATCAACAATTCAGTGTGTAAAAAATGGCTTAATAATAAGTACCGGTATGAAAAACGTCAGTCAGCATTTGACTTAATGATAGATTTTTTTGGCTGACAAGGTCATTGTATCCACCATAGAACTTGCAAAATGATGACTTTAAACGAGACTGTTGATATTCTTGCGTCATCAACTTGTTTGTCAATAACTTACCTCGTTTCATACGTAGAACATGATCTTGCGTAACGAATCAACTGAGAGATATAAACCCCGTATGCAGCTGATAAAGGTATATTGCTGCATAAGTAAGGGAAGTTGACGATGAACAGTTAGTCATCACGTTTATCATGAAGTTTTGTTGTTAGGTAACTATTAACGTCTTTTTCTAGTAAAATATCCAAGTGTGAAACAGATGTGTCAGACTCTGTGGTATCTTTAATTTCAAGCTCACTGGGATATATCGTGTCGACATATGAATTGAAAAACTATTGTTGATTGATAATATGTTGTCGATATATCTAAATGTCGAGTTGAAGGCCACAGCAAGTGTTTTCTTCTTCCCATGTTTAAGATTTTGAATAAATTCTGCTTCATATGAATACAAAATAAGTCTGCTAATAATACAACGGGGTGCAATTGGTACCCATGGGAATTCCGACAGATTATTGGAAGATCTGGTCTCCAAAAACCACATATAGTCAAACAGAAACTCAAGCAACTTTTTGATATCCCCTTGTGTTTACAATCAGAATGCATTTTAACAAAATTATTTTGTAAATGACCAATGACAAGGTCAATCAATTTATGAATTCCATTTTTTTTTTTTTTTTTTTTTTTTTTTTTTTTTGAAAAATCAGCTGTCAATGATGTCAATGATGTCAAAAAGTCTGGACTAAAATTTATCGTGGGGAATGGTTGTATATAGAGTTGAAAAGTGGTAAGTTTTTATGTTATTGATTTTGGTAATATTTTGTGACTTTAAATTTTCCAACAGTTCCTTGGAATTTTTAAGTATCCACATCTGATTTACACCACTTCTCGAATATATTGTTGCACAATACTCCTGAAGTTTCTCCTTCACTGCTGTTCATATTTTAGGAGGAAGAAAGACGCTTAGAAGGTATTTTACTAGAACCCACTAATCGTTAACTATCTTTAAATAAAATGACATTAAGAAAATGGATTAAAACTGGAAATTTAAAGCTTAAAGTTAGAATTAAAATTAAAAAAAATAAATAAATAATTGAAATAAATTTAGACAAACAAAAGATTAGGGGAATTTTTTTTTTTTTTAAAAAAACTGTAGCGCTATTATCAAAATTCGACAAACTTGTAGACTTTACTTTTGTAAAGCTGTGTAAATAGATACTGGAAAACAAGTAAACTGATTAGTAGCTTGCAACACATTCAATTTATATATATTAAATATTAAACAGAAATGATATCTAGCTCTTTCTCTCTCCACACTCTTTCTCTCAACACTCCCACACAACCTATCCCATCCCATTCTCCCCATTCTCTCTTTTCACCCCACTCACTCCCCCAGTCACTCGATCCCCTCTCTCTCTCCTATCTCTCCCCACTCACTGCACTCCCCTACTCACTCCCCTCCCCCTCTCTATATCTCCACACTCACTGCCCTCTCTCTCTTTCTCTCCTCACTCCCCCTCTCTCTCTGCCCTCCTCCACTCACTCCCATCTCCCTCTCCCACTTACTCCCCTCTCCTCTCTCACTCTCCTCCCCACACTCTCTCTCTCTTTCCTCCCCACTCACTCCCGTCTCTCTCCCCATCCTCTCTCTCTCCCCACTCACTTTCCCCACTCACTCCCCCTCCACTCACTCCCCTCTCTCTCCCCACCCACTCTCCTCTCCCCTCTTTCAATCTCTCCCCAGTCACTCCCCTCTCTCCTCACTCACTCCCCTCTCTCCTCACTCACTCACTCACTCACCTCTCTTTCTCTTTCTCCCCTCACTCACTCTCTCCCCCTCTCTTTATTTTTTTTTTGTCCGTCTGACTCAGTTTCTCTGTCTATAATGTGAAATAAACTATATGTAAGTTTAATACATAAATGTTTAAAAGTTTATTTAAAATAAAAAATAATGGGAAAAATACTTATTCTATAACAATTAGAAAATTCTTATCGTTATTTTATAAGAAATTATAAAATGTTTATTCTTGATATTTTACTTTAAAATGGATTTATCAGAATTGTTTATTTATGCAAAAAATGAAAGTAATTTTAAGATTATAAGGGCGATAACTTCATACAACAGAGAATACTGCTTCCCAGTTCACAATTATACCACTGAGTGGTTTGTTTGCGTATTTAATAAAGAAGAGTTTTATATTCTTTTAAAACAATACTTATATGTTTCCTAACATGCAAGGAAGATGATATGTCAGCTTGAAATCCCAGTTGGATATTATTTGTTGTACCGTTATGAAAAGTATCTAAAATTATCCACATGCTGAGAGGAGGTCTATAAAATATTCTTTATTTGACCAAGTATGTAATAAGGCTTTGACATTCACTATCCCTTTCCCTTGTATGCATTCAGTTTACTTAAATTTTACATTTTTATAATTTTTGTCCTGTTCAGTTATCGTGTCTTTGCGTTGAATGTTAGACAAAATGCATTTGCATCACGACTCCAACGTTTTTCTACGCATTACCCGGTATGTCATATTTTCTCATTGCAGATGAATGTTCGTTTGGTGCTTTATTCAAATGCGTACTGTTTATAAACCCTACATGTAACCTTTACTTGTTGCATGTTCTACTCTGCTAACCATAGATTTACAATTAACGCCTTTGAATGGATAGTGTTAAATGATTTACCGTTGGACCATCAGTGTAGTTTGAGTAAATGTTCACCTTATAACAGGACTTAACCATGCCTCTGGGAAAATTACGCAATCATTCCATTAAGCAGTATAGCCATTCAATAAAAAAAGAGCGCCATGCAAAATGTGTGCTTAAAAATTGTTACAAGGTTGCCTCTGTTGCGCATACCCCCCTCCTCAAGCCATGTTACATAATAAAAATAAATTTTGTAAATCGTAATGAATTTAAAACAATCTGCATTACAATGCACATATGCATTATGTAAATAAGGGGATTTTCGGTGGAAGGAAAAAGATTTCTTTTCACTTTTATCCTTAAAACCCTTTTATATTTTTAAACCTCGTATCAGACAGCAAGAACGCTTAATTTGTTTGTAGGAAACAGGCCTGTAGGAAGCAATTTCACTTGGGGGGGGGGGGGGGGGGTGGAGGGATCGAGGCACAACCATACATTTTCAGTTGGCGGGGAGGGGGGGGGCACTATCAACAACCAAAAATTACTTAGACAATCAAAAAAGAAAAACAAGGAAAAAATAAAAATAAAAAAAAAGGTCACCATACGATATTATTGCGGGGGCAGGGCACAGGCATATACATGTAGTACATGTACCTATGTTTTCTATAGTATTCTATACATCGTGCCCCCGGTTCCTACGGCCATGGAAAAGACGTACATGTCCAGATAGGAATTTTTTCCTATAGGCTACTAGTAAATTTAAAGAGTGGGTTACAACCCCGTAACCCCCTCCCCTCAAAACTCATCACTATTGATACGCTCATAGGAATCTCGCATGGTACTTGATTCTATCACAATTTTGTACAGTTCTATATTTTTTGCACATGCGACTTCAAATGTGCTAATATTGCCAATCATACTCATGAAAAAATTATGTAAATTAGTCTGAGAAGATTTTTTTCATAATGCAACATATGGTATATGGTTTTTTTTCTATTGGTAAAATTTTTTACATGTAATTAGAAAGGAGAAAGAGGATACTACCGTGTATAGACTTATGTCAATTCTTGGTATGTCAAACACCTCTATTTTTTAAGCTATCAAATTTTTTATGTAAAAAGCCTCATTTTGTTAAAGACTTTCTTGACACGAGCAAAAGACATTGGTAAAGATTTTGAGCTAATCACTTTTTTGTGCCCCTGACATCGAAGATCAGAGGCATATTGATTTAGTTCTGTGTGTTATTTTTTCACAAATGTAATCGTCCCTATATTTTTATGAGAAGAAGTTTGAGCCTTTATTCATAGAAAATCATAGATATTTACGAGATCGAATTTTCTTATCAATCTTCTATATTTTTCTCACTCAAATTTATTTGGGTAGGGTTCCAAAACGTTAACTTCTTAAAAAGAAGATTATATTTTTATTTGTTGCATATTATTTTCCCAGAGTAAAATCAAAGAGGATAACAATTATGGAAGCTATACAAATAGGGTTTTTTTATGTTTCTCTTTCTTACACCAAATAAGAAAATGATCAAGAATGTACGCACATGTATTCTTGCTCTAATAGTGATAGAACATTATTATAATGGAGATAAAACATCTTGTATTATTAAAGTATAGTATAGTATATAACCTTTTAATTTTGGCATTTTAACTTTAAAGCTTTTAGAAATGAACACATAAGGCTGCATGGTTAAACCCCTATGCATTTGCCTAACAAGAATTTTCCTACCAAAACCATGCATTTTTAAGACCATAATTTCTACAAAAAAAAGTGGGTCAAATTTCGACCTAGAAAAATGATCCCCGGTCAATATTCTACGGGGAGTCACTTTACGTCGTTACAACGGCAATATTAAATATCCGTTGTACGATTTTAAAATTTAATTCGTTTGTGCATTTTTAAAAACAAATGTACATGTATGGTGATACATTTATATTCTAGCTGCTTTGATTTTGATCTTATTTAATCATTTCATTTTTGAAACAATGATCTTTATGTCATGTTCTAAATTTTGAATTTACCGGGTGGGAGTAGATTCCAAATTTAGAACATGACAGTTGTCATGTTCTAAATTTTGTAATAATCCCACCATGCAGGTAAATTCAAAATTTAGAATATGATATTTATTTGGTATCTTATCTTCACCAGTCTGGTCCGCAGGAAAAGTTTTGAACGTGGTCCTCTAAATTTCTAATTTTGAATTTCAATGTTCATATCAATATCTAAACTTTCTTAAAATACATGTAACTGGTAGTCGTGTGAGAATTACATATCAATTTGCATATCAGTGTATTTCCTTTTTCTAAATTCTCCTCATCCTCATATAGTAGCCTGTGGCACATCTTTAAAGAAATCTCTTTTCGATTTTCTTTATAATTTCTTATATTATGTTAAACTTTAGATTCAGGTTTCTTTTTTTTTCTTATAAACACTTATTTCCCAGAAACTGTAACGTTAATGCTGAATATAATACATAGGGACAGTTTCCAGGGATAGAGCTCTGATTTGCCTCCCTCTAAAAATAACAAATATACATGCATAAGTGTTTTGTCCTTTTTAGTAGTAGTTAGGAGAACAAGGAGGCAAAAATAAAATTCAGTATAGACGGAGGTTTCTTCACTTTTCATTTTCTAAATCGTAAAAAAAAAAATCATTTTCTAAATCGTACAAACGAATTTAAAATATCGTTCAAACAAAATTTCTTCAATTGTACAAATAATTTTCTTAATCGTGCAATTTTAGAAATGCTACAAACTATTTTCTATAACATCTTACAAACGATATTCTAAATTGTACAAATTTTAACGAAGTGGCAATATTCGGATAAACAATTTTAAAAATCGTATTACCAAGGAGTTTTGAAAGTGCACAAACGATTTTTTTTTAAATCATACAAACAAGATTATAAGTTCTACTAACGATTTTTTTTTCCTTTATCGTACATAACGATTTTTAAAATCGTGCAAATTATTTTTTTTAATCGTACAAGCCAATTTCTGTATCGTACAAACTTAAAATTGAGTGAAGTGGAACTATATTTTAATGCTTAAAATTACAGTTATTCTTTACATTCCTATATGTGAGTATTTTTTTCAACCACAGTGTGTTCAAAGTTTTAAGGAAAAGGTCATCAGGCTTATAACTTAGTGTTTCAATCTTTTATCCTTATTATTATTATTGTAGAGGTCTTTGTAGCATGATATTCAGATAAGTATAAAAAAAAAATGTTTTGTTTTTTTTTAAATTAACAATCAGGTTTCCAATCCTTTTTTTATAGGTCATTTGTTTCCTGGTGGTCATGAAAATCGATTCATATCCTATTGAAATTGCACTGATAAAAAGAACACTCCCGGAAAGTAAGATTGTTTATAATTTTTTTAGATAAATTCTGTTCCTTGAAATAAAAAAAAAAACATGTTTAAAAAACATGCTTCAGATGCAGCATATTATGATTTTTGATTGCATTGATATGGATTAAATATCAACGCGCTCTATCAATGGATATATGTTTGGTCCAGGAATCAGTTTTAAAACTTACGAAACATGTTTAACCAAAATCTACCTGGTTAAAGTATACTGCAACAAGAAGATAGTAAAATGTGATTGGCAAAAAGTAGGGAGCGGGGGGGGGGGGGGGGGGGCGCCTACTCCCTACTATGTGCCTGTGTGAAGAATTAATCTTGACGTAATTTATGGGGTTTTTTTTTTCGTTTTTTAGGAAAATATATGGGATTGAAATTTTTCAGAAGAGAATCTGTAGCTATAGTACCTCTGCGACATCGAGGATCAGGAGAATATGCAGCAGGAAGAGAAAGAAGATAGAGAGGGGATTCACTACTACTCTACTGGTGGTGTTAGTTATAGCGGGAGAATATGCAGCAGGAAGAGAAAGAAGATAGAGAGGGGATTCACTACTACTCTACTGGTGGTGTTAGTTATAGCGGGAGAATCTGCAGCAGGGAGAACAAGAAGATAAAGAGGGGATTCACTACTACTACTGGTGGTGTTAGTTAGTGATTTCTTGTCAGATACTCTGTAAGAAGCAAAATAAAATGTTGTCCTCTTTTATTCTTTTTTTTAAAATTTATATTAGGGATGGCAACTGAATATAGAATAGCCAATCGGTTAACCGTAAGACTTTACTACAAAAAGTGGAGGGGGGGGGGGGCAACGGGCCTTTCACTTAATGGACATTTTCATGCTAAATTTACGGGAAAACATTTCATTTGAAAAAATTGGGAACAAGCCCCTCCCCTCCCTAGGCCATACTACGTGCCTCACTCACTCACTATTCTTGCCATGCTTAAATACAGCATGATTGTTTTCAATATTTGTCAGGTACCTCAAAATAATAATTAACAAACACCGACGTCTTATAATAGATGAAGAAGATATTTTAATATTTTCATCCCCCGTGTTCTCTGAGTCCCTACTTTTTTCAACAAGTGGGGGATATTAAGTTATAATTAATAAATTTGTTTCCCAACTTTTTCGACTTTTTTTTTTTGAATGCATTATTAACTTGGTCGATTTTGACTATGCTACAGAAAACTGGGGGCAACCAGCCTTTCGATTATCATTTCATACTAAATTACATGTAACAGTAAAACATGATGCTTGCAAAAAAAAAAAAAAAAAAAAAAAAAGTGCCATACCGCGGATAGCTACATGTAGCAGACCCCCCCCCCCCCCCATTCCGATACTTCGTTGGGACAAAACCTGAAAGGTCAGTTTCGATCTCTTTTTCTTTCTTCATCTTTTCCAAGTCTACTTTTTTATTTTAGTCGGGGAACACAAATTCCCTGACATTGCACCATCCACAAGTTGGATCTTTTTTAACATCGGGATCGTTGTTCTGGAAAAAAACAGAACGTGCTACTTCCGGGCTAACGCTAAGAAGTATGTCACAAAGCAAATTTGCCCAAAAAGAGTTGAAAAAATTTGGCTGGAAGGAAGGTATTTCCTTTTTCTACTTTGTAAATTTTGTTTCTTTTTTCATTTTAATATCACACACAAACATTTCTATTTCCCCGAATTAAAACGCTTACACTGTAAGTTACAGTCTCAACATAATATGTTAGAAGGTGTGACCGTTGGTGAGGGCGGAGCCATCAAGTGAACATTTCTACATTTTATTGTAGTTAGTGTCAGAAAATCATAACAAAGACCTCAGTCTTTTTTTATTTTTTTTTTAAAAAAAAAGAAGCTGTAAGTTCTCTTACCTCAAATATTTTTCATTTCAAATAAAGAAATTTAAGGGTATTTAGTTTTATAAATCTGGAATACTTTTTCTAAGATATTTCAACATGAATTGCCTAGCCAGAGCACTCAAAATCAAGTAGCATAACGGGGAAAGAGTGTGCACTGGACCAGTCAAGGATTCAACCTACCAAAGCCCAAGAACTCTTAAACGTTAACTCTTTCACCTATGTAGCTGCCCAATAAATAATAAACGAATATGCCTGAGCAACATTTCTTTATCTTTTACGACTTGATTTAAAAACCCCAATCCAGAAAAATCAAGTAATTTAATTCTCATCTTTTACTTCCAATGCATGGTCATGACATCAAATACAAATAAGGACAACTTATTGTCAGGGACTACATCGGAAGTCGAACTTGGGACCCAAACTACAGAAAGATGATCTGACTCCTGGGTTATCAGGACACTTGGAAACTGATCATCTGACCAACACTAGGGCTGTGTATCGTGAGGGCTAAATGTATCAGCATCGCAAAATTTCTGAGAATTATTTTCTTAATTTTAATGGAAAAAATGTAGAGTAAATTTAATGTTTCTGCATTTTTAAAAAAAACTAATCTGATTCGAATATTGTTTAGTGCTTTCTAAAACTAACATAAAAGCAAGATAAAAATCTTTTCTGGAAAAAAAATATTAACTCAATAAAAGGATTTTTTCTTACAGATATTAAATTGTTTATGCGAAAACTATTAGATATTTAACTATTAGAATTTTAAAATCGAAACTTGTGAATAATAAGGTACATTTCTGGGAAGTATCGATGTTTTGTGACATCCCTATTCACCACGTAATTAATAAAAAGGATCATATATGGAAGATTAAAGAAAAAGATATTTTAGTACTATTCAACAACATTGACCTCTTTATGGATCACCATGGGTAATGTCAAATGAAGATTCTGTATTTGTGAGGGTTAACGTTTTTTTAAGCCAAGAGAACATTAAACTTTATTAATATACATGTCATGTGTTGCAGTCCTTCAATGTATTGTTTAACTTAGTTTTTCTCATATGATTTTGGACTTTATACACTATCATAACCCACCATAGGTTCCAACTGGCTGAATAAATTTTCTGTTCTATATTTTTATTAAAAGTACTTTTTAAAATAAAAATTAGAAATCAATTTCTTTTATCATTTAAAGCGTATCCATAAATGGAACAATGTGTTTGATGTGGTAGTTTAAGCTTCAGACATGTCCAAAGATTCTTCTTTTGATGGTGAGCTTCACGAAATTAAATTTTGACACTTAAAAAAATGATAAAACTTTTGAGAAAAAAAATTCACAACAACAAATATGAGACACAGACCTCCACCTGCAAATGTATATAGGATCAAGCAGGTAATCAAAGACAAGAATGAATGAATGAATTAATTAATAAATTAAAAATTAAAAAAAATTGAAATGCATACCCCTTCCCCCTTCTTGAGTTCATACCAGAATTCAGTAAAGCTTTTCATGCAATATTTTACCACTGAAACATTTTTAAAATGTATTATTCAAGAGGAAAATTATACCAAGTCACAAAAAAAATCTTATACTTCTAGTTTGTGTATTTAAAATAATCCTGAAGACATTCGTAATTAATAAATTTTATTAACAAATAAATTAGAGTTGTTTCTTTTCCCTAAAGTCTGGTGGAAGGGGCCACAGAAAGATCCGCCCCTCCATAGTACGTAGTACGCAGTCTAGACAGTGACGTCACTGGAATTCGTTAAACTGTTTTTTGTTTCACCAAAAACATATTAAGGTTTATTAAAAGGCGAATAAATTTGTTTTTAAAAAGAAAGTATGCATATGAAATATCAATTATTGCAGGTTGTTAAAAATTCAACAGTCTCCGCTGATTCATGCAGTCAATGAATGACGTCACATGTCAGGTCTATGACGATTCGAGTGCAAGTTAGGCTAGGCCTAGATGAAAACAAAAGTAACAAGGATGTGTACTATAAGGGTGTTTTTGATTATTAGAATTTTTAAAACTTCATTCACGCAGGATTGGAATTAAAATTACGATTCTTCAGCATCTCGTTTATGCGGGAATTTGTCGCGAGATTCAAGATGGAAAAGACTATGGACGCCATATTGGCGACAAGGTTCTCAGTTCCATAGGTATTGTAATAAAAATATAGTTTACAATAGAATTCAATATATTTTACATACATACGTGTTACCTATAGGGAGAGCTTCACTCTCACGGGCCCTTCGGGCCCGTGAGAGGGCTCCGCCCTCTATCAATACATACATGATCATGATGACGAACAGGGGTGAAAGCGTAGGCACTCTATCTTAATCAGTTGGTAAATTAAAATATATATATATTTTCTATCTATGCATTACTGTATATGAAGTTTAGAAAATATATAATTTTTTTATCTACTTGGTGAGATGATGGCAGTTGTGGGAACTGGGAATTTAACAATTTTTGTTTAAAATTGAAATTGCAATACTACTCTTATGATCATGATGATGTGTTTATATGTACAAGTAATTCATTAATATGTCCGATGGTGAAACTGTTAGGGCGAGCGCAGTTTCATTTTTGTACAACTCTATATACCTCTTAATGTCGTTTTGCATTCTGCTTATGGCATTACACTTTAAATTGATAGCTTTAACTCCTTTACCAGTCTAGACAAACTCCAAAAACAGCGTTTCTGGAAGTAAGAAATGGAGACTGAAAAAGACTCCGAAAAAAACGTCCGCGCATGCGCACACAAACAAAAAATGGTTATTTTTCGGCAAAAATGAGGGGTCTACAAAAACTGTCCGTGCAAAGTTTTGGAAGGTATGGCAATTATGCCAGTCCTCAGAAATGCTAAATAAAAGACTTCGGAAGAGATCGTATTTGTCAGATTTACTAATATGCAAGAGTATGAAGCGATAAATAAGTAAATATCCATAAAATAATTTAATAAATTTAATTATCCATTCAACAAAAATTAAAATAAAGTCACAATACACTAAATATAGCCATTATGCAGGCCTATATTTGAAGAAAGCGAACGACAATCCATCGTTTGTTTACATCGGACGCCATTTTGCCGCAGTGCATGATGGAGCCAAAGACTTTGTTTTCGGAGTTCACGCCGTTTTTGGAGTTCGTCTAGACTGTTTACAACATATTGTACATGTACATTTAAGTTAATCTATTTAAAAAGGATATTAATTATGACACAACAGAAATTATATTCTCTTAGGTTGCAGATTCTCCATGCATCAGGCTCGACATTCATAAGTTCTCATATTTTTCCAACAAAATTGGAAATACATATATAATGTACACAAGGTGTTTAAGTGACGAAAATATGATGTCACATACATGATACAAAGTTAGTTTACTGAGGATGCATAGTTTTGTGGTATGGAAATTGCATTAATTCTTTGTTTGTATTTTTTTTTTTCAAGTAAGATGTTATATGCTTTAGCCACCATGTTGCACCACAGGATTATCGGGAGCTTAGAATTTTTTCATAGAAATTTGTAGATTCCAACTCGAATTTCCTCTGTTTGTACACTTTGTCTATGGAGCTCGCTATGCTAGCGGCACTTTGTGTCGCTCGCTGCGCTCGCTATTAACTTAAAACTCTGTTTTTGTTTCTTCGGTTATAGGTTCAGGCCTGGGGAAGAATGAAAATGGAATGAAAGAGGCTATCAAGGTCAAGATAAAGAAGGACAGTCATGGGGTATATTTACTTAAGGCCATCTTTTTAAAAAAAAATTGTCTATTTGCCGTCTACTGACTGACTGAAATTCAGGGCTCTCACACCACTTTTTTGGACTGAGACCGGGACCATAAAAATTGGGGAAGTTATCAATCTTTTAGGGAATTTTGGGAAAATCATAAATTAAAATCATTGTACATTGGTGCATTGGTTGTCTGGTGTTTGTTACCAACTAAATTTCTGTTTTTCTGTATAGAGGAATATGAATAACAAGTTCTGTTATTATATATCTTACTAGTACAGGTGACTCTAGATGGCTCGAACTCCAATCTCTCAAAGTTCTCGATCTCTCGAAGTGAACCTCCAGTCCCTTTTTTTCTCTCTATATAACTAAGCAAATTTACTCCTGATCTCTCAAACTTCCTATCTCTTGAAGTTCTCTATCTCCGAACCAAGCCCTGGGTCCCGTTATACATATTTCATTGTTTTTTACTCTCTATCTCGAGAAGTTTTGTTTCCGCATGTATACACGCCAATCAAGTGTAAAACAATGCAGCTTGGACTTACCTGGATGACAGTTAACACCCGGGGGCTGGCATGGATGTGTTAATTGGATGCTTACATAGATATCTCTACACGTTTGAGTTTTCCGAGCGTTGATATAACTAATTGGTAAATTATAAACAAATAGCTTCACAACTTATTTTGACTTGACAGCGAGACGATAATTTTGAGAAAATAATGAGACGTGTCACTAATTTTCTATAAATTATGAAGTTTGATTAGAGTCTACACAATCCCAGTATGGCAATCATTGCACAAGAAATCATATCTCAAAAATTGAATACCAGCTACATGTACGAGCAATCTGGTGAAGGACCCGATCAAGCCCGCCCCGGGGGATAGCCACATCGACAATTGTTATTCAGGTTTCATGTAAACATGAAATGAGAACAAATAAATATTGAAAGTAAAGAAATCATTTTTATTTATTCAAAATACGATCATTGTTGTTGAAATCAAGTAAATTACTTGTCAAATACGAATGAAAACATGCAATGACATTATCAACATAAACTTCCGGTATCTGTAATAGAAGACAATGATGATCGGAACTGAAAATCCCGGATTTTATTCACTTTCTATCTCTCGAACCCCTCGATCTCGAGAACTTTTCTTACAGTCCCTTGAACTTCGAGAGATCGAGAGTTACCTGTATGTGTCTTAAAATTTTGAGGCAAAATGACTTTTGAGAAAATTAACACATTCAATAAGTATATGTAAGTCTGTTTTTGTTTCAGGAGTTGGATTCACATTTCACTGGTGGTACAGTGTGATTAACAAGTCTTTAATTTCATTTTCTTACTAGGTGGGGCACAACACTGGGGATGAATTCACATTTCACTGGTGGGACCATGTTTTTAACAAAGCTGCCAATAGCATTGAAGTGAATACCACAAAGGTAATGTAGAGAGGTTCTGTTTGACGTCTTTAACCTTTCCAAGTATTTATACAGATTTTCACTTATGTTTAAATTGTTTCCTGATCCCTTTGCAAGGACAGCAAATCCTGTAGACAAGATTGATTGTTTGTATGTTGTTTTACGTCCCGTTCGAGAATTTTTCACTCATATGGAGATGTCTCCATATACCGGTGAATTGCTTCAATTTAGACCTTTACTGGGCACTTAGGACCATTGAGCAGTGAGGGATCTTTATCATGCCAACTCCTACCGTAACACGGGGCCTCAGTTTTTAAGGTCTCATCTGAAGGACCCTGTAGACAAGAGATGAACAGGGATCAAGAGAGAATCATGGAATGATTGGACTGTGTAGCAGCCCCTCTTTCAGGGAACTTTTACATTATATATTGTATGAAATTGTGAATTTCTGGTTATGTAAATTCTGATAAAGGTAAAAGTAGATAACACTATAGATTGTAATGTTGTTTTACGTCTTATGTTGCTTATAATACTCTACTTTTTGAGTACTCTTGTTCTAGTCTTAAACAATCAGAATAATTTACCATGTTTTTTAATGTTAAATCAACCCACACATAGGAGTTTTGAAGCTAGTAGTGAATTTTAACAAATTTTGATTTTAGGAGGGAGTGTCTGTGAGGAAATCTAAAGACAGTGGAGGAGTGTCCACTAAGAAAGCCCGGACATTTGACAACAAGGCCATGCTGTACGGACAATTTGTCAAGGTACATGTGCAACAAGCACTTCATTTTAGGAGAGGAAGTTGCAAATGGGCTTAACTTACAGCCCAATTCCAATGAAAGTTATTTTATATACAGTGAAAAACTGTTTAATCTGACACTTGTGCAGTCTGTTTCACTGTGAATTCCAACCTTTATTTTCAGTCACATTTTACTATTTTCCATGTTCTGATACCCTGTCTTTTCCGACACAAAATTTGTCTCCCAATGCTTGTCGGTTTAGACAGGTTTCACTGTACATGTAAACTGAGTAAAATACAGTGTAGAATTTAAAAAAAAAAAGAAATGCTATTAAGTGTTTGTGCAGTGATTGCACTTTTTGAAATTTACAACGCAGACATACATGCAAGTGTGCACATACTTGTAATACTAAATTGAGTGAGAACATTTACTGCCTATTCTTTAAAAGCTTCAGTGTGACTGGCAGATGTACAGCTGAACTTCTGTGTCTTGAACACCAATATCTTGAATACCATGGATACCGGTATATCAAAGTGATTTGGAAGTCTCATCCACTTATTCCTTATGTATTTTACTGTAGATATCTCAAATCCTTGTATATCTCTCCCATTAAGTGTAGAAATAAAAGACAATTTTTCCTCAAATATGACATTAAATTGTACAAAATTTAAATGTAATGCCAAGCGGATTGATATGTTTTTGATGCAAGTCATTATGACACAGACAACACAGGTTATATGATGTAAACTACCCAAGTAATTTTTCAGCCGATCAAAATGTGTTTTACAACGAGAAATAAATTATTTAATAATGACTTGCTTTGTTTTTTACAACAGGGAGCAACATTGGACAACAATGAGGAAACCCATGTGGAAGACACAGCAGATAGAGAATATACAGAAGAGGACGAACAGTGCATACAAAAGTAAAAAAAAAATCATAATACAGTAGGAAAGATTTGGAGCAAACACAAAAAACAAATGTCTGTTTATCAAAAAGTTATACATGTATTTTGTCACTGATAAGTTAAAACTAATGAAATGTCAACTGGACAGCTAGATTAAGGATAAAATAAAATGTTTTTGGCTGTCCCAGACACTTTGCTATTCATATTTTTTTTTCATAATTCATAACATCCAGTCAACAACTCTCTTATTATTTTCTTGTCCTGAGTAAAAAAAAAAAAATGTATGAAAATTTTATTTATATATATATTTTTTACTCGGGCTTTTAAAGCATGAATATTATATCTGTTAGCTGTAAGTGAGTTTTACTGTATCATTTAAATTTATTGACATTGTAGATTAGCAGATGAAGAAATACTTAAGATTTGTGGGGGGATGACAGCACACAAGTAAGTTTTAGCTGTACCAGTTATCTTCCTTTTCACGTCTTCTTCAGTCCCTTTTGGAGGATATATTATAGCATTGGTTTTTGGGAGTGTGAGATTAGCTGCAAATGTGTGGCCATCCATCCCAAATTTATTTTAATAGAATAGTGTGTGATGCTTGGAGATGATTACCGGTATATGGGGCGGAGATGTTCTGTTGTTGTTCTGGATTCAAATTAATTTTACTTTTTCTGAATAAATTAACCAAATTTTTAAACAAGTAGCAACACGATACATAAAAAGTATAGAGCTTAACCTCTGACTCAAAATACGCATTTATGAAATGAAAGGACTGTTTCTGAAGATTATAAAACATGTCTTACTTTTTGGATTGATTGACTTAATTAAAGTTTGAAAGGGACATGGGTTCTTTGTCAGTTCATTGGCATATGGGCAGGGCCATTATATGCATAAAACCTAGCTCTTTCTTTATATAAATTTGCTCAGAACCAGACAAGTAGAAAGTGAATTTAGACAAGTATCATTTATTGGCAACTTGTCCAATGGACAAGTGAATATTTAATCTATGTAGAGCCTTGGCAGAAAAACATAACACATGGGTATAAAATATACGATCATAAATTTTATGGTAACAATTATGTCTTTATCACTAGTATTTTTTATAATATTGTCAAGTTAAAAGACCATTTCTGCCAAATTTTGCCTCAAAAAATATTAGTATGCTGGAGTGGTGCGCATTTTAACTATAAATGAGATTTCATCTGGAAAATCATCACAAAAGCAAAATTTTATATGAGTGAACAGAGGGATGATGAGCCTTAAATGACTCAGAGGGTCATTCTCCCTTAAAGCTTTATAATTCATTTCATTGCAGAGGAGCCAGACATGGATTGAAATTGAATGGGAAACTAGATCGAATTCAGGAGCAAGAGCAGCTTCTATTGGAGAAGTGGAAAAGTAAAAAAGGAAACAATAGTGATTTAGA